>NW_004524831.1:1300163-1303038 GCF_000260255.1 Octodon degus | reverse complement strand
GAGAGAGAGAGAGAGAGAGAGAGAGAGAGAGAGAGAGAGAGAGAGACAGAGAGAGACAGAGAGAGAGACAGAGAGAGAGATTAACAGAGTAGATGCCTCATGGGCTACAGACTGAGGAAGGGCCTCCTGACCTAAGTATCTCTGCCCATGTAAAAAGACTCTATATGCAAATTTTTTACTCAAGCCTTATATTCAAATTCTGTCCTCTGGCTGTGGGAGCTCACAGATCTCTCCTGAGACAGTGCCTTGACTTCTGGGAAAGGCACGGTAGACACCTAGAGGATGAGGCATTGGGCTCTTCTCCTGTGCCTGGTGACAGTTCTCCAAGGTGAGTGTCCTCAGCGTCGCAGATGGGTCTGAGGGGAGATTCTGACTTCGGGTGAAGAAAAAGACGAATTTCGCTCGTCCCCCAGGTGTCCTGTCCCAGGTGCAGCTGCGGGAGTCTGGCCCTGGCCTGGTGAAGCCCTCACAGACGCTGTCCCTCACCTGCTCCGTCTCTGGATTCTCCATCGCCACCAGTGGTTACTGCTGGGACTGGATCCGTCAGCGCTCCGGGAAGGGACTGATGTGGATGGGGCGGATATGTTGGGATGGAAACACTAAATACAGCCCTACCTTCAAGAGCCGCGTTTCCATCACCAGAGACGCGTCCAAGAATGAGTTCTTCCTAGAGCTGAGCGCTGTGACCACAGAGGACACGGCCGTGTATTACTGTGAAAGACACACAGTCAGGGAAGCTCAACATGAGACCAGACAAAAACCTCCCTGCGAGGGCGTTCTCGACCAGCAGGGGGCGCGTAGTACACACTGCTGTAGAGAACAAATCTCAGCAGTGCGAAGGAAAGCCTAGAGGATTTTCTCTCCAGCGTCTCCTTGAAAACCCCCAGACACGCATATTTCTGAAGTTTTATGTCTCTGATCACATAATATTATGGTTTCATAGAATTAGTTGTCTATGTTTGCTCCACATTAAATTCATTTTCAGTGGTAATTTTTTTTTAAATGCAATTATCGTTTATACCTGCATTGACTTTACCGACTCTTTAGTTTTCAGGTTTAGAAACAATGAACCTACAAAAGTGTTTTTTGATTGGCCGAAAGTCTGCTTTAAATCCTCAAATGCATCTGCAGGGTGATTTGTATAAATTAAATACTGACAGTTATGACTTTCAGAATGTCATCCTGAAAGGCACTTCCCTATCCATGCAAAACCCTTTACACTGAATGGGTGGACATCCTTCTATGTATTAATCTGAGTGTGCACATATTACTGGAGATGCTTAGTTCCCTACCTTTGAAGATGTTGGGCAATGCCTTGGACATTTTGTATTTATCCAACTGTGGTGTGGCTTCTCCTGGCATCGAGTTGGTACAGACCCTCAGTGCTTTCACACATCTTATAACCACAAGGTTGCAAACCAATAATTAACCTGGACCTGATCTCAATAGTGTTAAGATGCAGGAGCTTCAACGTAACATCTTAGAACTAATGAGTGTTTGTACTGCAAAGTGAATCTGATATATTCACACTATCCTTAAAGAAGTCTGGAAACCATACTAGAGCTCATCTTCCATGTGCTTAGGGTCACTGGCATCCACCTCTTGGTCATCTGTCAGTTGCTATGGGAACAGTGACCTAAGGATGGATCCATGCAAGTACAGGGTTGACTGTAGTGGACTTGAGAAGGAGAAGAAGAAAGAGAAGGCCAAGACCAGCACGGAGTACAACTCCAAGGTCAGTTCTGGCCGTGCCCACATGAATCCCCGAGGACAACACTGGTCAGGCCTAGACTGTCCCACTTAATATGAAATGATTCAGAGCCTTCGGATCACAGGGATCTGCAGCCATAGTAAAATATTATCGGAATCATTCCCTAAGATACAAACCATTGAGGAAAGAATGGCTACTTAACAAGAAATCGACCATTAACATGGGGGTGGTGAACTCCTTGGGACTAGAGCAAGGCCAGTCCAGCAGGCGTCAACCTCGCCACTCCTCTCTGCTTACTATAGCACAGAGCTCTGAGAACATTTCATTTTCAGAGTTCTTGGAAAAACACTGCACTTTTGATGCCATGACACACGTCTCCCCTTTTTCTGTGTATAAAGACAGCACCCAAGCTGGGTTGCCTCTGCCTGTCCATCACAGAGGTCAAGCCTCAATTACCCCAGATATCCTTTCAGTATGTGTCTAGGTTTTCCTTAACTTCCCATCATCCCCTCTCAGGACATTGCTGGCTGTGTGGGCCAGGACAACAGTAAATGCTTATGGAGTTCTGGAGAATGAAAGGAACCTTTCTCCACTCTTATGGGGAGTGAAGGCTGGTGCAACCACTCTGTAGATCAGTGTGCAGATTCCTCTAAAAGCTAAGAACACAAGGTCAGTTTTACCCTGCTATTTCCCTTCCTGATAAAATTTAAAGCATCATTCAACAGTGATATATGGGCACCCATTTTTATAGCAGCACAGTTTGTAGTAGTTAAATCTTGGAAACAATCCAAATGCCTATCAACTGATGAATTAATGAAAACAATGTGTTTGTTTCTTTTTTTCTTTTTTTTTTTTTCTTTTTTTCTTTTTTTTTGCGGAACCAGGGATTGAACTCAGGCCCTTGTGCTTGCCAGGGAAGCACTTATTCCACTGAGCCATTTCCCTGGCCCCAATGTGTTTGTTTCTAATACAACATAGTACTCAGCCATCATAAAGAAGGATAAACTTGGGACCTTTATAAGTAAAGGGGTGGACCTTGAATCCATACTCTTAATAAATTGAACACACATTTGTAAATACCACATTGTCCCTCTGGTATGAGAAACAGAAACTCTAAATAATAAAAGTGCATAATAAATAGTGTGAAACAGGAAGAAATTCTTT
>NW_004524831.1:1277061-1300063 GCF_000260255.1 Octodon degus | reverse complement strand
GTTTGTTTGTTTTGCAGAACTGGGGATTGAACTCAGGCTCTTGCACTTGCCAGGCAATCACTTACCTACTGAGCCATCTCTCCAGCCCCTAAATAGCAGAAGGATTTTTTTTTTTTGAGGCCTGAAGATGCCTTGAGGGCATTTCTGGTTTCCTGTGAGAAACTGGGTTCAAACCAGAGCATCTTGAGCCTGACTGCTTTGTTTAAGCAGGCACTTAAACAACTGAGCTAATAGACCGGCCCCCTTCAGAAGGATTTTTTTTTTTCTCTGAATGCCTTCAGGGCAGGTTTGGCTGGCTTGAGTTGTGGGGATCGAACCAGCCACCTGCTTTGTTGGAGCAGCCACTTAAAGAACTGAGCTAAGGGGCAGTCCCCCAGCAGAAAGAAATGCTTCAAAGGGAAAGGGGCACAGGGCAAGAGGAAAGAAAGGAAAAAGAATAAAAGAAAAATGGATTAAATTGAAACAAAAGCACTGTAAATAGGAACAGGGGTTGAAAGGAGGGGTAGTGGAGAGAAAGAAACTAAGATATACACAGGTATAAAATTCCCTATGATGGATGTGATCATTATGTACATCTAAATTGTATCATCTAACTTCATAATTTTTAAACTCCTTACCTATCTTCTCAAGTCCATTAACTTCATGAACAAACTGAGGGCAAAGACTCTTCTAAACCACATTCACGTGACAGTCAAAACCACACAGTAAGCAAAGTTAATATTTTTTATGGCTTTGTGGATGCTATAGTCCTTCCAAAATCATTGCAATGTTTATCCTACTTCATTTGCCTTTACTGCCTCACAAAAGGTGTGTCATAAATATTTTAAGAAAATCACAATAAATCCTTAGTCCATCGATGGGATTATATTCCAGTGAGGCCTAATTTACATACTGCTAAATTACTGAGACCTTTAAAATATAATGGGGAAGACTTTTTTCTACCAAACTTTAATTATAATTAAATATATGATAGCAATATATGAAATATTGCATAGGAAATTACTTTTCTATTAGCATTTACCTTCACACAATTTCTAATATATTGGGCACATCTATTCTCCTGATGATTGGATTTAAACTATTGCAAATAAAGAGAAATTAAATTTCCAATTTTATTATTAAAATTGTGAGTGTGTTCAGTGATTTAATAAACAGTATTTGATACTGAAGATGATCTGGTCATTGTATTTACATAATTAAAAAGAAAAGTTTGTAGACCATGATTCTTTTTTACTAAAGTTAAATAAAAATTTTAAAAGCACGCAAATCCTAAAAGAAATAACTCTCATAATCTTTTCTCTCAAATCATTTCATACAAAATAACTAGAAAGTAATCTAATGGTGTTGATGTTGGTTAAAGCCCTACATTTCACCATACCAGAAGTTTAAATGAAAATCAAATTTGAAGCATACTTATTAACATAAACAAAAGAATACACTTACAACATATGAATTTTAGAAATGAAATATATTTAGATACATATTCAGTGAAAATACTGAGCTTACTAATGGTTGTGCCAACATATCTCATGCCTGTTCAATGCAACTGTGAGAATTTTATTTAATTTAAAATGATCATGAGTCCACAATGCTGGCACAGGTTACTGATTTTATTTTGTCATGTTTGTACCTGCAAACAACAAACATAATCATTTTCATTCCCATTACTTTCATTTCCTCCTGGCATGTCTCCTCTTTTTTTTATTTTCTCCCTTCTTTCACTTTTGTTTTTATTGATGTAAGTTGCAAACACTTAACAATCCCTAATGTTTGCCTGTTTCCAATTTCTTTCTTCTCACATTATTATTGCTGCAGTATGTTTTAATATTTTCATTCATTTCTTTTTAAAAAATTTATATATTTGGTACAGGGCCTCACTAAGCAGCTGGAATGCACAGTGATCCTCCTGTTTTCAGCGTCCCCAGTGCTGGGAGTACAGGCATGTGCCACCACACCTGGGTCTCTGTGGCTGGTTCAGCGTGCCAGGGGGCAGGCCTGGTGCAGCATGTGGTGATGGGGATCAAACCCTGGTCCCTTTGCTTGCCTAAGCAGGCACTTAGTTCGCTGAGCTATCTCACTGGCCTCATTTATTTCAATCATTGCATGTTATTGCTATTTTTCGTATTGATATACCCACAGCATAAACTGAAGAAATTCATCTCTTACACATACACATAATGAATGTTCTCTAAAGTTTTTGTAGAATTCATTGGTTCATCTGTTGGGATCTAGTTTTGCTGGTTTTTTTTTCTTTTTTGATGGTGGTGGTAATTTTAAATTAGTTCTTTAACTTACTGATATTGGGTTGTTTAGAAGTTTTGTGTCTTGATTAAACATGGCAATTCAGATGCACCCAGGAATCTATTTGTCCTGTTTTCCATCTTAGTTAAAAACTTTTCATTTTCTTTATAAAATTCCAAAGGGTACAATTTTATTTCATCTTTCAGAGTCATTTCTTTGATTCCTTATGTTGATTTATGAGCTGACTATTTTTTGCTGTGATCTTTGTCATTTCCTCCCTCATACAAGATTTTGGCTTGAGTTATTTTCTGGAAATTTGAGTTTCAATATTAGGCTATTTGAGCTCCCTCAGTTTTCCTGATGTGGGAATTCATGGATATAATTTTCCTTCATAGGACTGCTTTCATAGAAACCCTTAAGTTTCGGTATGTTGTATTGGCATAAAATTAGAAAGAGGAAGCTAAAGTCCCCCATTACAATTATGTTAGTGCCGATTTCATTTTTCATCGTTCTAAATATTTGTTTTATATAGTTAGGTCCAATATATTTGGTGCACATATATGTATGATTCTTGTGTCTTCCTCTTTGAATTTTTCTTTAACAAGTATTTAGTTATCTTCTTTGTCTCTCTTGATCAGACATTGTTTCAACTTTACATTGTCTGCCAATGGAATTGTACCACTGTTTTTTTTTGTTTTTTTTTTTTTTTTTCTGGTTTTTTCTTTTTCCATCCTTTGACTTTCAATCTGTGAATTTTTTTCTTTAGTTAAATGTTATTCTTCACGGAGCATACTCATGCATCTTTTTTCTTTCTCTATTCTCTCTGTCCTTTTTGATTGGTAATTGAAAGCATTTACATTTGTGGTTATAACACAATAAACCATATGTATGAACTTGCCCTTGCCATATTATTTTGCTGTTTCAATTCCCTCTCTTCCCCTGTCTGTTTGCTTTACCTGATGGATTCTTTCCACTGGTGTTCAGTGAAGTGTAGTCTTTTTCTTTATCTCTTTCTGATATAACCTTCAGATATTTTGTACTGTTGTCTTATTTCTCCATTGATTTTGAAAGGTATTTCTATGGGATTCATCTGTCTGTGTAGGAGTTTGTGTTCAAGACTTGAAATACTTTACTGGTAGTTCCAACTAAGGGTTTGTTTTGAGAAATGTTCTGTGATTCTTATGGGTTTCCATTTATAAATTTGTTTCTCTTCTCTAACAGTTTTTAATATTCTGCTCATGTGAATATATGGACTCTTTTTTTTTTTCTTTCATCTTTTTGAGACAGGGTTTCACTGTGCACTTTGGGCTGGCCTTAAACACCCTTTATATCCAAGTCTGGCATGGAATTAACAGTAATTCTTTGTTCCTCAGTCTTCTGAGTACTATCATTAAAGGCAGGCACCACCATGTCTGTCTCTGGAATCTTTATTATGTTCTTTGATGTAGATTTATTTTGGTCATGACTGACTGCAGTTCTATATGCATCATTTATGTGTGTCAAATTGTTTTTCTATGCTTGGGAAATTTTCTGCCATCACTTGCCCAAATAGGTTTTTTGAATGTTTATTGTGCTGACTCCTGCATTTTCATTGACTCAATCCATCTTGTTATTTTTCTTGGCGACATCTTGCAGCCATTGAACTGTTGTTTTTGGTACCACACTATTTTAAAGAAATCTTTCTTTTTTATGATTGTTAACATCAATCCTGTCTTCTAGATCTGATTTTCTGCCCTCATTTTGTTATATTGTATATGATTTCAGTACAGCTTTAATATCCTGGATATCTATTTTATGGAATCAATGAAATAGATTCAAATAGATACCAGTGCATTAAAAACTCTATTGATTCCATTGTCTTCCTATGCTGGGCATTCATGGTATCTATCATTTTACTAAGGTCCTGTGTTGTATTTTTTTAAATTGATATCTTTTATAGATTCACCAATCATGTTCTTTATTATGGTCATCAATTCTAAAGTTAAGTAACAAATTACTTCAATTTATTTTCTTGAATCTCCTTTGTTTGCTCTATTATTTTTAATGTTACCACTTTAGAGATTCCAGGTGAGTGGCTATTGAATTGTTCCACCTCATTTCTCCTTGTGTTCTCCTTTAGTAAGTTGGTAGTCTGAGGTTGCATGTTGCGTCCAAGTTATCTCATTTTCTATTTCTTCAGTTTGATTTCTGCAATGATTCTTTAAAATTATTTGCTTTATATTATTACTTGTAATATCAAGAAACCTTAGGTAATAACTACTTCTCAGAGATGTCTTCCAATTGTAGCTGGCTTTTGGGTATTGAGTGTGAGTAACATCCTACCTCTTCAATGTATAGACAATAAGAAATTTCTGTAAATTTTGCCTAGCCCCTGCTTCTTCAGCTCTCTCCTTATCATATTGTTTATGACACTCCAATAAACTCAGTCTTGGCATACAAGGAAGAAAAACCAATTAGAAAAATTAAAGTAATGCAATCAGTACTAGAGGAACATCAAACACACCCTAGAGATCATGTGTTTCTAAATTTTACCGGTTGGGGCTGGGGAGATAGCTCAACAGAATAAGAACTTGCCTGGCAAGCACAAGGTCCTGAGTTCAATCCCTGGTACCATACCAAAAAAAGAAAAAAGCTTCCTTCCACAGGGGGATATAAATGAAGGTCCATTCTGTAGTGAAAAAAAACATATGTCTGTATATACAAAATAGGATATACAGCTACTTTGTCTTAGTTCAATGAGAAGAAAGATTTATACTAAAAATGTTTAGACAAGATATCATGTCTGCATCTTGTACTCTGAATAACTACTATGAAGACAACAATATGCAATGTTATTAATTATTGTAACTGTCCTACTAACCTGTTTTGAAACTGTCTCATTGTTATTTCTGTCTCAATAAAATTAATAAAAAATTTTACCAGTAAACTTAATAATAAAAAGCTTGTATTGTAAATATTTCAACACTGGTTTGAATAGTGATAGTAATATGAAGTAGAGATCGCTTGCTTGTGGTGGTAAGAAGTAGAAATGAGTTGCAGGGAACTTAGCCACATGTTCTATGGTATAAACATCTGACACTGAATTCTGCAGAGTATTAAATTGATAAATTATCTCAAATATTTTATACAGTAGACACAATTTTAGATGAAAATACACAACTTAGAACTAATTTACATGTCAAAGCATGATTAAGGTATAGCAAGTACACAATGTGCATTGCATTCTGAATATTTAATTAATTTCCCACTTATTTATCATTTTACCTTAGGGAGATAGCAGTATAACCACTATGGCATTAGAGTAAGAACACTGTAAAATACATTTTACAAAACATTTAGCTGTCCCCCCAACCTTCAACAATTCACTATATTTGAAATCTCAGGAACGTATCACACAGAACTGATCAAACAAACCACACAGAATTTGTTAAATATCACCCTTCCCTTACCCTCTGCCCCCAGCATACTCCTTTAGGGTAGTACAGGCAGGGAAGACCTAACTATTGGGAGAAATCCCTAACACTTTTTAAGGTAGAATTCTGGCTAGTCCAAAAGGGTTCCTTCTTTTAAGGGTTTCAGGAAAACAGACACTGCAACTTTATTAGTATTGGTGATATTTGTTGGGAGCAAATTCAGCTCCAGGAGTTGCACGGTTAAAAGCAGGAGGGGTTTCACCAATTGGCCCAATTCCTTCCATCCTAGCAGCCTGGCCAAAGTGTTCACTTGTTGGTGGCCTCAATCCCAAGGTTCCATCGGGCATCATGTGGCGCTCCTGGAGAAGCTGGGGTATCAGCTGGCACCACAGCAGGAGGGGGTATGGTGCCTTTGTTGTTTATAACACCTCCCATAGCCATTTGACCCATCCGTATTTCTTGTTCTCATGCATCTGGAAAGGTTCCTTTGAATCCTTCCTGCTGTCACTTCATCATCTCTTCTGGTTGCGTCCACATTTCCTCTTCACGGTGCCTATGCTCTTCTTCCTTCCTGAGCTCCAGCTGCTTTCATTTTTTGGACGTCTTGGTTATGCAGCTCTTCCATTCTCTGAAGTTCTTCTTGGCATCTCATCAAATCCTGCCTCATCACATAACCTGGTGCTCGTGGCAAGCATTCTCCATCTCCAGCTTCTCACAGGCTTCCTCGATGTTGCCATCCACTTGATCCTGCTGCTGCTTCTCCATCTCAGTACCTTCCAGCGCATGACACATTCATATTCAAAGGAGCCAGGCTGTGCAAATCTAGCTCTTGCTCCTTATGAAATTACTGGTTCTTTATAACAAGCTTTTCTGGAAGTCCTTCTTCATCATCTAACTGGTCCATAGGCTCCATAGTCATGGGCTGAGGAAATGTGGTTAGTAGGAAAGCCCTTAACTGCATCTGTCCAGAGCTTTCCATGCAGCTGGCTTCCCTGAGAACTCAACATGCCTTTTCCTGAGAGTCTTCCTCGATCATCCACAATGACAGCAGCCCTTTCCACCTGGCCAAACACATAAAAGGCTACTTCCAGTAGTTGTTGAACACGTACTGAGAAAAGTTTCAGACTGTAAGGGATGCACTATGGCAGGCAGAGCACACATGCAGTTGTTTTCTACAGAGAGGCATACTACCCAGCTCCACTTTGGCGATCTCTGCAAGAGTTCATGTTTCCAAGCAGATAAAGCCAAAGCCTTTATCTTTATGAATGAAAACTTCTGCTTTCTCATATTTCTCAAATAGTTTCTTCATTTCCTCAGTGACATCAGAGGGAAGATTGCCCACAAAGAGGCAGCTATGTTGGGTAAATATCTTCTCTCCTGGTTTCTTAAACTTCTTCAGGTCAATAGTCAAACATTCATTTTGGCTCTGGGCCTGTTGCCCATTTGCAGGTACTGGTGGAGGTGGTGATGGTGGCTGCTGCTGCGGCTGTTGCTGCTGCTGGTGGTGGTGGTGATACTGACGATGTTTCCTTGGAGTCTGGTTCTGCTTCTCCAAGTTAAACATCTTATTGTTCTGCATTGTTATACCCTCAATTTGACTGAAGACAGCAAAGTGCCTCCAGTCCTAACTTTGACTTCACCAATACCAACAGTCCTCTCCGCAGAATTATGGCGACACTACCCAGGCTCCACCTTCCCAAGGAAAGATTTATTTCACTTTCTTTCTTTTTTTTTTTTTTTGGCGGAACCGGGATTGAACTCAGGCCCTTGCGCTTGCCAGGGAAGCGCTTATTCCACTGAGCCATCTCCCCGGCCCCCTATTTCACTTTCTTAGGTTAAAAAATAATTAATTCCCAAAGACAATGACATGGCTAGCATCATGGAATAGGATAAAGGCATTTGCCTCATGATATACAATAACAATCATTCTCCTAAAAACAAACAAACAACTGACAAAACCACTATTGACCAAATTCCTCTGTCCATGTTGTCAGTGATAAATCTTCATCATTGTACTTTTTGAAGCAATTACTTGAGATCATTAACTGAGTGTGCCAATTCAAGCAAGAATGCCTAAGTTGGAAAAGAATAGTTCTGTGTAGAAGACCCATAATAAGGAGGATTGCTGTAAGAAAAGGATAAAAGAGGGAAGAAAAGGAAAATTTGCTTTTCTTCCATGGAAAGTCAGTTTTCACCTTTGCCTTAGATGCTGTCTCCTGGCTTCCAGCGCAGACACTTTATCCTTCAGCACAGACCATTCAGACTTCAATCACACACCATTCAGCCTCCTGATAGCAACTGTGATAGACACTACCGTGAGCTCCAGGCATTCAACTGGATGAATCAGATCTCCAGCTCCTGGACAGACTTTTTGCACTCTTCCACCTTTGACTGTGAGTGGTCACTGTATGTCAATCTTTTAAATGTATTTGTGTACTTTCTATTAAATTTTTCTGTCTAGTAAGTACTCACTGATACAGACTTTAATACCGTGAGTAGCTCTAGAGAAACACAATTGCAAAGATGAAATTGTTTAATGGCTTTCAAGATTCCTGGATTTGGATAATTTGATGATATCTAAAGATGCTGTGGTGTGTCTTTCTAGTACAGTGGGGTACACTAATAGACCTTGTTGTGAACTGTTTAAAACAATACAATGTAGGTCCAATTGATTGCTCTAGTATGCCACTTATAAAAAGGAAGGAATTCAGCTTCAAAGGGTATCTGAAGTAAAGGTAAGGCTCTAATTGGAACAGAATAGGATCCAATAAACTGGGATGGAAATGTTTAGGTGGATCCTGATGGGGCTGAGTCTTGCAATTCTAGACTCTCAGATCGTTTTGCCAGAGGAAGCGGTCTCCATACCCTTCAGCTCAGTATTATCTCATCCACCAAGTCATAAGTTGTTCTTGCACAATAACAATCTATTACTAAATGGAAACTGTATATATGATTGAGATAGAGCAGGTCCAGAGGGTAGAAATTACTTGAGAAAATTCCTCAGATGCCCATGGATCCCATACCTACTATATCACCCTCTTTTTCAAACACACATCTCATGGTTTGTACCATAAATTCAGTTGTTACGAAAAAAATCACTTTATAGATGCCCGTCCATATTATACAAGCACCACCTACAAATGCCGAAGCATTACAAGCTCTTTCCAGGACATCCCTGTTTAACACTGGTGAAAGGAATTCTTCAAAGTGGACCAACTTTGGGTAGGGCACTCATAATATATTTTGTTTTGTAGGAAAATGGCCAGATATGCAGCTGTACACTGACTCAAGGGCTGTAGCCAATAGTCTACTTGGGTTTCAGAAATGTGGAGGAACTAAGTGCAAAACTGACAGAGATATTTGTGGGTAAAAGATATGAACAGAATTCTCTGTGTAGTCGGATGTAAATACATTTGTATTCTCTAGAAAGGCTCACCAAATATGATCTCAGCCAAAGAGGACTTTAACAACCAACTGGATAAGCTGACCCATTCTGTAATAATAAACTTTTCACTTAACACTGACTTTTCATTGCCCAATGGGCTTATGAATGGACTCAGCAGGTTGCCATGAATGGCAGTTAGGCATACTCAGCGACACAGAATACCACTAACGAAAACTGGCTACCACTACTGCTGTATGTTCACTATGGCAGCAGCACAGACCAACATTTTTCCCTAATATGGAAATATTTCCTGGGTGGTCAGCCTTCAGCATGGTGGAATTTAGATTATATTGGACTGCTTCCACCATGCAAGAGGCGTGCTTTGTCATTATTGATGGAGATAATTTTTATATATATGAACTGATCTTTCCTACATGTCATACTTCTGGCAAAACATCTATCCATGTTTTTACATCATGCCTTATCTGCCATTGTGGAACTCTACACAGAATTGACTCTGACCTCAGGCAATACATTGGATGCCCAAATAGTGTGATGATGTCACTGCTCGTGCATCGCAATGATCTTGCCATGTTCCTCACCATAAATAGAAGCTGGATTAACACAAAATTGGAATGATCTTTTTAAGTCACAGCTGCAGCACCAGTTAGGTAACAATAGCTTGCAGGCCAGGAACAAAGTTCTTCAAAAGGCTGTTTATGCTTTCAGCCAGCATTGACTATATGGTAGTGTTTCCCACACCCAGAATTCATGGGCCCAGGAATGAATTACTCAGTGTTACCCAGTGATATATATTGACAAAAATGTGTGCCCTGTTCTCAGAATCTCATGTTTTTTCCAGTCTAGAAAGAAGTCTTAGTCTTAGTTCCAGTGTGAGTGCGTGTGTGCATGCGTGCATGTTTGAAGACTTTCTCTTTGTCATTCTGGTCTCCTTACAACTTTGAAGAAACTAAAGAGTCATCGCATTTAAGAGAGGTGAGTGTTATATATAAGAAAAAGTATATTATTACTCCACAATGGAAGAAAAAATATATCTGCAGTTCAGGAGTTCCCTTCGTGTCTTCTAGTATTGCCATGCTGTTATTAAAGTCAAAGGGAAACTGTAACAACCCAACACAGGAGGAACATAAAATGGGCCACAGCCTTCAAAAATGAAGGTGGGGTCATCACATCAGGAAAAGCACAAGGTCTGTGGAGTTGCTTCCTGCAAGCCAAGGAATACAGAATGAGTCTTATAAGTAGTTCTAAATAAGAGATATGGCCCCATGATTAGTTATCTTTGGATTTGGAGAATATGGTTTAAAGTAGTGTGTATAGTTGTGAAATTGAAGTTGTCAGGGGGTGGTGACAGTTATGCTCAACTAATGTTGCCCAGTGAATTATGGATGTGGAAGACCTACCTTACAAAGGATTGTGGCCAGAAGGCTTACTTATATTTCAGTGGAGGAGCTTCAGTGTTTACTGTCACATTGGAAGGCATCTCCTGGTTGCTAGTAAAACTCTTCAGCCTCGAAGTCAGACCATTTCGTCTTCTGGCACAGGCTATTTGGTCTGCAGACACAGACTCACATTGGATACTACATTGGGCTCCAGATCTTGAACTGGATTTTTTTGCTATCCAGAGCAAAGGCACCTTTTGCACTCTCCTATATCACTGTGTGTGCACAGTGATTGTAAGCCGATCTTATAAACTCATACATACTTGTGTATCTCACACTGAAACTGTTTCTCTACTAAGCACTGACTGATACAGTACTACAACTCCTGATACACTTTATTAAATAAGGCCTGGTCCAACTGATGTCTCACAATCAGAATCTCACAACTCTGTAGTTTAATTTTTGGTATAAATTGTGGTAAAACCCACCACCAAATCAAAAGCCATAATAATATAAACATGAACTACAATGTTGATGTTAAAACAAAATTGCATGTAAATCATAGCATTGTCTTCAACATGAAAGTAAAATATATCAAATTACATGCTTTATATAATCACGTTGGGCTATATGCAGGTATCTAGTTAGAAAGTAAAAAAAAAAAAAAACTTGTCAATTTACAAGTTCTGTATAAAAAAATGAACTTGTTGTCATATCTCTAAATATGCATACATCTACATATACAACATCATGTTCAAAATTATCTTTTTGTATACAGATTGTAAAGTGTACACACCAAGAAAATTGCAATAAAAGCAAATGGGAAATCTCAATTAAAAACCATAAAACATATATTTTTAGCAACCCATATCTCCTTATAGTAAAAACAAAACTAAGTAATACTAACTTTACTTGGAAGTGAGAAATTTCAATTCCCTTTTTTTATTAGAAGATACTATATATTATGTTAAAAGACAATGGCTTACATAAAAATATATTAATAGTTTCTAGTAAAGACTACAGATACATACTCCAGTTACTTACAAGTGATTCACTAAAAAACACATAAAGAATATATACTAGGATATTTACATCTCGCAGTGTATTTTCTGGAAAACCCGTAAGAAATACTGACATCAGAGTTTCCATTTCTATGTATACAGGGCTCCATTGCATAAGGAATTTCCACAATTTTTTTAAAAAATGCCTTCATATTTAGGACCACTCACAACTCTAACGTTTTTTGGTAGTTGATTTTAAAAAAGTATTCATTGAATTTTTTTAAATAAAAAATGCTTTGTTTATATACATATGGGTCATCAACAGTGTGGGATCTTTGTATATGAGGACCTACTAGAAAGTCTTTGTTCCAATGGCTCACATACATATGGTTTTCCCCGTGAGATCGTGTTCATGTATGTTCTAAGAGTTCTTTGTAGTGAATATCTTCCCACACTGCTTGCACACATACAGTTTTTCCCCTGTGACTTGTTTGGTGTCTTTGACAAGATTGATGTGTAGTGAATGCCTTTCCACATTGCTTGCACACGTAAGGTTTCTCGCCACTGTGTGATCTTTCATGTATTTGACAAAACTGGTGTGTAGTGAATGCCTTCCCACATTGCTTGCATGCATAAGGTTTTTCCCCAGTGTGAGTTCTTTCATGTCTTTTATAATTACTCCTTATACTGAATGCTTTTCCACATTCCTTGCACACATAAGGTTTCTCACCAGAGTGAGTTATTTCATGTCTTTGACATAACTGGTGTGTACTGAATGCCTTCCCACATTGTTTGCATGCATAAGGTTTCTCCCCTGTGTGAGTTCTTTCATGTATGTTACAAGAATTCTTTGCAGTGAATGCCTTCCCACACTGTTTGCACAAATAAGGTTTCTCTCCTGTGTGAGTTCTTTCATGTATTAGACAAGATTGGTGTGTAGTGAATGCCTTCCCACATTGCTTGCACACATATGGTTTCTCCCCTGTGTGAGTTCTTTCATGTATGTTGTAGGAACTCTTAGTAGTGAATGCCTTCCCACATTGTTTGCACACATAAGGTTTCTCCCCAGTATGACATGTTTCATGTCTTTGACAAGATTGGTGTGTAGTAAATGATTTCCCACACTGCTTGCATACATAAGGCTTCTCCCCAGTGTGACTTCTTTCATGTATTTGACAAGATTGGTGTGTGATGAAAGCCTTCCCACATTGCTTGCACACATAAGGCTTTTCTCCTGTGTGAGTTTTTTCATGTATATTGTAAGAATTCTTTGCAGTAAATGCTTTCCCACATTGCTTGCACACATAAGGTTTCTCCCCAGTATGTGTTCTTTCATGGACCCGAAAAGATTGGTGTGTACTGAATGCCTTCCCACATTGCTTGCACATGTAAGGTTTCTCTCCAGTGTGAGTTCTTTCATGTATTTGGCAAGACCGGTGAGTACTGAATGCCTTCCCACATTGCTTGCACATGTAAGGTTTCTCCCCAGTGTGAATTTTTTCATGAATAATAGAATAACTCCTAGTAGTGAATGCTTTTCCACATTGCTTACACACATAGGGTTTCTCCCCAGTGTGATTTCTTTCATGTACTTGACAATAACTGCGTCTGGTGAAACCTTTCCCACAGTATTTACATACATAAGGTTTCTCCCCTTTGTGAGTACTTTCATAGCTTTGACAGTGAATGTATCTGCTGAGTGATTTCCCAAACTGCTTACATACATATGGTTTCATGCCAGTGTGACTACTTTCATGTCTTTGGGAGCAACTGTGTGTATGAAATGCTTTTCCACACTGTTTAAATACAGAGGGTTTTTCCTCTATCTGAATCCTTTCAAGAATTTTACAACTTTGAGTATTGAAGGTATTTCCATATTGCTTGCATACATATGGTTTCTTCTCAGTGTGAACTATGTCATGGATTTGTAAACCACTGGGGGTGATGGAGGATTTCACACTTTTCTGACGAAAAATGGTCTTCTCTCCTGGGTGAGTTCTTTCACTAAGTTCAGAGTAGGCTTTCTGACATTGCCGATATTGACAGGATTTCTCTCCAGGCTTTATCTTTGCCTGCTTCTGAAAGGACTGAAAGGCACTGCAGGTTTTGCCGTGTTCATTGCATTTACTCAGCTTGTCATCAAATCCCAAATACTCATGTGGCTTCTCTCCAGGATGATGTACAATGGGTACATTTAGTGATAAATGCCCAATCAGAAGTTCTCTATAAATAAGACTTCCAGGTAGCTTTAAAGCAGCTCGCTTCATGTCCATATTAGCATCTGGAGTCTGAAGCAATATGTTTTCATGTTGATTGAAAGTTGTATATCGACAGCATTTTGCTACCTCTTCATTGCTATAAAGAAATAAAGTATCAATCACAATTAAATGTCTCTGTATCAATAATTTACCATTAGTTCTGGTTTGATGATTGCTAAGAAATTTTCAGAATGAATATGCTGAATGCCCTGGAAGATACCTCCAAATATCCATTTTACAAAGGATGGTATATATTTGAGAATTTTAAATTGGTATATGTCAGCAATGCATAAGGCGACATTTCATTCAAATCAATGATACACTAATATGTGTATCACATATTAATCATTTTTGACAACTTTACTCCATAGCTCTCTTCCTCTATCACTTTGTAATTTTGTACCTTAATGTACATCTTAGGTCTCATATAAAATGAAACTCTTGATAATTTATTTTCTGTGTTTGACTTATTTCATTTAAAATTATGAGGTAAAGTCCCATCTTTTTTCCTTTTTTTTTATAAGAAGATACGGTATTCTTTTTTTTTTTTTTTTTTTGGCTGAATACATACAGCACATTTTTGTTGCTGTTGTTGTTTTTCAGTGCTGAGAAACAAAGGTCTGAAAAATAAAATACATTTGTAGAACTTTGTTTTATGTTTTGAGAGAGTTTCTCATTGATCATCCATTTCATCAGGTTGAACTTCATGGTGTCATTCACCTGGCTTAGCTCACCAGAGTGCTGGGATTATAAGAAGGCTCCACCATGCTGAGTCTGTCCCACATTCTCTTTTTCCATGCAAATAATGGTTGACAACTAGGCTCTTTCCACAGCTTAGGTATTGTGAATTATTTCCATAACTTAGCTACTGTGAAAACTCAGGCAAACCCTGCTTTGGGCATAAGTACATATGTATTACTAAGATATGATACTTTTAAATGCTTTCAGAATATACATAGGGAATTCTGCCTGTATCAGATGCAAACTTTTATTTTTGTTCTTGAGACAAGTCTCTATTGAATATAAAAATAGTTCTGCTTTATATTCTTACCAGTAATTTTTGAGGGTGCATTCTAAGAACTTTAAAACATGAATATACACAATTCTATGGAGAATTTTTCAAGCATCTATTATTTCACTAGCATTCATGGGCATTTAGAATGTTGCTTCGAAGTAAACAGTTTTGTTTTTTTTAATATTTATTTATTTATTTATTTTGTGTGTGTGTATATGTGTGTGTGTGTGTGTGTGTGTGTGTGTGTGTGTGTGGCCAGCTCAGCCCACCAGGGGGCGGGGCTGGCTGGCATGTGGTGCTGGGGGATTGAACCTCGGTCCCTGTGCGTTGCTTAGCCTAGCTTGTTCTAAGTAGGTGCTTTAGACCACTGAGCCATCTCACCAGCCCTAAACAGTTTTTTAGATAACATATATCTCATTTCATATGAATACAGAAAAAATAACTTGAAGGTGAGTTCCTGCCAAAGTTCAAGATTTATTCTTTTCCTTTATGCTTACACACAATACCTAAATGCAACTTCATAGATTTACATGATGTTGATCATGAAAGAATTTTTTATACCAGTGTATGAGACAATGTCTCTTGTGGCACAATGTCACTAAAAGCTTAGTTTCCTACATTGGAATACTTCTGTACTCAGTTATCAAATTTTTCTGTGAGATGAAATAAATTTGAACATGGCCTGATTTGTAGAGTCTCCTTATAATATTTCTGCTTAGACATGGACTCCTGAAAATTACTGTTTTACTTTTTTTGGACCAGGGATCAAACTCAGGACCTTGAGCTTGCCAGGCAGGTGCATTCTGACCCTGTTTTTCCTTATGAATGGAAATTACCTTAGATTTCTCAAGTAATTTTTGTATTCTTCTTCCATTTGCTGACTGTCCCAAGTCCTTCCTGTATTGTAGCCATAGAAATACAAAAAGTCACTGTATCAATATAAAAATTAGCAGTTAGCAGTTACATTCATAGAATAATGTAAACAGGATTGACATAGTGTTCAAAATATTTTTACAGTCTATTCAATGAATTTGACCATCAGCAAGAACCAATGCTCTTTCACTGTATATATAAGAAAATCCTGTCATTCTTACCTATAGCACTTATAGTCCTAAATGTTTCCCACATCACATCTCCATAGAGCCTCTTCTGGGCTGGATTCAGCAGAGCCCACTCTTCGTTGGTGAAGGTCACTGTTACATCCTCCATGGTCACTGCCTCCTAAATAATCACATACATATTTCCTGAAAGAATGTTGACTCTCATACCCTGAGAACATGAACTTCTCTTGTAAAAGCTGAATTTACAAGCTTTTACAATTGTAAAAGCTCGTTCTGGTTGTTGCTTCAGATATAAATTCCATGTCTTTGTTCGTACATCCACGTGTAGTCAGTTTCACATACAACTGTGATGTTAGGCTGCTTCTCTCTGATAGAGATTAGTAGCAGTGGTCTTCTGGCAGCTTCAGAGACTGAATTTGTGTACTGTTTCTAAAGCAGAGCTCATAGAGGCAGCCTGCAAATCACCATTCCCCTCAAAAAAATGCAGAAAAATATCTAACAACTACTTTTGAGGAACCATAGGTTGTATGTCTTCAAATATGATTATTCATGGAATGAAGACTTTTTTTTTTTAATATATTTGGTAAAGGCTCTCACTATGCAGTTTGGACTCATAGTTATCCTCCTGTTTTCAGTCAACCAGAACTGGGATTACAAGCATGTGACACCACACATGGTCTCATTCTTTTCTGTATTTTATAGGTAGCATTTTCAAATGTGAATCTGGTTTATTAGAAAGAAATCAACTGAACATTAAATGGGTATACACATTTTGTTTCTTATATACTTTTGGTTTTTCATACCAGAGAAACTATTTGATATTTTCATGTGTGTCCAATTTATTTTACTTTAGAATGCGATGTCAATGTCCACCTATTTAGCTAGATATGTTTCAAGCTTATCCTTCTTTATGGCAAAGTAATATTCCATTGTATAAAAAGTTCACACCCTATCCATTCACTAGTCTATGGACATCTGGGCTATTCTCAAGATTTCTCTATTACAAACTATGTAAGTATAAATGCGTGCGTGTGTGTGTGTGTGTGTGTGTGTGTGTGTTATGATGCTTTTAATTCTTTTGAGGCAAGAACAAAGAAAGAAATTGAAAAATTTGAGTCAAGTGGATTCTCCAGTTTTTGTTCTTTGAGGAATCTGAGAATAAAATGCTTAAATGAGCAGGACAGCAGTGAGGGATGGACAGAACAAAATATAAGGGGAAACAGGTATGAATTTGGAAATCTAGATTACATAGTCTTCTATTTTATCTACATAAATTGCATATTGAAAAGCAAAAGATAAACTTGAACGCCTTACAATTTCATAGGGAAATAAATTTTAGATATGAAAAAAACTTTCCCCAGAGGAAACAAGTTGCCATCAGTATTAGGAGAAATTAAAGACTGAAATCAGTGAGAAAGAAATAAAACAAGACCACATATTTGTTGGTATACAATATAAAGATATTGTATAAAGATGAATGAACACACACACACACACACACACACACACAAAAAGATGAATGAACACAATCTCTAAAATGACTCAAGAGAAACAATGAATATAAAACAAAACCAAATCAAAGAAAAATAAGGTGTAGAAGAACACAGTAGGACTTATGCAAGGTGGGAGAACCAACTGACACACTTCACACTCATCTCCTTTCCTTTCAAGTCTGCCAAAATCAACAGACCAATGAATTCTTCCCAGAGTCCAGAGAATACATGGTGTGATGATTCTTTCCTATAGATCTGATTATTAAGTGAAGTTGAAAAATCTTGAACCTCATGACCAATAGAATTGATGAGAATGTACTTTTCGTGTGATTCAGAATCAGCATCTGTGAATAGTGAGACAAAAAAGTCCCAAACTACTTCCCTGAGCAACCTCTATAATACTAATGTAAATCACATGGAAAGAAACGACAAGAACACTACTCATGGAAAGTCACACAAGGTCACCTGAGGAGAGGACACCAAAGAATGAGAGTGGTCAAAAATAAGGCTGGAAGAGTTTGAGTCAGGTAAGGAGTCTTATCACATATATGCTTTTATCCACTGCCCAATGCTGAAATGTTTTGAATACAGCACTGATTTTTATAGTCATTATCATTAAATCTCATGAAAAACTGAGAGTAAATCTTATACAAAATATTTAATACCAAATTACCAATAACAATGTTCTCATTCATTTATGTTTGTTTGCCTTTATATATGAACATTTGTACAAATGCCGAGTTGTTTTTTTTTTTTTTAATAACTGGTACAATAGTATTTTTTGTTATTCTATCAGAAATAGTAGTTTATTATTATCTTAAGTTACTTTTCTCTCATTGCTGGGACAAAATACCTGACATCCCAAATTAAGGAAGGAAGGGTTTATTTTGCTCAAAGTTGGTGGAGGCTTCAGTGTATACTCAGCTGGCTCCAAGGCAGAGCTGCAAACGGCAGAGAAAACAGCAAAGAGCCCAGGGAGAAGCAGCAGCTGTGGCAGCTAGTCAGCCTCTCTCCCCTCCTCACATCTTTATGCAGATTATCAGCCCCATGGCGGGTGGAGCACTCACACTCATAACGCCAGCATTGGATCAAGAATTTATCACAAACTCTAGAAGCCGTCCCATGACTGCATGAGGCTTTGGGGGGACAACAAGACAACAACCATAACAACTATCATTTGCAGAAACAAATCAATAGTAACATTTTTATACATGTGATAGATAACAAAGAATGCAAATCAGATGGAAATAACAGAAGCCCAGAGGCGGTGGAGGAAGGGAGTAAGATGCCTGAAATACGAACTTCCCTACAATGCCATGGCCACTAGAACATCCAACAGAGACCTTAAATCATCTCCTCATCATAGTAATGATATGTTAATCTCGTTTCATGCATCCCAATTCCAAATGTTAAAACCAAATGCCCACAATCAGTTGAGGTTTAACCTTTGATTTTTTCCTAATTTTCTGTAGAATTCAAATGGATTGTTTGCTGAGCACTAACCAATTCTACAACAACAACAAAATGGTTTTGCCCCAAATCAATTCACCATCCAAAATGACCAAAGTGTTGACAAATTCAGAGCACTGTCCTAGTGCACTGCTTCAAACGAAGAGTGCTGTCCAGGGAGTGTGATGTGTTTCACTCTAAGTCATCATTCTGACATTCTGAAAAGTCACACCACTAAAAGATCTGAATATATGGCCCCAAAGTGGTTCATGATGAAAAGAGAAGGGCATCTCTATGGTACAAAAAATTATGAGTCACAGATCATCTCCTCCACAATCTAGGGAAAATTTCACTTAAAAATTATGCTACCCATAGAACTAATCTCATATTTATAGATTCTTGTCTATGGCATCCAGTTTCCCAGAAAATCTTTCAAAATGACCCACGTATTGTCAATGAAAAATATCTTCAACATCATTTACATTACAATGAATAATGGATGTTTACTTCAACCAAGGGCTGTGATCCTACTTTGTAGTAGTGCTTGGTGACCACACCTAGACCATGCCACTCTGGGAGGCTGAAGTTAGAGGAAGACAGTGTCAAGTTCAGCCTGAGCTCCCTAGTAAGATCTACTATGAATATTTAAAATAATAAAGTCAAGCATTAAAAATAATAAAACCAAATATGGCTGTCTCTCAGAGTAAAAGTCTCGGTTTCAGTCTCTACTAACACATCCTCAGGGAAAAACCCTAGTGCTAGTGCTGATTTTTCTATTTTCCTTTATCCCCTTTATCCTACATTGCATGTAGTCCATGTTCCTTCCTACATAGAAATATTTTTGTGCCTCCCATTGATATGCATGCATATCTGCATTCAATGATTTGCCCCAGATGGAACTGGGTATGTCATCAAAGTCCCTACCTTATTCAGCATGTTCCTTTGTGAATGTTGTCTATAAACCATCAGTGAACGATAGCAACTCTGTGAACAAAGGTATTTTTTTCTCTGAACAAAAAACATGAATTATATGCAAATGTGAGGGTTCTATTTTAAGAGGTATAAAAATATGGGTTTAAAAGGCAGCCTACCCTTGGTCCTTTTTTTTCTTTCTAATGTGGAATAAGATGCTATTTAATTTTGTTCTTCCATAGCTAATATTTTTATGTATATGCTTTAATGACTTTTTTCTTTATAAGCAGTTTTGGACAATTTCATTTTTGTGCATCTTGGTATGATTTTATTTAAATGTCTTTGCAAAAGGTTCATTTTTCTTGAAAATGTGGTATTATAAGTTGAACTAAATTCAGAAATTTTAAATCTTTAAAAAAAAATGCTTAGGGGCCAGGGAGGTGGCTCAGTAGAATAAGCACTCGCCTGGCAAGCACAAGGGCCTGAGTTCAACCCCTGGTTCCACAAAAAAAAAAAAAAAAAAAAAGCTTGAAAAGTATTGTTTGAAGCAAGGTACAATTCCCCCATGACGAATGCTATCACTATGTATATATAAAATGTACCAATAAAAAAATTCAAGGAAAAAAAAAAAATAAAAGGCAGCCTGTCACAAAAACTGTCCCTTTTAGCATTACTTTCAACTTCCCTTATTTATATTGGGAAAAAGTCATCTAATTTTTGGCACTACAGTCTATAAGCTTACTGGTTAGTTTATTCATTTATTGTAGAGCTCTGAATATGAGAAAGGGGTTTTAGGATGGTTGGCAAAGGACCCAATAATGATTTGATCACAGGCAATGTTAAACAGTATTTTGCAAGTTTTATAATTTGTAAACGCCCTTTAATGACTTTAAGATTGGGTAAAAGTGGTTGGTAATTATGGAAATTACCATCATGACAACAAGCCCAGAATGGAGACTACAACTTGATTTGAGATCTCATATTTCAACTTCTAACAAATTTAGTATAATTAGATGCATTAGCCACTTTTCTACAACTGGAACAAAACATCCAACAAACTAAACCTTAAAAGATAGGGTTTACAAGGGCCTGAGTTCAATCCCTGGTTCCACAAAAAAAAAAAAAAAAAAAAAAAAAAAAAGTACGGTTTATGCTGACTCACTGTTTCAAAACATGTTCTTCTTGTTCTAATTTCAGGATGGCATGGCTAGGTGGGAATGGAGAAAAAGGTACTCAAACCAGGGCAGCAAGAAACAAGGAAAAGTAGGTAGGACAGACACAAATACACTTTTCCAGGCCAAGGCCCTAGTAACCCATCTCCAAAGTTGCCACCTAAGAGCACATTCTGATACTGAACTCGTCAGGGACTGCATCCATCCACTGAGAGACAGGGCCCAAGAAACCATCCAACTGGCCCAGATAGGAGACGTTTAGTGAACACTGTAGACACTGACTATCACACTTGCTGTGCTTCTGGGTTAAAAAAGAACACACAACACAGCCCAGTCTCACCCACACAGAAACCACATCATTCAGGAGCCTGTCCTCCACCCTCCTGCTCACTGCACAGCATGGGAAGAAGCGGGACTGCAGGTACTAAGCTGGGTGCATCAGGGCTCTGGCCATTGTACAATCAACTGTGCAATGCTTAGTTCCTGGAAGACAGCTGAGTCCCATCCCGAGGGCCAGAAAAGACCCAATGTGCACCAGAGAGTGTTGACTGATATTTTCAAAGATTTCCCTACTGATGCAGTGAGGCCCAAATCCTGCCAAAGCTGGTTTTGTTCACCTGCAACAAAACCCTGTGACTCTGGCAAAAATCACACTCCCATCTTTGCTCACTTCATCCTGCACAATCACCGTCTTTGATGTCTGCCTGACACTTCCCATACAACCACCCAGTAGACGCCACAGAGCAATCAGGCAGGGTCAGCCTGGGGGTCTCTGAGCAGCACTTTGTGGGCTTTCTACTTAGCTTCCCAATACAGATGATTCTAATCCCTGCCAGCAAGTCAGATCTGACCCTTTATAAAACCTAAACTCTTCTGCACTGTTTCAAGACTGGCCCATGTTTTGGCCACCGAGCCAGAGGGAGGACCAAGATAATACATTAGCTGCTTGAGTGGAGCCCAAATGACAGATTATAAACCAAATACTTCTAGGCTCATGCTCCCTTACAGAATATTGACTTGACCTGGGCAGTTGGATCACTGATTTTTTTTTTTTTTTTTTTTTTGGCTGAACCAGGGATTGAACTCAGGCCCTTGCGCTTGCCAGGGAAGCGCTTATTTGGATCACTGATTTGAAGCAAGATTTGCTTTAAGCTTTGCAGAGCTGCTTGTGAATCCTTACCCTACTCTAAGGATTCTTTCTTTTGTTGTCCCTGATGATGGGATCACAGACCTGCCACTCTCCATTCAGATGCAATGACACACAGAGAAAACCACAAAATCCAAGGAAGAATCTGGGTCTGGGCAACTGCGGAACACCTTGCAACAGAAGGAAAGCACCTAGATAGTCAGAGGGCAGAAAACTGACCCTTAGCTTCATGGCACAGACTTTCTCACGCATTATAGCTCAACCTAAACATCTACAGTAAGGAAAATACAAGCATGCCTGACAAGAACATGGTTATTTAGTAAATGAACAAATGATTATAATGCTAGCAATATTATAGAAAGTAATCCACGTGAAATTAAAGTTCTGCAGTGCCTCAGACAGGCAAGTACTTCAACCAAGGTTGCAAGGAAATCCAGGACTTTTTTATTTTTTTTATTTTTGGCAGAACCGGGGATTGAGCTCAGGCCCTTGCGCTTGCTACTGAGCTATCTCCAGTCCAAATCCAGGACTCTTTAACAACTAGTCAGAGCAGGAGGCCAGAACAAGACCTGCATTGCAGCCTTCTGTCTCTTCCCTGTGATGAGGCAGGAAACACCAGGAACTTGACGCAGAAATTTTTTCATGATACCTCCTTCTTCCTCCGTTTGAAAGTTTCTCCACTTTGGCAAAGTAATGTTCTGTCTCCAAAGTAATGCTCTTGAGTCAAGTGATGTTTAGACGCCTTTTATCACCTTTGTTGGTCTGACAGACGCCTAGGATATTAGGAAAGCTCACGTCTGAGTGTGTGTGAGAGATGCAAATGTAACAGCGAATACCAGAGACCATCCAAAGAAACTGCAAGATGCCATCTGGTGCCTGGCACCTTCGTCTCAGGCCCTTATCCTGCTGAAGGAGAGCTGGAGGTTGGGGATATATATAGCTCAGCAGCACAGTGCCTACTGGCAGACATAAGGTTGTGATTCCTGGTTAAAAAAAAAAAAAAAAAAGTTTTTTTTTTTTTTTTTTTTTTTTTTTTAATAACTGGTACAATAGTA
>NW_004524831.1:1271036-1276961 GCF_000260255.1 Octodon degus | reverse complement strand
TTTAGAAAAGAATCGCCATTGAAGTGTTGGAGAAATGATGCTGGAAGCCTGAAGTAACTTGAGACCAACAGCCAAATGCAGTGGCAAATACCAGAGCTTATCCACAGAAAAAATGAGATTTATTTTTCTCCTTTTATTGAGCCTAGCATAGAAGCTCACTGGTTGTGAATGACACACACTATGGGCTATCCCTCCCGAGTTGGTGCCCAACAAGCCAGTAATCCACACTGAAACACTCACTAAGCTTTACAAATAGGCTAAGAGGTTCTTCCTCCTCAGCACACACTGTTATGGGTCGCTCAGCATAGGAACCAGATAGGCCAGATTGGAATTTGAATACAGTCTTTTATTTACTGACTGCAGGTCCATCGCCAGTTCTCATGAAGGAGAAGACCAAATGGCGGTGAACCCAGGCAGCAAGGGGGTTTTATAACAAGAATCACATCCTGTTTGGTAAGCAAATTTGTCATCTAGTACAGAACAACAGAAAATCACATTCACTGGACACAGCTGCAAACTGTTTATAACTAAGGGGTCTTTTACAGTTTAGTGATAAGCACATATTTTTATAAGATACATCTTAAGCTATTTACAGGAGATGGTTCGGGAGGCAGTTTGCTTCAGCTCCCTGTCCTGACAAGACACAGTTACTCACTGCTAAACAGCCTCGCACAGAGAGGGAGAACACATTCCTTAGAGTAGATAACGGGAAGCACAAGGTTCCTCCTAGTAATTTCCCACATTTAAAGCACAAAATTCAGTTAACCCATTACAGACACCATGATCCATAATCACAAAAACTAAGTAAGTCTTTTCTTTGGTTAAATTTGCCCTTCATAGATAGTATTTATTTATTCCATCAAGCCCTGCAAGATGGAAAGCATTTTTCCAGCAAGAGCCCTATGGCAATCAGTCACATCTGCAGAAAGTACAAACACATGAAATAGCCTGTATGTGACACCTAATTTCCAGCATTCTGCAGCTTGCAACACTTAAGAGGGCTTCACGCTGCACGTGCTTTAAAGCAACTGAAGCAGGTTTTCTTATAAATCAAAGATGCCAAAAGCTCATTTCTGAATAACAACATTTATAGGAAAAAATAAAACAAATGTGAAATGATTTTTTTTCCTGTATCATTACTCTCAGCATTACAGTTTAGTGTAGGACCCAGCTGCTCTAAGCTTAGTGATTTACATGTTCTGTTCATTTTAAGGACCATTTCTTTTTTTTATGTATTTGTTACAGGATCTCACTATGCAGCTCAGACTTGTAGTGATCCTCCTGTTTTCAGCCACCCCAGCGCTGGGATTACAGGTGCACACCACCACACCCAGTCTTTTAGAACAATTTTTATATGCTAACACCTCCCCTAAAGCATTTACTCAGACCTACAACAAATCCTAAGCATCTGAGACGTCCCCATCCCTTTCAAGAAGTGTAACTGCCCTGGTTTAAATCTTTCTAAGGCCCAATCATACCATTCAGCTGAAGTCCTAAATTTGAAACTCTGTTACAGAATTTAGGATGACATTTTAGATGCATGCCACACAGTTGCGTGGTGTGGATAGGCCAAACTGGAAATAAAGGAACACACATGCTATATTTATTACTGGGCCATCGTCTAGAGATTATGACCCAAGAGTTTCTAAGGCTCTTTTCGTTTTCTCAGATTTTTTTGAAGTTGTAATTTTTATTAGTACATGTGCATAGTATATAATGATTTCAGGCCGGGGAGATGGCTCAGTGGAATAAGCACTTCCCTGGCAAGTGCAAGGGCCTGAGTTCAATCCCCGGTTCCAAAGGAAAAAAAAAAAAAAAAAAAAGACTATAATCATTTCATTTATTGTGGTAAACTGGTATATATTCATAACAAATCTAATTCTTTTCTTCTTCTTCCTTCTCTTCCTCGTTCCCCTCTCCCTCCCCCTACTCCTCCTCCTCCTCCTGGCTCTTTTCTGTTGCCAGCACTATATTCATTTATTTACCATAGACGTTCCAGAAAGATAATTATCACACATACTTATTTAAAATCCAATCTAACATTAAAATGCAGAAAAAGAACTCATAAGACATTCATACTAATTCAAGGTACACTTTCGGGTACACTGCCCACACCATATTACACTAAAATTTTGTTCGTTCTCTGAATTTTTTCCTATCATCGCTCTTGTACTTTCACTTTATATACTGCATTTCTCCTATATCAGAAGCCGTGAATTATTTAAGATTATGTTTCTGATTTACTTCCCTTTTTATTATGCTTTCAAGGTTCATCTCTTTTCCTACAAATGACTCATTTGTCCCTCTTTATAGCGTAGTGGTACTTAATTGTGTATAACTACAACATATTATTTATCCACTTGTCTCAGTTATTTTTTTCTCATTGCTGAGACAAAATACGCAACACCCAAAATTAAGGAAGGAAAAATGTATTTAGCTCACAGTTAGTGGAGGTTTCAGTTCATCCTCGGCTGGCTCCGAGGCAGAGTGGCACATGGCAGAGGGCAGCCGTTCACACAGCAGAGAACAGCAAAGAGCAAAGGCAGGAGCAGCAGCTGCCTCTCTCCTTTCCTTATAAGTAGGCTACCCTGGGCTGGTGGTATCAAACTCACACCATGTCCCTGCCCTCCTTTTGCAGAGGATGAGGATGTTCACAAAGTAAGAACCCTGGCTCCCTGCTGAGTCACTTAAACTTCTAAACTTTTCAAGTTGTCACACTGCATCAACCACTACACATCTCATGATGCACACATAGACTACATCCAAGATCTAGCCTTTGTTACTTGTGCTGCTATACATGGGTATACTTATATCCTGTAGGGTGAGAGCTAACAATTTGGGGAAGATACCTAAAAGAACAGCTGGGTGGAATAAAGCATAATGAAATTTATAGTTTTACTCTTCTTGGAAATCTCCATACAGATTTTACCAAGTTACACTGCTACCAACAATGAAGAAACACTTGTTTTTTTTGCAGGCTGTCCTGCATTTGTTATTGGTTGATTTCTTGATTATAACAATTCTTTCTGGAAAGAAATATGATCCAAGGATTGTTTTAATTTTTACTTCTGGAATGGCCACCAAATGAAAATTTTTCATTTATTAGTGACATTATTCTGCAACCGAAAAGAATGTATTAATTGTTACATTGCCACTTTTTACTGCATCTTTGTACTCAGAGACATTTATTTATTTATTTATTTATTTATTTATTTATTTGGACAGGGTCTCGCTATGCAGTTTGGGCCGGCCTTGTGCTCACCTTGTAGGCCCCAGGCTGGTCTCCAGCTCATAGCGACCCTCCTGTCTCATTTCCCAAGTGCTAGGTGTGCTAGGATTACAAGCCTCTGTCATCATGCCAAGTCGCAGGGCTGGAAAGGTGTGCTCAGGCCTCTTTTAGTTCATTATTTATTTTAAATATTAGTTCTTTTTGAGTAGTAGCTGGAAATATGTTTCTTATATTCTATGTCTTGAAGAGTTCCACCTGTTTTGTCTTCCACAAAATGAAAAGTTTCCATTTCAAAATGTAGATGTTTGTAGATGTTTGATCCATTCTAATTTTTAGTTTAGTGTAATGTGAGAAATATGTGTCTCAGTTCAATCTTTGACACACGAATTGCCAGTTTCCCAGCCCCAGTCTTCAATTTGCCTTTGTTTCCTCCAGTGAAAGGATGTGGCCATGTCCAAGTTATAACAGACGCTTGTGTGTGGAGCTGATTCTGCCTCTGCGTTCTGCTTCATTAATCGGCAATGTGTTTTTTTAATTAATATGCAGTGTTTACCATACAACTTCATAGTATAAACCGAAGTCCAAGACAATACCTTGCCTTTTTTCTTTTTGTCTCCTGGCTTGCCCTTTTACCATGATTGCTTTTGCTATTCTATTGTGGGTCTCATCCAGTTTCATACAAATTTTAGGTCTGTTTTCTCTAGTTCTGAGAAATTTGCTACTGGTACTCTGATTGGGATTACATTATATCTGAATTAATACTTCTAAAATATGGCCATTTTCACTATATTGGCTCTGCCTGTCCAAGAACAGGGGACATCTTCTGATCTTCTGATATCCAATTTATTCTTTCCCAACATACTATAGTTTTTATTATTTATTTATTTTATTGAGAAACAGCCATGAGACAGTTTCAAAACCGATTAATAGGACAGTTTCAATAATTAATACAATGCATACTATTATCTTCTTAGTGGTTATTCGTGGTACAAGATGCAGACACAATATCCTGCCCAAATATTATTAGTACAATTCTTTCTTCTCATTGAATTAAGAGAAAGTAGCTGTAGATCTATCCTAACTATTTTGTATATACAGATACAAAATGGTCCTTCCTTTGTATCCCTTTTTTTTGTTTAGTTTTGTTAGAATGGGCATTCCATTGCCATTTAAATATTGTAGGTGCGTGAATTCAGCAAAATAATCCAATATAGTCCAGTAGTCCATAATAGTAGTGGGTTATCCGTAGGACTGGCAATGTCAAAAGTGGTTGACTTGAGCCTTTTACAGCTCAGCATATTAATATGGCTTTACTTTTCATGCCTCGTTTTTATACTTTTCTGCTGGATTGTTAAGACTAAGATAAAGCAAGACCTATACAACAAGAAATGTCAAGATATTATAGTTTTTATTGTTGAGGTCTTTTACTTTCTTGATTAATTTCCAAATAATTCAAGTTAATTGATGCTATTGTAAAAGTTTCCCTAATTTCTCTCTTGCTGTGGTTGTTACTGATGCATGGAAAGATTACTGTTCTTTGAATGGTGACTTTTTATTCTATGGTGCTGCTAAATTTAGTTATCAGTACTAGCAATCTTTGATGGAGTTTTGAGGATGTCTATGCAGTGGACCATGTCAATTGCAAATGATTATTTAACTTCTTTCTTCCTATCTATATTCTTATTTTCTTTCATCTAAATCCTTTGTGTAGTGTTTCAAGAACTGTCAGGTGTGTGTACACGTTATAATCCAAGCACTTGGGAAGCTGAAGCAGGAGGATTGCTATAAATTCATGGCTACATACCATGTTCAGGGTCAGTCTGAACTACATAGCATGACCCTGTTCAAAAAACAAACTAGCAGACAAAACCAAACCACCACAACTCATAACAACAAAGATGCAAGAATTATACTGACAGGAGTGATGACAGCAGATACTATTTTTCTTTGTTTGTTTTTTTTTGTTTGTTTGTTCCTGGGCCAGCATGCTGTGCTGTGCCATGTTGTGCTGGCCACCAAAACCAGGTGTAGTGGCCCATGCCTATAATCCCTGTGCTAGGAAGGCTGAGACAGGAGGATCACTAGAGTCTAAGCTGCACAGTGAGGCACTGTACTAAATAAATAAGTAAATGAATAAATGATTTTTTAAAATTATATTTATAAAGATATTGTGTGTTTTAACAACCCTGTATCCCTGGAATGAACCCTCGTTGGTCATATGTTATGATCATTCTGACGATTTCCTGCACTTTGTATGCAAGACATTATTGAAGATTTATACATCTATGCTCATTAAAAAACTGCTTTGCAGTACTTTTCTCAGAAGGGACAATTTCTGCGACTGAATTTAGGGTAACACTTGCTTCCAGGACTGACTTTGGAAGTGTTTCTTCCCTTTAAATATCACTAGTTTGTGGAGTATTTCTGTTATTTTCTTTTCACAAGTACTTACGGAATTTGACTTCAAAAAAAAGAAAAAATTTAACGAATGCAAAACAGTAAAAATAAAAACAAAAAACCAAACAAACAAAGAAAATATTAGAAACATTACAAAATGTCACTAAACAAAATAATAGGAATTCAACAATGGTTGCTGTATTGCATGTTATCTTCAAATTAGTTGTTTAGGTTACTAGATACAAACCTGCAATATTGGTTTAATAAAGAAGAAAAAAACTAATAAGCATGAACTGCTC
>NW_004524831.1:1262953-1270936 GCF_000260255.1 Octodon degus | reverse complement strand
TTCCTCCTTTCTTTTGTCCTTTTCCTCATCAATTGTTCCATCCCACAGATAAATGGTTGCAACTAGTGACTGCATTGGTAAGTGAAATAAATCAGATCCACATGTGAAAACATCATATTATCTCACTAGTTTGAGAACATGAAAGAGTAAATAAAATCTGAAAAGTAAAACTGATACTGTGAAAGGGAAGGAATTTGTTCAGTGGGATGCGGACTTTTATAATGGTAGTTTTGAAACTGCTACTTTGACTTCACTGACTGATACTGGATTATTGAAAATATTTATATGATCTTTGTTCAGATTTGGTAATCCATATTTATGTATCTAGAAATCTATCCATCTGTTCTGAGTACGTTCCTCAAAACAGGTCCCAATGTTTTTATTTTTGTTTTTTTATTTCAGCTGCTCCAGTGTGATTTTGCCTTTCATATCTAAGTAACTTTATTTATTTTTTTTATTTTAGCAATATTGGATAAGAGTTTATCTATTTTCTTTAATATAAATAAAAGAACAGGGGGCTGGTGAGATGGCTCAGTGGTCTAAAGCACCTACTTAGAACAAGCTAAGCTAAGCAAAACACAGGGACCGCGGTTCAATACCCCAGCACCACATGCCAGCCAGCCCCGCCCCCTGGTGGGCTGAGCTGGCCACACACACAAAATGAATGAATGAATAAATAAATAAATAATTCTTAAATAAAAGAACAACTTTCAATTCATAAATTTTTCATATTACTTTTGATATCAGTTTCACTAATTTTGCATCCAAACTTATAATGTTCTAAGACTCTTGAAATGTAACAGAAAGAAGGTCTGACAGAATTAAAGCATGAAGAAACACGAAACAAAAACCAGATGATGGTGAGGAGAAATTATGAGAATACACAAAGAGATGGAAAGGAAGGAAAAATAAGGAGCCCAACTGTCGCTACTAACTACATGTCTATGCACAAGACTCTGAGGTGGGAGTTTGATGGCTGAGGCCTGATTCATGTTGTCCTGCTGATCCTTCATCCTAAGTCTAAATATTATGGTCCTCTGACTACAGTATGTAGGGTTGTTCACAATGTGCCCATTATGCCCAAAATTAGAATAGAAAGTAAATGATAAATGAAGAGCCTGTATGCTTCACAACTACAGTGAGGTTAATTACACACAAGGAGAAGAATGTTTTGTGTCCCTCAGTAAAACACACCTTTAAGATGTTAGCCAAAATAAAGACACAGGAGGAGCATGAAGAGGATCAACAGTCCATGAAATCTGATGCATGGTGAGTAAAATTTATTTTCTCTACCATTCAAATTCAGTTGGAAAAATGTAGCGGAGAAACATCTGGAGTTACCTTACACTACACAAGGCAAGATGAAAACTACTGATGTTGTCAAAATGCAGTAAGGAAATGTATCCCATGACAATGTCCCATGAAAAGCAGAGTCATAAGGAATAATGTGGACATTGTAACACAGAGGCACACATAGGTACATCTGTATGGTGACATATCTCATAAACATGAAGAAGGGTTTGTTGTGGCAAAAGCTAATGAAGATCAGGTGAATAACTTACGTGACCCATGAGACATGGCTGTGGACCCACAGAAGGCTGATCAGCTTTGCATTTCATCTGAACATCATTTTAGAGGTGGAGTAATCAGAGGAGAAAAGGGACATGGATGTAATACACTGTATTAATACCAGAATGTTCCCTCAGACACAGAGTCCCCAGCAGAAGGCACACATACATCAGCAGGTACAGGAAAAGGAACACTCCCAGGAATTCTCATGGGAAGCAGAAATTGAGGGGGATAAACTGCGATCTTGTGAGATTGTTCCAAACAAGTACAGCTATTGTACATACTGAAATCCAAAATGGAATGAAGACACAATGGCGAATACTTATGATGGGGCTCAGCACAAATTGCAACTTAGTAATTTTATCCTACTGAGGCCATACAGTTTTTTTTTTAACCACTGATTAAAAAGTAAATTCTTGTCATTCACCATTGTTATAGAATAAAGTAGACCTATATATTAAAAGCTCAAAGCCAGTGTTTAACAACAAATTGCATATAAAATTTTTATGTTTTATAAAAAATGTAAACATTATATTTGTAAAACATGTAAATTTTAATGCAGAAAAACAGATATTATAGAGGAAGAATGGTTTAAAAATATATGTGATTTTTTTTTGTTTTTTATTTTTTATTTTTTTTTTTGCCAGTATGGGGATGGAAAACATCCAGAATCTTAAGTCACTCAAAACATATGCTCTACCACTGGACTTTTACATTTTTTTTATACACATGTATTTTTGCTGCAAGTACACTGTAAAATAGTCTTTTATTCCAACAGTGAGTCATGAACTAAATTGAGAAATATGAACAATTAGGTAATAGTTTTGGTAAATGGAAAAATCAGAAGAATATGTCCATTGTTATACATAGCATATAAAAACATACTGAGCAAAATGTTTCATCAGAAATATATAAGCAATCAATAAGGAAAGAGGAAACAATATAATGGAAAGATGAGCAAGAAAAAGTTCATAAGAAGGAAGATATGATACTAAAACACAAAAAGAAAATGAGAAATAACTATGAAAACTAACAACATTTAAATATTTGAAAGAGTGTCACTGGACACTGAAGAGCTGATCTTGCACCAGCTTCATGTTGTGCTTCCGGGCGCATACTGCCCTTCCTGGCAAACCAACAATACAGTTAGAGACAGCAAATGTGGGGAATTCAGCTAAAGAGTGAATAGTCAAACTGTGGGGCAAATGCACAGGCTCTGTGATGCGCAAATGATTACACTATGGTGCAAAAACCCATAGGCTCTACAAGATGTGTAAGGTTAAACAAGAGGTTTAGATCAGTGACCCAGGTTGTGCCTGGTCATTTTCATGCCAGTTGTCCCATAAAAACTGCATGGCTTTGAGCCAGCTCCTTGCTCAAACTGAGTCTTTTTCATCTCTGTTTTTTCCCCTCCACTTATATTTGTATTCTAAATATAAGCGGCAGAGTTCTCAGCTTTGGAACTTCTCATGGGAGGCCCCCTAATGCTGGGGGCTCTTGATTGTGAGGTCTCTTTGAGCCTCTCAGTGACTGAACTGAGTCTTGTCTCTAAGCAATCATTCATTTTTTACGCTGCCACCGTCACTCACTGTGACAATATGCAACAAAATTATGATTTAATAAATTTTAGTGGATAGATTCTTTTACTTCTTTTTTTTTTTGAACCAGGGATTGAACTCAGGCCCTTGCGCTTGCCAGGGAAGGGCTTATTCCACTGAGCCATCTCCCCAGACTGGATAAATTCTTAGAAATAAAATTTAAAATCTGATAATGAAGAAAGATTGTGGAAAAGCAAAAATGTTGGATAGTAGTAGTATCACACAAATTTTTTTCTCTATAATGCCATCTGCCAGTGGGTTTACAAATGATGCTTGTGAAAAATTTTTTTAAGTTTTAAATGTTTTATTTTTTTTAATTTTTTTGTTTGCCAATTTATTTATTTATTGAAAATTTAAATATATTGGTCAAGATATGACATCATACTATATGCAAATTCAGCATAATCAGCATTTTTCTTATATCTTATCAACATACAAATAAAAATATTAAAATAATACATACTCAGTCAGGTGCAGACCTGTGTATATTAATTCATGAGAAACGTAAAGAAAATGCTAAAAATAGTGATTCCCAAGGGGTTTTTTTTGCTTTTTTTTTTTTTTTTTTATATTGTAAAAGGTGTAGCTTTCCTAATTTTTCTCTCTGAATTTGTTGTTTGTGTACAGGAATGCTATTGATTTTTAAGTACTGACTTTGTATCCAGCTACACTATGAATTTGGTTATTAACATACATGCTGCTGAAGTGAACACTGAATTTGGTTATTAAGTTTAGAAGTCTTAGGTGGAAATTTGGTGGTCTTCTAGGTAGAGAGTATCATGTAATCAGCAAATAATGAGAACTTAACTTCTTCCTTTTCTATCAATTTCTTTCTCTTATCTAATTGCTTTCAATAATGTGTCCAGAACTGTGCTGAATAGGAGTAGTGATAGTGGAGCTTCTTTTCTTATTCCTGATTTGAGTGAAAGCTTTCAGTTTTTGATGATTTAGTATGATATTAGTTGTTGGACTGTTATTATCAGATTATTACATTGATTATCTGTTCCAATCTTCTGTATGGTATTTAATCATGAATGGGTGTGGGACTTTTGTCAATTGATTTTTCACAGAACTAAAAATTGTTTGAGGGGGCTGGTGAGATGGCTCAGTGGTCTAAAGCACCTACTTAGAACAGGCTTAGCAAAGCACAGGGACCGCGGTTCAAGCCCTCAGCACCACATGTCAGCCAGCCCCGCCCCCTGGTGGGCTGAGCTGGCCACACACACACACACACACACACACACACATAAATAAATAAAATTTAAAAAATAAATAAATAAATAAATAAAAAATAAAATAAAAATTGTTTGAAACCAGAAGAAGGACCTAGAATAGTTAAAAAAAAAAAATCTGGGCAAAAAAAGGCAAATGAGGGACATCCAAATCCCTGTTGTAAAATCATCCTACAAAGCTACTATGATAAAATCAGCATGGCACTAGGAAAAAAAAAAGACAGACCTGAGGATTTCTGGAACACATGAGAAGATGCAGACATGACTCCAAACTCATTCTGCCATTTTATCCTTGAAAAAGAGGCCAAACATCTTCACTGGAGGAAAGACAGCCTCTTTAATAAGTGGTGCTAGAAAACTGGCTTGCAATATTCTAAAGATTAAAACTTGACCCATATCTATGATCATGCACTAAACTGAAATAAAAATGGATCAAAATCTAAATACTAATACAGAAACACTAAATCTACTAGAAGAGAAAGTAGCTTGAAATCTTTCAGACACAAGGGTAGGCAGAGAGTTCTTGAACAAAATCCAGACCACACAGGAAATACTACAAAGAATCCACAAATGGGATCTCACCTTCTGAAAAAGTTTTTGAACAACAACAACAAAATCACCAACAGAGGAAAAGACAACTCACAGAGTGGGAAAAAAATTCAGCTATTTGTCCCTCATACAAACAACTTCTGTCTGGAACATATAAAGAATTGAAAAAACCCAGAGCCCCTCACCCCCTGATACAAAGACTCAATCCAAAATTGGGCATCTGAGATGAACACACACTTCTCAAATGAAGAGAATCAAATGACAGATAAATGTATGGAAAAGTATTCAAAATCATTAGTCAATGCAGAGATGCACATTAAAACAACATTGATAGTCTATCTCACCCCAGAAAGAATGGCTATCATCAAGAAATCAATCAATAACAAATGGTAAAGGGGCTGTGAGGAAAAAGGAACCATTCTTCCCTACTGCTGGAAGTGCAAACTGGTGCATCCACTATGGAAATCAGTATGGAGATACCCAAAAAAAAAAAAAAAAAAAAAACCAAACCAAAAAACTAGGATTACAGATTACAGGTCCCATTTGACCCAGCTATTACCCTTCTGGGTATCTTCCCAGAAGTAAAATCATCACACCATTATGAGGTATGTGCACCCATGTTTATAGCCTATACTACAGTTTTGAATAGCTAAATCTTGGAAATAAACTAAATGCTCATCAACTGAGGAGTGGATAAAAAAGATGTAGTATTTTTATACAATGAAGCAGTTACTACTCAATCATAAAGAAGGATAAATGAAACATTTATAGGTAAATGGATGCAACTAGAGACCACACTCATAAGTAAAATGAAACAGACTCACACATATTAAGATCCTATTGTCTCCCTGGTGTGGGAAACTGAAAGAGTAAATAAGATTCAAGGGTTGGGGAGATAGCTCAGTAGAATAGGTGCTTGCCTGGCAAGCACAAAGTCCTGAGTTCAATCCCCAGTGTCGCAAGAAAAAAAAAAAAAAAGATCCAAAATGTACAGTAGATATTGTAAAATGGAAAGAAATTATTCAAAATGAAAAAGGAACTAGGGTGTGGAAAAAAGGAAAAGACAAACGAAAAATCAGCAAATACAAGATAGTTACGCTGTTTTATTAGTTTATTGAAAAGAAAGGGTTCTGCTAATACCTTTTGGACAGTTTCTTATTCTCCTATCTTGTACTCTGATAATCTATTTTAAAGAAAACAAAACTCAATGTATTAATTATAGTGACTTTTCTATTATTTTGCTATGATATTTTGCTTTACTTTTTTCCAGAAAAAGAAATCCACTCTAGCTGGGCATTGTGACCTACACTTGTAAGAACACCAGTTTGGGTGACTGAGGGAAAATCACCAAATCTACTCTAGAACCTAGTCTCTAAAAACTGTGAGGTCCAGCCTGACAAATTAAAAATATAATAAGTTATAAAAATGGCTGCAGCCCGGGCTCGGGACGTCGCCTCTGGGCTCGCGCGGCCCCCGGGTGCCCGGAGGAGTGCGGGGAAGCGGAGCCGAGGCCCGCCGCCGCTGCTGGAGGCAGCCCCTCGGCTAGGGCGGGCCGCGCTGCGCCGCCTCCCTCCTGCTCCGGCTGGCGAGCAGCGCGCTGCACCTAAGCGCCTGGTCCCTCTGCGCCTCACCAGTGAAGTTTACGAAGAAAATCGTTTCTCCTTGACCGCGCAGTTTTGGTGTCTGTTGTGAGCCATTCCCGTCATGCTGCCTCAGCCCTGAGTTGTGGTCGTAGGAAATTATTCCAAGAGTCTTCTAAGCATGGAAGTAAACGCTGTGAACAGCACGTAACACTGACTGTCGCGAGTCCCTGAAGGCCTAAGAGCGTCCCTGGACGCCTGGGGCTGCGGGAGGGGCAGATTCGAGGGTCTGGGTGGGCGAACGCCCAGGCGACCACTGCAGAGCCCAGGCTAGGTCAACTCCTGGATTTTACTGCGGACTTTCACCTCCCCGACCCAGAAACATAAATAACTCTACTTAGACAAATCAGAGACAGGACTGGCACCAAAACTCGGGTTTTTCAAAAGTAACAGAGAGAAAAATGCAAGTTTACATTAATATTAATGTATTTATATTCAAATATATTTATATATGAATATAAATAATGTTGCTATTAATATATTTATATTAAAATAAATTTATATGTTAATATTAAAAAAAATGGCTGCATACACTACAGAACTGAGCATCTGCTTTCAGTCTCTCTCTCTCTCTCTCTCTCTCTCTCTCTCTCTCTCTCTCTCTGTGCCAACTTTTTAATGCTGAAAAGCTACCCTTCCTGTTACTCTTAGATATTTATTTTGCCAAATTTTTAACCCAAAACAAGGGCACAAAATTTGTGTCTCCAATTTTGCTTCAATAATTATCAGGCATGCTGGCCCCGCCCCCGGGGCGCCCGGAGATGGCAATTGAGACTGGGCGTGGTGGGGCACAACTGTAATCCCAGCTCTTGGGAGGCAGATCACTATGAGTCTGATCTCACAGTTCTCACCTGAACTACAGGAGACCCTGCAGACCTTTTACTAAATGCGTTAAAAAAAAAAAAAATTAATGCATCAATATGTGTAAAAGCAGTGCAACAGTAGATTAAAGCCCCAAATGTAAGTGTGCACACATGAATTTTAAGCATGAAAGTGTTTATTGTGTAAGGAGAAAGAGATATAAATAGAAAGTAAGTAGAAAGCATGACTGAGGCAGTAAAATTAGATTTCAAACAAGAAAACATTTTTCTTGGTGTCAGAATGTTTCTTTAGTGACATGAAAGGAGAAGTGTACACTGGCTCTGACTGAAAGTATGTTAGACAATAGAGGCCTAGTGCAGACTGAAAAGTACAAAAATTTACATTAATACATTCTGTAGTACCTCTAAGTTTACCTGATAATTTTTTTTTTTAGGGAAGGGTCTACAGGATGTTCAGGGTCTCACTACTAGATTGGACTCATAATGATCTGCCTGTTTACAGCTTCCCAAGAGCTGGGATTATAGGCGTGCGCCACCATGCCCAGTCTCTTCATTGGATTTTTTTTTTTTAATT
>NW_004524831.1:1239586-1262838 GCF_000260255.1 Octodon degus | reverse complement strand
TGGCATGTGGTGCTAGGGGATTGAACCGCGGTCCCTGATGCTTTTGCTAAGCTTGTTCCAAGTAGGTGCTTTAGACCACTGAGCCATCTCTCCAGCCCTTCATTGGATTTTTTAAAAACAAATCTACAGTTTTCAAAAACTACAGGAACAATGTGAGAGCTGGTTCCCACCTGTTCTCCAATTCATACCCAAATCATATAAGAATGTCAGTACTCTACTTCAAAAACCTTCCCATTGATTAAACATGTAGCCAGCTATAGAAGTAGTACAATGGAGAAATGCTCTAATTATCCACTCCTAAATTGATAACTTCCCTTCCATCATTGCTGGCACTCTGAACCCTATGGTGATAGATTGAATGATTAATTGATTACATGGCAGTGCCACGAATGTAACACAAGAACTTAAGATGGGAGCCAGGGAGATAGCTCTGTGGCACAGCACCTGCCTGGTAAACATAAGGACCTAAGTGTGATTCCCAGTACTACAAAAAAACAAAAAAAAACAGTAACAACAATAGCAAAAATGGAACAAAAATAAATTAAGCCTACTTGGGAGATGCTCAACCATTTAGCATTGCCACCAGGAATCTAAAACATTTCTTCATACATCCATCATGATTACAAACACCCTCTAATTTGCTAACGTGTGGACATAATTGGAAATCGAGTACTTCATGGTCATGACAATGAAGTCCAAGATTTAGGAGACAACTAGAAGGGAGGCTGTGTATCTTAAACTTCTGTCCATCATTGCCAGATGTCTTTGGCACTTTCCTGTCACTGGGACAAAATACCCCACCCTCACGACTTACTGACTTATTTTGGCTCAAATATTCAGACCAAAGGAAAAGAGCATAGTGGAGGGCTATAGAAAATCTGCTCCCACACCACAGCAAACAACATAAATGATAAGAGTGGCAGACAAGGATAAAATTTCTCAGCACATGTCCCCAATGAACACCTTCCAAGCAGGCCCCACTACCCCAAAACACATTCACATACTGAACTTATCAATGGGTGAGTGAATCAATCAAAAATGGTGAAGTCCATATGATCCATTCAAGTTCCAAACAAAAACATATATACAGGATATTTTAGAAATAAACCACAACACAAGGGCTCCTGTTGGAAAAAGAAACAAGAAGAACAAGACAGTGCAGTACCACTGAAACAAACACTGCATGTGAGTCAGCAGATCCACCTGAACTGTCCTGTTGTCAGTGCCCATTGCAATGGGAAGTGATGCAGCAGGTGATGTACTGCCCATGACAGTGCCCTGGACACGCTTAAGCCATCCTAATGTGTGCAGGATGCTGAGGGCCTAGAAGATTCTTGCCCTCTCCTTGAGAATGAGAAAAGAACAGGCACAAAAGCAGCAGTTGACCTACAAGAATAAGGCTTCACAGCTAATGCACATGGGTCAGGATCCTGCCAAGTTGGTTCTGTCTACACCCAACTGACCTTATGCCTCCATTACAGCCCCACTCCTGTCTCAGGTCATTGTTCTGTGCACATCACCATTTCCAAGAATAGGGGATCCTCAAGGCCCTTCCCATACAACCTAAAGTGAGTAAGTCTCACACAACCAGTCAGGGTGAGCCAGCTAGAGTGCTTTTCACCAGCACACTGGGGGCTTCTGACTTGGGTTCCTGACAAAGATTCCTCCTAGACAGCATGCCTGACTGGACAGTTTACACAGGACCAGTCTTTCTTCCTTAATGCCCTGCTTACCCATTTCTTGCCCTCTTAGCTAAAATGGGCAACAGAAAATATACACTACCTGGTTAAGAGTAACACAAACAACGGACTTTAACTAGAACCCTTCCCATCAGTCTTTTGCATAAACACAGACTTTACCCAGAATGGAGACTATCATCACTGAAGCAGAATTGGCTTCTCAATGTCCAGCTGCTGCTGTTTTCTTACTGAACTTGTTAGGCTGTTCCTGAATATCGTTAATAATTATCAGTCCACAAGTATACTCTTTCCATTCCAGACTCTGTATCACATGGAGAAAACCACCATATCCAAGTAAGAACTGGACTGCAGGCAGGGATAGGACAAATTGGAAAGGTCTAAATTTCTCAGAGGCTAGAAATACACATGAGGCACTTGGCTTCACTGTGCAGCATTTTCTACACCTTATCTCTTAATCTCCTTACTTTCACTAAATACAAAATCATGTTTAAAAGAAAACATCTAATAAATGAAGCAAATAGCATACTACATTAATAGCATTATCCAACATTAATCAAGTTGAAAGAAAAGGAAACATACTGTCTCAGACAGGCAACCTACCTCACTCAAGATGACAATGAACCTGAGTTTTGAATACTGATCATGTTCCTCACCAAGAGGACCAGAGTAATTGCTGAAAAGCAGCACACCTTCAGGTGCTTCCTTATGATGAGATAGGGTCACCTGTGATTGGTTCCAGAAATTACAATAAAAGAACAGGGAAGTAAATAATGAGTGTTTCTTTGGCCACACTGGGTAAAAGAAGATGAGACTGGAACACAAATTTAACTTCCTAAGATATGAGAGTTCTAGTGGAACTGCACAAGCACACCTGCAAATTCAGACTTTAGCCTGAGACTACTATTCAAAGGAATTATTAAGAGACTTAGCTCCTGTCTCCAGAGCTGAAAAGGCATAGAAAAAATCTGCAGTACACACTTGCTAGAAGTACTGTGAATACAATCACTGTTATTCATCTCTCCTTGTGTGAGACAATTTACACTGTCCACCCTTCATCCCACAAGAGCCCCTAATCTGGCAACTCACCAGGATTCACCCTAAGCACACCACCACTCTACAACTTTTCTGGATCTCCCCCAAAACCTGTGTTCCTCAGAGTGTGTCCTTAAAACAGCTAGAACAAACTCTACCGTCAGACATCTGGCCATGACAACACAGATAACCTCACTGCTGCAGACATCCGCTAACTTTTTCACAGTATGTATGTAAGCTGATGGGAGCTTTCCTTTTTATGTACTTAATTATGTACCAGTGTTACTAAACAGAGTACACAGTAAATCACTGGCTGTTTACCCATGGTGTCCTGCTTCTGACTCTGCAGTGACTTATTCCTGCTATGCACCACCATGAGGACGTGCTGTGCCATGAACTACTACTAATGTGAAAAATGAGCAAATATATACATATATATAAAAAAAGTCAGATTAACACTAAATAACTTTCATTTGCTCTTTATGACTACAGACTTAATTCAGGGGTTCATGCGCATAAGGTAAGTTAATTTAGAGCTGAGGTACACTGCAAAATATTTCATACTGAAAAAGGGTCTTACTCAGCTTGGCCTTGAAGATTGCAGATTTCTCATCTCAATCACCCAAGTGGCTGGCATTAAAAACATGCACTGTCATGCCTCCGTGATATTTATGTGACCAAGCATTGAAATCTTGGTAAATCATGGTGACTGAAGAGCCCCAATCTTAAGCAAGCAAGATGACACATGTCTGTGTTCCCAACAGTCAAAGAGTTGTAAACTATCAAATTTCTCCCAATCTCGGACAACTTAATAAGATCTGGGCACAAAAAGAAAACAAAGAAGAAAAAACTTGGGGAAATGTACATCACTGTAAAATTCCGGTGTTCACGCCCTACGCAATGGAAAGGATCAAACACATCTTGAAATCTTTCGAATCCAAGAGGAAAGTCCTTCCCACTCCACACCAGTGATAATATCTGCCATATTTTTAACCCTACAGGATCAGTTTTCTAATTTCTAAGCTTGCCTCAGAAATGATTAGGTAAGATGATAAGACATATCTATCTGTTACTAAATTCTCCTCCCTTCTTTAGGCTTGAGACCTTGGACCTAATCTCAGACCAAGTCAGCAGAGAAATCTTCCTTTATTATCACAGTAAGAACAATCTGACTTCTGGAGAAATTTACTACAGTGGCTGTTGCTCTCCTATTCCAAGTTCACTCCATTTGCTGTTGCATGTTCAAAAAACCCCTTTTCTTATATTTATTCAAGTACCTGCTGATCTTAACTATGGAAATTTACTCCTACTTCAGTAACTTTTTTTTTGGTCTTTTTGATGCAAGATTTCATTATGCAATTAAGGATAACCTTAACTTCATTTTGTAACCCAGGCTTGACTCAAACTCAGATAGATTCTCTGACCTCAACCTGTGGAGTGCTGGGTTTAAAGGCATAGGCCACAATCCCTGGGAAAGTACTTCTTTTATATGAACATTTCATTTGGTGCTTCAGTCTTTAAAACAATATCTAAGACAATTAAGCAGTTATTTCAGAGATCATTCCTCTTTCTCTTTCCAATCATAGGGATGTCACATGTATTAAATCGTTTCTCAGTGGCCAGCAAGATATCTCAGTGGACTAAACACCTGCTTTGGCAAGCACGGGGACCAGGGTTCAATTACCGCTACCACATGCCATGCCAGCCCCACCCCTAGGTGCACTGAACAAGCCACTGATTCTGGGTGTGGTGGTGCATGCCTGTAATCCCAGCGCTGGGGAGGTTGAAAACAGGAGGATCACTGCGAGTCTGAGCTGTGCAGTGAGGCCTTGTACCAAATACATAAATGGGGTTTAACCTCTTCAGGAAGTTCTTTGGGAAGTTTTCCCAGCAGGAACACTTTGCCCTCTCCTGGAAATGCATTAACATCCCCTCATTCTCTCAGTATCCTAAACTCTATAGAAGGCCTCATTTCAATAGCCTAAATGTGGAGAATAATTTGTCTCTGTATAAATAAGCCACCTACCTAGGGAAGGGCTTGAGACAGAGGAAAATTACACATTTTGAGAATAATTAAAATGAGAATAGAATTATCTGGAATGTTGGATCAAGAGTGAACTTTCTGCCCAAAAAGGGATGCAGGCCCTCCCAACTAAAACAAGTTGCAACAAATTTCTAAGCTCCAGAGTCTCCAGGAAATTAAAATAAATGCTATCCAATGTCTCACTAAAATCTCAATTTGTTCTTACCAGTACATTCTGGGGAAATGGGTTCGAAAGCCTGATGTTAAAGCTGTTGTTTTCTGTCCACAGAGGTACCTGTGGTCGAACCCCACTAAACAACTGAATATTTATCATCTTCTGCCTATCTATAATTAGCTCTGGATCACACAGCCACAGGGCCATTTCCTGGGGATAGTTACAAGAATCAGGGAGCTATTATTATTTCAAACAAAATCTCTCTTAACTTTCTTTTTATTTGAGACATTATTCGTCAATGTTGTGAGAAAACGAGCTCTATTCATGCAGTAATGACAGCTGCAAATAGAGGTCTAACGTACAAAATTACAACGATGCTTTTTTTCATTGCTGAGTATGGAACCCAGGGCTTCCCCAAGTTGCTGCTCTTTGCAGACTGGTGGAGCTACCGCTGTGCCTGGGAACGACCAAGAAGGCACTCTGGGTTGGCCTGGGTTGGTGGTGCCTGTAAGCACACCAATAAGGACGGTGAGGAAGGAGGACTGTTGTGAGTTTAAGGCCTATCTAGGCCACATAGTGACCTCAGGACCAGCCTGAAATATAGCCAGACCCCACCTGAAAAAAACAAAAACAAAAACAAAAAAGAGCAGTGTCATGGTAAGCTGTCTGTACGCTGGGGATCCAGAACTGTCCCTGCCTGAAGAAAGCGGGAAAATGTTACAGATGATGATGTAGTACCAAAGACAAGCAGATCTCATGTCCAGGGTCAAGCACGGAGGCTGTGCATAAATTGCCACAGCTGTTTCTGACCACTTCTCTCCAGAGCGCACCCTATTCCATCCCATCCCCAGCTCCTCTCCCACAACGTCACCATTGTGTGGCTTGAGGGTTTCCCAGGATCCTTTGAATGCAGCTCGCAGCCAGTGGAAGTTACAGAACAAGGCGGTCTAATCATCTTGAGAGCTGTCAGCAACACACTCACAGAACACACTGCGGCGCCATGACAGAGGAAGTACCCTCCTCCCTCGGCTCTCGTGATTGGGTTGTTCACAGAGCCCCACCTTCATGACTGATTGGCTCCTGCTCGGGCTGAGCGTGAGGAGAAACACAAACCTCTAAGGTCGAGGGTGGACTCAACTGGTAGCCTGAATCCTAAGCCAATCTCCCCTCGCCTGAAGAAGGCTTCCATTTAGCGCTTCACTCCTGACTTCAGAGCTGCCCTTGTTTTTTCTTGATGGACTCGGTGAACTCTTCCTTAAAATGGCTCACAAATGTGCTCGGAAGATTCCAGGATGAACGTCCTTTGAAAGATTCCGTGCCCTGATGACTGAAAACATGAGTCCAAGCCAGGATAAAATGGAATTGAGAGGGACCCTGTTACTAGGAATGTGGAAATCAACTTCACAAGCCTCCTTCACACTCTCAGTCTATTCATTTTCTCCCATGAAAATAAGTAGACACCCCTCTAAGAGCAATACAATTATTGTGTAAATAGAAATTAGAATTGAATGATAGCAATATTTTGGAAAAGAGTAAAGATGAAAGAAAAGCAAGCATTCCAACTCTCTGTGACAACTGTCACAATTTAGCCACTGTCGTAAAACACACACACACACACACACACACACACACACAACACTTCAGTTCTTAAAATATATTTCTCACCACGAAGTTCAGAATCATTGCTGGAATGGCTCCACGTCTGATTCACCTGCTCACTTCTTGGTGATGAGACTGGGATACAAAGGAACTTTAGACTGTAAATGCTCAGGCCCTGTCGTGGCTTGTCACAGGTTGACATTCTCCACCTTTCAACATTAGTATTCCTAGAAAAAAAATTACATGGGGTCAGGTGATACACTTGTGTCACTAACTTGTTTGGCATGAGAGGTGTGCAGGATATTAGTAAAGTACGCTTCTTGGCGTGTCTGATTGAGCTGTGATGTTATGACATGAAGGACCAAATCTTGATCCTGGTCTTTCCTCTCAACCTGTTTCCCTTCTCTCGGGATCCTGAGCTATTTGGCCAGCCCTTAACAAGGGTCAGATTGCTTTGTATTCATTTACCGTGCATTGGTGCTCAGCGTCTTTAAATCTGCGCACAGCCATTTTACTCCACAAGACTTTATGATGAGCAGAACAATGATGAGCAGAACACTGACTGCCAGTGCACCTGTGGTCTTTCACCCAGTTTATCATTTTTGTCCACGTTGTTTTTGGCCTCTGATGTGGTGAGAAACATTTCTTTTACATGGATAAAAATGATGCATAACAAAAATTGGATCCCGATCCGGTCACCAACACTGAAGTGGCAAGCAGAGACGGACTGGAACAGAGGTTTCTGTGCCGAGGGCACCGATGTCCAAGGGTCAGTGCACTATGGGTTGCTTCCCAGCTCATGTCAGAGGTTTCAAATCAGTAGTCCCATGTGAAACTCAGTATGCCCTCTAAAGTTTACATCTTGGGAATAGAATATCTAATGACAGTGTTGAGATATGGCACCCTCTAATAGTTGATGGGCACATGAGTGTCTTCCTCTCCTGAATGCAATGATGTTATTAATATTAAAGTGGATGACTTATGGCTGGGGTGAGCACCGTATATATTGGGATTCACCCACGCTTTCTATCATGTATGTGGTTAACTGGCATTCAACAATATATCATGCAAAAAAATGGTCTCACTTTTTGTGATGCTCTTAAACTTTCCAGCTTTAGTATTGTAAGGTGTATATTTCCATACATTATTATTATTATTTTTTGTGTGATACCCTGACTCAAGTATGAACAAAACACTGTAACACTCAGTCTTTATTGGATATAAAAAAATAAACACTCCCATTCAATATGTTTGAGAGAGAACTGTGATCATAGTGGGACTATGACAGCAGATAGAGGTTGAGGGCCTAAAAACCCTTTGGGCAGGGACAATTTTATTAGAGAACTAAATCTCCCAGGTGGCACAGGCAGTCCAGAGGACAGAGCCTGGGTACCCTATCTGGAGACATACATGCCTTTCAGTCTCTACCTATGTGAATTTGGGATGTTATTCAATTTTTCTAGCTGAAGCTTTCATCAAGAAGACCGGAGACAATCAGAGTGCACGGCTGAATTCCTTTGACTGATTCAAGAATCTAACATGCAAACAAAGTTGTGAATGTTGAAAGCATTTACTTTCTGAGTCTACAATTACAGAACATTGAATACAAGCTTGGGATTTTGGCACTGGTGATAGAGGAATAATTCTGACCTTCAGCACACATATTTTAAGTCAGGCCATAAACACACAGAAGGACAGCAGGGGTGAAACAGGTCCCATAAAATCTCATGATTTATTTTTGAATGGACATGGGAGGAGATAAGCCACAAGAGAACTATACTATGGAGTGGCTTAGATATAAAAGCAAAACAAAAACAACACTATAAAACCCAAAACAGAAACTTAGTTAACATAGTGTAGCAACAGTGGAATTTTCATCAGACAAACACAGACTGGGCAAAGTAACAGAATTTTGGGGTGTTTCTATCCAATAGGAAAAAGTGGGCGGTAAAACTGAGAGTTTCTAACATATGCTACCACTTAATATAAATAAAGCTGGCTTTGTTGACAGAATCATAAAGCCAAGCACCGCCTTCTTGGCCAGCCAATACCCTAACAGGAACTGATCACTGGGATTCTGATTTGTTCATGTTGCTGAATTTTTCTTAGTTTTCATCTGATGTATTATCATTGAATATAAATGTTCAAAATTGTGATATGACTGCCACACCCTTGTGTTCTACTGCAGGCACAAAGACAGAGAAGATTTTGGCAGAAGGCAGTGTCAAGTCCACGTCTCTGTATACTTGATTTAAATTATTTATTTATTTAAAAATATCATTTATTTATAAGTATATGTGGGTATTGGAATAGGTGACATTCATGTGGATTTTTGAAAATAGATAATGAAATTTTTGAAATGGGTAATAACCCACGATCTACCATGAATATTGCTTTGGTTACCACTGTTGCTGCAGAGACAAAATACCTGACATGAAAGTTAAAGGAGGAGAGGTTTATTGAGCTCACAGTTCATAGCGCTATACAGCCCATCTCCAGCTAGCTCCAAAGCAGGATGTCGTGGCAGAGAGGCATCACAGAGGAGAAAAAGTCCATGCCATGGCAGGGCAGGCAGAAGGAGGCAAGCAGCTGCAGCAAGTCTTCCTCTCCGTTTTACACAGCCAGGCTACCAGGCTATCTAGTGGTGCCATGCACACCCAGCTTGTGTCTTCTCTTATCCAACCCCTTATCCACCAATAACACCAGGAATCCAAGTATCATACTCAGCAACCTTTGAAACTCCATATCTGTGAAAACATGAGACTTTTGGTACATCTAGATACAAATCAAACAAAAACCTCTTCCGTGAATGTCTGGACAAGATGCTAGGTACAATTCTCCATGATTAGTTCTCACATCCCAGTCAGAACCCTAAGGGTCTCTTTGGATCCTCACATTTAGATCCTGGAGGGCTTAGGAGAACATATGTGTTTTGTAATCCACAGCACACTCACCCTCACTCTGGTCCTCCTGTGTTACCCAGCCATCCATCATGATGTCATTGTTCCCTCACTGTGTGCTTCCATTGACCTTTGTGCAGGGAATTGTCATGAGCAATGCAGGAGCTTTCCATCCTCCATTTTCCAAGGTGATAAATCTACCTGCCTGTAACAATTCTTATGCATCCAATATAATATGGTGCTATTCAGATTTTATGCATTTTCCTACAGAGGGGATGCTGGAAATGAATTTTTGGCTTCCTATGTGCTTGGAGCAAAAACCATATGTAACTTCAGAGGTCAACTTTAACCTGTTGCTAAAGTCAAGGTTATGATCCACCAAAGTAGAAAATATGCCTTACTGCTTATTCCTAAATCTGAAAAGGCACACAAAAAAGATACAACAGGATCCACCTAAGAAATTATCAGTGATTTCAAGGATATCTCAGAAAGCAAAAATGAAGAGCTGGCTCCATTCCAGGAGACACCATGTTCTAGGAGGTGTGCCCACCCTGGATGATGATGTAAGTGCTCATGGGACATCACAGCAAGGACAGGAACTCTCAGTCCCTAAACCCAGGACAAGTCAGTGATGATGCTGGTCTCAGGGGAGGAAGAGAAGGATGAAAAGATGGAGGATCACTTAGCTTCACAAGACGAGTTGGATCATGAGGTCTATGGCCACTTCAGAAAGGAAGGGATGTCTACGTGGGGACAGCACCTCAGCCTGCCTTCAGGAGCCGTGAATGTGATGTGGTGAGAAGTGCAAGTCATTTCCTCTGGGTAGTATATTCCTGATTCATGGGAAATTGGTATCAGGAAACAGACATTATTTAGTGTGCAGAAATCATATCATATATTATGGGAAATCATACTAGATGAGTGATCAAAAACTACAGAAGTAAATGATTTGTTCTAATGGTGTTTGTAAATAGGATCTCAAGTCCGCATCTTGTACAGCAATTAACCACTAAGAAGAATATATGCAGTGTGTTATCTGTTGAAAAAAAAAAAAAGAAAGTAATACCTGGCACTCTATTAATGTTTGAGAACCATCATTTCTATGGGATTTGAAGTATTGGAAAGAGCATAGAGTTATAAGATGATGGAACATAAAACCTTAGAGGATAATGATTTTTTAAAAAATGTTTGTAATATTTTATTTTATGCCACGTATTCCTATTTTTACTTTTTGGTAGTTTGTTCTTAAATGTAGACTATTGATCAGATTTCACAAAAATGAAGAAGTTTTATAATTGTATGCATTAAATCAATGATTAAAAATAAATAAAATCCAAAGCTTTAAAAAAAAAAAAAACAAAAACTACAGAAGTACTGTGACCCAACGAATAAATTGAGAGCTCTAGCAAAGACAAATGAATTTTGTGAAAATGCGGGTATTCAATTTTAAATTACTTTCTTAAATGAAATGGATGTGAGTATGGAAATGTGTGTGTGTGTGTGTGTGTGTGTGTGTGTGTGTGTCAGAGAGAGAGAGAGAGAGAGAGAGAGAGAGAGAGAGAGAGAGAGAGAGAGAATATAATAGAAATTAAGAGGCTAATTGTTAAGTTCTTTGGTGGATGTGCAGGCCCTAGTTCTGCTCAGCTAGCACGAACAGGAAGATCACAGCAAGGACCTCTGGATGCTGTCCCAAGTCCAGTCCAGCTGCCCTTCTTCCCTCTCCCCTAAGCTCAGGGCTCTGCATGGTAATGGAGTTGAGCCCAGGGATGACGTCTCCTGAGGTGGCCCAGCAGAGGAGAGAACTGTGGTCTATGACCATTTGGAGAGGGATGAGAAAGCTTTTTAATTCCCTAAGCTGAAACACTTTTTCCATCATTGGATATTCACCCTTCATTGTGGTATATTTAGCAATTTGGTTTTCAAATGTTTATATTATTATTGCTATAGGAGGCAGAGTCTCACCATGTATACCAGGTTGGCGTCCCACTCACGGTGTAGACCAGGTTTCTTTGAAGGCACAACAATTCTCCAGCTTCCACCTCCCGAGTGCTGGCATTACAAACATGCACCACAGTGCTTGACTGTATAACTTCTTAGATGATGATGACTTGAAATTCTGTCACCTGACTTAGGAAAATTCACAGTCCCCTTTGGGTGATGCAAAAATGTCTTTGGTTTACAAAACTTGAATGAAAAAAGAGGACAAAGATAAATGAGTAACTAAACACACACACACAAACACACACACACACACACACACACACACACGACTTAAATTTAACAAATAAAACACCCTTTATTTTCTTTGGAAGTGATTCTTCACAAGTCCATTGTAGGAGATGAACTCTCCAGGGTCTCTCCAGGTCACATGCTCACGCAGAGGTGACCCAGGCTGACACAAAGCTCTCTTTCCAGCTTCCTGCTCTGTACCTTCTTTCTTCTGGGGTTCTTCCTGGTGGTCAGTGAATCCCTAGTGTCCTGCTGGTTCTGGGAGTCACTGCATGGAGATTTGTGACTGAGTTCTCACTAATGTTCTCCCACTGTGTCTCTTGCACAGTAATACAAGGCCGTGTCCTCAGCTGTCACAGAATTTGGCTGCAGGGAGAACTGGTTCTTGGGCATGTCTCTGGAGATGCTGACTCGGCTCTTCAGGGACGGCTCATAAACTGTGCCTCCAGCTCTGTCAATCCGCCCCACCCACTGCATCCCCTTCCCTTGAGGCTGGCGGATCCAGGTCCAGGAGTGCCCACTGCTGATGAAGTAGCCAGAGACTGAGCAGGTGAGGGACAGGGTCTGCGAGGGCCTCAGCAGGCCAGGCCCAGTCTCCTGCAGCTGCCCCTGGGACAGGACACCTGGGGACAAAAATCCACAGTGAGACTTGAATCAGATGCAGCTCTTCCATGTCTTCCTGTCTGAATCCCTGACACGCTCACCTCTGGGAAACACTGGCCAGGGAGAGCAGGAACCAGGACTGTGTCATGTTCTTGCCAGTTAGGCCCACTAATTCTTGGAGGTCCCTTCATGATTGACGGAGAAGCTGAATTTAAGCAAAGCCTTGCTGTTTTAATCTGGCTGTCTAGTTAGGTATTTGCATGAAGGATGTATACTTGTATATGAAAGCATGCATGAGAGAAGGTGGTCCCTGTGGCTCCCCTCAGTGGGTGATCTTGGTTATGCCCTCAGAGAGCTCAGCATTCTTCCTGGGTTCCACTGCACCAGTCCCAGGCTCCTCTCCTTCCAGGACAGGATATGAAGCAGACAATTTCTCTTGGAGCTGGATATATTCACAGATGAAGAAAATAATCGCAGTTATAGTAACCATTCCCCAGATGCCAGGGATTAGCAGAACAGTACATGTTCAGTAGAGGGCAGTTGTTTATGTATACACACATGAATTCACAGAACATGATGGACACTACAGGTAAATACAGATATATACATGTGCTGTCAAGTGAACGGTTCCAACTCAAATCCACTTCCATTTTCACAAGCTCATTTTAGAAACATGGATGCTCCAAAATATTTTGGCAGCAACAAAACGTGGCAATCCTATTTACATTAAAGTAAACTGACACTGACACAAAATTTATTCTAAGTTAAATGGGCCTGAGCGACTCACATGACTTGGGTCCACATTTCTCCAACTGAAATGCATTCAGCTGTATGCAATAAAGGGTCTCTATGGAGAGGAAAAGTATTCACAGAAGCACACATTTTAATTTTAGCATGATATAGATATTTGCTCACGTGATGTCAGTTTCTAGCATTGTTAAAAGAGAACTCAGCGACAAAGCCTTGATTTTCACATAGAGATCCAAGTTACTGTATGGACACGGTAGACTTGTAGACTCCCGCATTGCCGGAGAACACTGGTGAACAGGAACTTCCTCAGAACTGGGAAAGGTAAGGCTGGTAAAACACTCTGCTCCCTGAATCACATGTGTTGGCCAGACACTGAACTTCAAGGACTCAGCCACATATTTTTTTTTTCCAGAACCAGGGATTGAACTCAGGCCCTTGCACTTGCCAGGGAAGCATTTATTCCGCTGACTATCACCCCAGCCCCACATATTTCTAAAGTGTCAATTTTTTGTTCAGTATTGGAAGAGTATAGATTATGTGATATATATATATATATTTTTTTTTTAATTTAAATTTAATTTTTTTTATACAAGGTCTCACTATGCAGCTTGGACTCATCATGATCCTCTTGTGTCAGCCTCCCCAGTGCTGGAATTACAGGTGTTCACTACCATGCCCTGTTTCAGTAGCTGGCATGGTGCACCTGTGGTTCTGGGGTTGGCATGGCATGTGATACCAGAGCTCGAACTCAGGACCTTGTGCTTCCATGCAGGTGCTTATGCCGCTGAGCTATCTCCCCAGCACATATGTGACATATTTTCTACCTCAGTGGAGCAACACATTCATAATTCTTGGCAATCAATCTGCACTCTTAGTGGTTTGCAGAAGGAAAAACTTCTCTGATGACTAAGGCCTTATTCCTGCCATAGAGACTAAGTCCCATTGAACAATAGACCTGACAACTTCCCTCTGAGGTCTGGGACTGTTCAGGAGATTGCAGGAGTAAGCCGTGCTGTAGATCAGAGTCTGGCTCCATCTCTTCCCAGTATAAGAGCTCAAACATGTGGACTGAGTATGTCTTGTGTGTCTGGGACTTTATGGGGCACAACTGGAGAGTGCAGACAGCACTTAGCCCCAGGTACTAGGAATAATGTTTTTGTCAGATAGAAAACATTAACGATATCACATAACTCTTTGATGCCTCTGGATTTGCATGGACAAATGTAAAAATAAAATCATATAAAAATGATCCAATGCATTATTAATAGGCATGTTGATAAATAATGAATGTTTAGTATTTATCACAACAAAATACATAGAAGGCATAATTTTATTAATACTATCCTCTGATATTCCCAGACCTTTTCCTCCAATGATGGAAAGTAACATGGTTCTTCTACATAGTAATCCTCTTATAGAAAATTATCTCTTTATCATAGTTTTGATGATTAATAAATATCTTTTGAGACAACATATAAAATTTGTTAAATTTTAACATAATCATCATTTTCAAGATTTGGAATGAATCAAATCTATTACAATTGTTCTTGGGTTTTCTGAAAGTTTTCCGTTTGAAAACTTCACTTATTCAAACATTTCCTTGGGCTACTACTGATTATGTTTATGTTACATTAATTTTCATTTACTCAGATTTATAAAAGTGGTAACATATCATACATAATTGTATTTGTCTTACTTTAACATGAGTAAGCACTTGTAAATTTGTTGTACATATTACACATGCACTGATTGCAAAAATTGATATTTCTGCAATAAATAAATTTACCAGAATTCTTTATCAGTTAAGCTGTTGTGGAAGAAGTAGGCAGCTAAGAAAAAATGTTGCTCTTTTCCTTAAAATAGCACCGAAATATAAGATAAACAAAAAGATAAAGCTATCTTGTTTCCTTCACCAATTCAAGCAATTTTATGCACTAATTCAGATCCAACCATATACTTGGGTTGAAAGACATCATAACAACATTGCTAGTTGTAGACTTAGATTTTATTTTTGGTATATGACTTGAGGAATCTTCCATTTTACAGATCATGACAGAATCAAAAACTGGAAGTGGTAGAGCAGAGGGTTTTGTAAGTCAGATACAAAGAAGCAGAATCAGCTGCTTGGCTGATGTCATGTGAATTCAGTGTGATTATGTAGCAATGATTACGAATTATTTCATTTTGGCTTGGTCTGTCCTATAGGGGTTCACTGCATGAGTTCAAATGAAAATAAGATTTCATCCATAGTCTTAATTACGTCTCCTTGGATCTGCAGCTAATACTTAAATGTTTGGAGAAACTAGTTCACCAGAGAGACAGCTGTGGCTATCAGGGGATAGCACAAAAGCTTGGAGTATACTTATTTGTCATACTCCCCAAGGAGCAAACCAGATAGAGTTCGGTAACTCCTATGAATGCTTTGTCTGTATCACTATGACATGTTTATCTTCTGCAAAATTGGCCCCGCAGGAATTTTATGGTCTTCTTGGCGACATTATGGTTTACACATATCAGACACAAAAACATGAAATTTTGGTCAAATCCACCAAATAAGAAATAACTGCCATCTGGGTGGGAATACACACCTAGAACTCAAGATATTGTCAAAATCCTACATGAAAAAAAAAAAAAATTCTACATGAACAAGTCCATCTACATTAGTCACTGAATATATAAAACAGTAAAGAAGTTTCGATGAAAGGAAACATTTGAAATCATATTTTCTAAGATCTTATTCTGAATATGATAAATATTACACAAGATCCACCTTGATAATCCAAATAGAAACTACTGAAGAAATAAAAACGTGTTTGAATAGGCACATCGTAAATTAGATCTGGTTATAAAATTGTAGCACAAAAAGGTCCCCTCCCTAGCCAGTACACTTCAGTTTGCTAGTTGCCCAGTGCTACGGTTTGTGACTGGTTGTCCCCCAAAAACCTCATGTAAGTATGGGGCAGATGAGGAGCAGGAGTGGCTTGAGGAGCGGGGCCAGAGGACCAGGGTGGGACTCGTGGGGCGGGGCTGGCGGGGCGCAAATCGTTAAAGTGGCAGCACGTGCTCTGCCCACCCCCAGGCCTGCAGCCTCTCAGAGGTGTGCAGTGGGCCATCCTGGACATGGCGGCAGCCTAACCTCTCCTTCAGACCCTGTAGCGTGGGCAGGCAGCGTCTGAGATTGAGGCTGCCTCGGGCAGAGAGGAGATGCTTGGAGAAGACCCCTCTCCTGAGCAAATAAGACTCTGAGGTCTTGCTACATAATTCAGGCTGCTTTATAAACTATGAACCCTCCAGTAACTGTGAGCTAAATAAACCTTTCCTTCCTTTATTTTGTGCTGGGCATTTGTCCCAGCAATGAGAGAGGAGTAAGTGAGACACCTAGCTAATCGATCTTCTAGTAACAGCTGCTCCAGCCTCTTAGCAACAGCTAGTCATTGTGATGCATAGCTGGTCACCATGGTGACTGATGTATGACGCAATCCTCAATTGACAAGCCAGTCTGCCTTTGTACTTCCTGCTTGCTTATCTCATATAAGCCGCAGGCCACCAGAGACCAGAGCTTAATATTAGGAGTGATCTTTTTTTTTTTTAATTTTAACTTTTTTTTTTTTTTTTTTTTTTTTTAACTTTTTTTTTTTAATATTTATTTATTTTTTTTTTTTGTGTGTGTGTGTGGCCAGCTCAGCCCACCAGGGGGCGGGGCTGGCTGGCATGTGGTGCTGGGGTATTGAACCGCGGTCCCTGTGCTTTGCTTAGCTTAGCTTGTTCTAAGTAGGTGCTTTAGACCACTGAGCCATCTCACTAGCCCCTTAGTTATTGCCTCTGGATGTAAAATAAATTTGCCTCCAAACGCTAGTTGACATTTAGTGTTTCTGCCTGCCTTTGTATTTGGTATGTCATCAGGGAGAATAAACCATTCTGAATTCTTTGGTCCCTGGTTGCGGCCCTCACAGATGGAGCAGGGAGCTCTCTAGGTCCCAACAGGAAAGCATGCTTTCAGTATTTCTCAAGTCTTATTAGAGGTCTCAAGGATGTTTTCACAGAGTTTGCCCCAGTCAATGCGCATGACAAAATTTTAAAACTACTATTTCTTTATAGCAATATCACAGAAATAGCAATAGTTAGTTAGTTTTTATGTATTTAGTACAGGGCTTACAGGGTCTCACTATGTAGGTCGGACTCATAGTGATCCTCCTGTTCTCAGCCTCCCAAGTGCTGGGATTACAGACATGCGGCACCATGTCCCGTCTCAGTCGCCCTCTCAGTGCACCCTGGGGGTGGGGACAGCACGGCATGCCAGGGATTGAACCTTGGCCGCTGCGCTCTGCCCAAGCAGGCACTGTGGTCCGCTGAGCTATCTGACCGGCTCTTAATTTTTTTTTTTAATAATAGCCATTTTTTCTGGAGTGAGATGGAATCTCAGCATTGTTTTCATTTGCATCTCTCTCTTTTTTTTGTCATTTTATTTTATTGTATATATTTTTTAATTTTTTTCCACTTTATTTATTTATTTTTGACAACTCATACAGAATTTTACTTAACAAAGTAATATGAATTTCACAGTATTTGTTGTAATACACGGTATTGTCTTACAACCAGCTATTCATATTACCAGATATATACACATAAAATTGGAAGAAGAAAAAAACTGGAGCAATGTATAAGAAATTAAGAAAAGAAAAAGTACAAACAATTGAAAAAAGGAGATGAAGCTAATTAGAGCATTGACTGCTTCTTTCCATTTCCATTTTTTTCTTTTTTTAAATTTTTATTTATTTATTTATTTATTTTGTCCTGTCAGAGGTGAATATTCTATTGGCATCTAAATACTATAAGTGTTTGAATTCAACTAAACATGTGCATCTCTCAAATGGCCAACCTCTATTCAAATGTTTGACTTTTCTACTTCTTCATCTGAGAAGTGTCTGTTTATTTCAGATGTTCATTTCTGGATTGGGTTTAAAGTTTGGAAATCTGAATATTTGAGGTCTTTATAATTACTAGGTATTCATCACTTGTCTGAGGAAGAGCTTTGAAAAAATTTTTCCACTCTGTGTGTTATCTTTCAGCTTAGTTGTACAAAACTTTTTTTTTAAATAAAAGAAGTCACTGTTGCTGATACTTCATGATATTTCGTATGCAATAAGATTTTATACATAAAGACTGCCACATCTACATCTTCAAGCTTGGTATGCACAAGGTCATGAGTCTGATAGCACAAAAAAAGTTTTACCTATTCTATCACTCAACAGATTGTGTTTCTGTTTCGGTATGTAGACCTGTGATCCATTTTAATTTTACTTTAGTGCATGGGGAGAGAGATGAGTCTGCTTTAATATTTTGCATATGGAAATGCAAATATTCCAACACACTTAATAAAAAGGCTTTCTTCCCAGAAAGGTGTTAGGGGTCTTTTGGCAAATATATGGTGGCTAAGTTTGTAGGGAATGTTTTCTGTATCTTCTAAGCTCTGCATTGATACTTTGGTCTTTCATGTCAGTAACATGATGTTCTTATCATTGTAGTTTTGTAGTATCATTTAAGATCAGGGATTATGTTGTCCCTTGCTGTGAATTTATTTATCATAACTGCTACATCTTTTCAAATGCCAGATAAATTGTAAGTTTGCTTTCTCTAATTCTTTTTTTTTAAGTTTATTTATTTATTTAGTGTGTGTGTGTGTGTGTGTGTGTGTGTGTGTGTGTGTGTGGTCAGCTCAGCCCACCTAGGGGCGGGGCTGGCTGGCATGTGGTGCTGGGGGATCAAATTGCAGTCCCTGTGCTTTGCTAAGCTTGTTCTAAGTAGGTGCTTTAGACCACTGAGCCATCTCACCAGCCCCTGCTTTCTCTAATTCTGTGAGGTATGCTGTTGGCATTTTTTAAAAAATAAAAATTATTCATTTTAATGAGAAAACAAAATTGCTGTTGGTATTTTGATTGGCCTGTATAACAATTTGATTAGGTATGTATAACCATTTTAGGAGTATGGCCATCTTCACTATATTGGTTCTTCCTACCCAAGAACAAGGGAATAATTTCTCTGATCTCTTCTTCAAAATACTGTAGTTTTCAATATAAATTTCTACAACAGAGAACTTCAGATTCAATATTGTTTCCTAAGTATTTTTATTTTGCATTCTACTGTGAAAGTTCGCTTCTCTAATTTCTCTCTTAGTATTTGTTATACATGTACTGCAATCCATTGAGTTTTGAGTGCTGAGTTTGTATTGAGTCATGCTGCTAAATTTGGTTATTAAATCTAGAAGCCTTTTGATGTAGTTTTTGGGGTATTCTACAGAGTATCAGTCTACTCACAAATAATGATAGTTCAACCTTCTCCTTTACTACTCTTTCTTTTTTGTTGTTGCTGTTTTGTCTAATTGTTCCAGGTAATATTCCTAGAACTTTATTGAATAAGGGTTGTGGTAGGTAATGGAAATCCTTAGCTTGTTCTTTATTTCCCAGTGAAAGCTTTTCGGTTTTGACCATTTTGTATAATATTGGCTTTTGGTATATTCATAGACAGCTTTTATCAGATTGAGATAAAGAACACTACATTCAATATTCTATAGGATTATTTTAATGTCATGAATGAGTGATGGTCCTTGTTAAATACCTTTGTCCTCCATTTATTGAGATGATCATGTTTTTTCCTTGGTTCTGAGAGGGTGTATTACATTTATTGATTTGTGTATGTTAAACTATCCCTGCATCACTGGGATGAATCTGTCTTGGTCATCATGTAGAATTCTCTTGATGATTTATTGTGTTCTGTTTGCCAGTGTCTCAGATTTTTTTTCACGTATATTCTCTAGGGAGATTGACCTGTAGCTCTCTTCTTGGTTAGGTTCTTCTCTGGATTTTGTGTCATTTCCTGGAAATTTTTGAAGGTTTTGCTTGCATTTAAATTTTACTGAAGAATTTCATCAGCATTGCCATTAGATAATTCTGTGGGTATTTTTTTTCTTTTTTCTTTTCTTTTCTCTTTCTTTCTTTCTTTCTTTCTTTCTTTCTTTCTTTCTTTCTTTCTTTCTTTTTGTAGAATTAGGCAGTGAAGCTGTTAGTACCTATTTTTATTAATTTTTTTTATATATTTAGTACAGGGTCTACACAGATTGGACTTGTAGTGATCCTCCCTGTTTTTCAGCCTCCCAAACACTAAGATTACAGGCAGGAACCACCATGCCCAGTCTCATTCACCTCAGCATGCCCTGGGAGCAGGGTGGGGCCAGCACAGCAGGCAGGGGATCAAGCCCCTAGCCTGTGCATCTGCTAAGCAGGCACTTTAATCCACAGAGCTATCCAGCCTATGTTCACATTTTGGTAATTTTTAAATTATTTATTCAATTTAATGAACTGATACTTTTTTTAAATTATATTTTTTTGATTCAACTTTGGTAATTGAAGTGTCTCTAGGAATCTTTCTTTTTTTTTGTGGAACTGGTTCTGAGAGGGTGTATTTCTTCTGTGTTTTTCGTCTTAGTTGAATACTCATCTCAAACTGTATTGAAGAATTTGTGTATTTCAGCAGAATCTGTTGTAATTTGACCCTTTCATTTTTTAAAAAATGTATTTGGTTATTACAGGGTTTTACTACACAGCTTGGACTCATAGTGATCCTCCTGTTGTCAGCCTATGCAGTGCTGGGATTATAGCCATATGCCACTACACCTGAACTTTGTGACGGCTGCAGCCTGTCCCAGGGGTGGGGCTGGTACCATACATGGTATGGGGGATTGAACTGTGGTCTCTGTGCTTGCCTAACCTTGCCTAAGCAGGCACTTTAGTCTGCTGAGCTATCTTGCCAAACCCAACCCTTCCATTCTTTATTGCAGGGATATGAGTCTTTTTTTTTTTAATACCTGAGATTGAACTCAGGATCTTGCACTTGCCAGCCAGGTTTTAAGTCATTGAGCTATATCCCCAGTCCTTTTTTTTGTTTTTTTAAAATAAATTTGCCAAGTGTTTGTCAATTTTATGTAATGTTTGAGAGGAATCATCCCAGTTCCTTGATTCTTTTGAGTTCTTAGTCTCAATTCGAGTAGTTCTTGCTGTAAGCTTTTTCATTTCCTCCCTCATACAAGATTTTGGTTTGACTTGTTCTTTATTGTGAAGTTTGAATTTCAACATTAGGTTATTTACTTGAGTTCCCTCAGTTTTTCTGATGTGGGAATTCATGAATATAATTTTCTGCCATAGCTGCTTTCATAGCATCCCATACATTTTGGTGTGTAGCACTGATAGACAAATTGGGAAGAGGAAGTTAAGGTATCCCAGTACAATTGTATTTGTGCCTATTTTCTTTTTCATATGCATACAAGTTTGTTTTATTTAGTTAGGTGATTTGGTATTTGGTGCACATGCATATATGATTATTGTATTTTCCTATATTAGTTTTCCCTTAACAAGTATGTAATGACTTTCTTTATCACTTTTTTTTTTAATTTTTATTTATTTATTTATTTTGCAGAACCAGGGATTGAACTCAGGTCCTTGTGCTTGCCAAGGAAGTGCTTATTCTACTGAGCCATCTTCCCGGCCCTTCTTTGTCACTCTTGACCAGTACTGGCTTGAAGTTCATATTGTCTGCAAATGGAACAAGACCACTGCTTTTTCTTAGTTCCTGTTACAGGAAATACTGTGTTCCATGCTTTGGTTTTCAGTGTATAAATTTCTTATAGATAAATGGGTTTCATTCTGCAGGGTATTCTTGGATTTTGCTTTTGAATGTATTCTATCAGTTTCCTTTGATTTGTAATTGAGAGCATTTACACTGATGGACATAACAGATAGATATTGACTCACAACTGTCATTATTATTTTCCTGCTGTAGATTGCTGATCTCTTCCCTCTGTTTAATTGCTGGCCTTAACTGGTGGATTCTTTCTATTGGGGTTCATGAAAATGTAGTCTTCATCTCTTTCTAAAATAACCTTCAGCTACTTTTTTGATGACAGTATCTTAATTCTTCATTGATTTCAAAAGATATGTTTATGGGGTGTATTGGTCTTTGTTGAATTTTTTTTTTATTTAGCACAACCTCTGCAGGGTCTCAAAACATGGATCAGACTCATAATGACTCTTCTGTTCTCAGTCCCCCAAGCGCTGACATTACAGGTGCGCACCACCGCATCCATCACGGTCTCACTGAGCCCCAAAGGCAAGGCCCACACAGCACACCAGGGATCAAACGCTGGTCCCTGTGTCTGCCTAAGCAGGCGATTTAATCTGCTGAGCTATCTAGCTGGCCTTGAACTTTTTAAGACTTGAAATATTTCACTGCATGCTCCCTGGCTAAGGGTTTATGTTTAAAAGTTTACTATGATTCTGATGGATTTTCTCTAACAATTTTTAATATACTTTTCTTGTGCAGAATTTTTAGAATTTTGTTTTTTGGACTTTTTGTCACAAGGTGTCACAGTTCAGGCTGGCCTTAAATTCCCTTTGTAGCAGAGGCTGGCCTCAAAATCAGTTATCATCCCACCTGAGCCTTCCAAGTACTAGGATTACAGGCATACACCAGCCTGTCTGGCTCTCAAATGTTGAATAATACATGCATTGATGCAGATTTAATTTTGTCATGGCTAAATACAGTTGTTTATGTTTCATTTATCTGTATGTCAAATTCTTTTTCCATATTTGGGAAGTTTTCTGCCATCACTTCCATGAAAAGTTTTTTATTATGTCATTTGCATTGCCTCCTAGCTTTTCACTGATGCTGATGCAACTTATGTCGTTCATTTTTGCAACATCTTGCAGCTGTGTGTTTTGTTATGGTCCCGTTTTTTTTATTAATTTTATTGAGAAACAAATAGCAATGAGAGTTTCAAAACCAGTTAGGGCAGTTTCAATAATTAATACATTTCATATTGTTGTCTTTGTAGTGGTTATTTGTAGTACAAGATGCAGACATGATATTCTGTCCAAACACTATTAGTACAAATCTTTCTTCTCATTGAATTAAGAGAAAGTAGCTGTATATCTATCCTATTTTATATATACATTCACAAAATGATCCTTCATTTGTATCCCCTTTTTTATTTAGTTTTGTCAGAGGTGGGTATTCCACTGCCATTTAAATATTGTAGGTGTGTGAATTCAGCAAAATAATACAATATAGTCCAGTAGTCCATCATAGTAGTGGGTTATCTGCAGGACTGGCAATGTCAGAAGTTGTTGACTTGAGCCTTTTACAGCCCAGCATATTAATACAACTTTACTTTTTTTTTTAATTTTTTAAAT
>NW_004524831.1:1205470-1239486 GCF_000260255.1 Octodon degus | reverse complement strand
CCACCAGGGGGCGGGGCTGGCTGGCATGTGGTGCTGGGGGATCGAACCACAGTCCCTGATGCTTTGCTAAGCTTGTTCTAAGTAGGTGCTTTAGACCACTGAGCCATCTCTCCAGCCCACAACTTTACTTTTTATACCTTGTTTTTATACTTTTCTGCTGGATGGTTAAGATCAAGATAAAGCAAGGCCTATATAAAAAGAAATGTAACTTTTGTATCTGACAAGGTCAGTCAAATCCCCTCAGGATTTACCCTGAAACCCTGTACCGCGGTTTGTAGATTCTTTGTCAGTGTCAGCCATGTGGATGAGTCACAGCCACTGCTTGACCAATCTGCTCTCTGTGAAAGCCTGAGAGAATGTTTTCTCTCCATGTGATTCTGCTTAGGCACACTCTACATCATTGATCACTTTCCTCTGTGGCCCCATAATCTCCTTGATCAGTAAATTTGGGTCCCCTGTTATTTCTAAGAAATCTTTCTTCTTATGAATGCTAATATCAATCTTGTATTTTAGATCTGATATTTAGTCCTCTCACTGGTTCATTCTGCTGCATGAACATTCAACAGAAATTTAAATCTCCTGGATATTTGAATCTCTTACATTGATTCATTTCCTATGTTGAAAATTCATGGTTTTGATCATTTTACTAAAGTCCTTTTTTTAAAAAAAAAAATCTTTATCTTCTTTATTCACTAATCATTCCCTTGCCCTTTATTATGGTCATTCTCTCTGATGTTGCATGAGAAATTGTTTCTGATTTGAGTATTTTCTGAAATCTCATTCGCTTTGATAATTTTGCTAGTACTATCACTTCAGACAGTCCAGATGGATAGCTGTTGAATTGCTCCACTTCTTTGCCCTCTGAGTTCTCCTTGGTGAGCTGGACATCTCAGACTGCATGTTGCACTCAAGTCTTCTCATTTTTTTTAGTTTATTTCCTAAATTGATGTGTGAAAATTGCTTATGTTTGATATCCTAATTGGTAGTATAAAGATCTTTTAGGTAAAGACTGCTTTTCAGAAATTCCTTCAAGTTGTACCTGACTTTTGGGTTTTGAGTATGTTTAAAGTACCTTTTCATTTTATAGGGTATGAGAAATTGCTGCCTACTTGGCCTTGCTCCTGCTTCTATGGCATTCTCCTATAATACTGTTTATGACCCTCAGGGAAACTCAGGCTTGGCATAGAAGAACTGATTTAAACACAAATTAGTACACACAGTAATAAGAATAGTGCAAAACACACCCTAAAAATGATAATAGTGATAAATATGTCACCTTTTGCCCTCTGAAAAATATTTAGATATAATAAAATGTATTAAAAAACAAAAAATTCGTGTTCAGTAAATATCTCCTCCATATGGTTACTACTATGAGGGGAAAATTTAAGAGTTTAAGTGACAAGTAGAGAAATAGATGAAGAGAAAGGGATTAAAATGAAGACTGGAAGACTACGAATATTAGACAAACTTTAGAAACTGGTGAAGAAAACAGGAGGGAAACTAAGAAGAGACCAACATAAGAATCTAACAAAAAAGCAAGAAAAAAGTAAAAAAAAAAATTATCACTCACTTAAAACCAAGATGAATAAGCAAACAAGAAAACAGAAAAAAAAATAAAAATTAAATAACATTTAAAAAAAAGAAAAACAGAGGGCTGGTGAGATGGCTCAGTGGTCTAAAGCACCTACTTAGAACAAGCTTAGCAAAGCACAGGGACTGCGGTTCAATCCCCCAGCACCACAAGCCAGCCAGCCCCGCCCCCTGGTGGGCTGAGCTGGCCACACACACACACACACACACACACACACATGCAAATAAATAAATAAATTTTAAAAAATAAAATAAAAAAACAGAAAAAGAAATGTCCCTTTCAGGGCATTTCATTGTAGTCACTGGATGAAGGTGGCCTGAGAAAGCCCAGATATGTGTTGATTAATCCTAGAGAGGCAGCAGCAGCATAATGCTGGTGAATAGTACCAGAAAATCTGTGCCTTTATTCGATCTCACTCCAGAAAGACTTGTAGTATGAAAATATAAAACAGTAACAAATACTGTCAGGGCTGTGAGGAAAAAACTCCCACATTTTTTCTATTACTGGTGGTTGTACATGAGTGCAAACACAGTGGAAATTAATTTGGAGATTCATCAAAGAACTAAGACTAGGGTTTCCATATGACCCATTTATTCTACTCTTGGTAGCTTCCTGAAAGAATCAAAAGTGATAGATCACCCGCAGTGATATGTGGGCACCCATGTTTATAGCAGTTTATAATAGCTGATTCTTGAAAACATGTCCAAAATCCATCAACTGATAAACTGACAAAATGATTTGTCTTATACAGTGGAGTACTACTCAGCCATAAATTAGGATAAACAAGACATTTATATCTAAATGGATTGCCCTTGAGACAATATTCTTACATGACATAAATCAGACACACATGTGTAAATACTATATTGTATCTCTAGTGTGAGAAACTTATAAATCTTACAAGTAAAAACCAAATTTAATAAAAGATATGAAATAATATGAAATTTTGCAAAAGGAAAGTGGAACTAGGAATGGAGAAACAAAGGAGCAGAATACAAAGTAATTCAGAACAACGGATTAAGTAGAAACAAACTTTATAGACAAGCAGGGAAGGAGGGTTTGAATGGAAGCAAAGGGAATAGGAAGACTAGGCACCAGTATATATCATGTACAGGTACAAATTCTATGTGATTAAGGTGATCATTAAGTTTCCAAATTTTAACAATGAACTGAATAATAAGAAAATACCATCATTTTAAACATTCTAGGGGCCGGGGAGATGGCTCAGTAGAATAAACGCTTCCGTGGCAAGCGCAAGGGCCTGAGTTCAATCCCCGGTTCTGCCAAAAAAATAAATAAAATAAGATAAACATTCTACCACTGGCTGAAATAGTGATGGCAGCATAAACTACATATTTTCCTGTTGATGGTAAAAAGCAGAAGTGAGCTGAAAGAAACTTAACTGCATGTTCTACGGTGTAAATAAATTGATGATGGATTCTGCAGAATATTACATTCCATGAATTATCTCAGATATATAGTAGCTACAATTTTAGATGACACTATCCAACTGAGAATTATGTATATATCTAAGCATAATTAAGGCTAGAACTATACAGTGTGCACTGCATTCTGAGTATCCATTGCTCACTTACATTTTCTTGTTACTATAGGTTGATAGCCATGTATCCACTAAAAGAACACTATATAACACATTTTACAAAAGACATAACTATTAAAAAGAAAGGCAAAGTACATTTCAAGGAGAACAATGTGGCGCCTTGCTCACAGTTTTATGTCTATGTGCTTTTAAATGCTTTAACATACATCAACTATTAGCCACTGCTCCTTATAATGGAAAAGAAAATTGGGTAAATTAAATTCAAACATTGATAAAACAGATCACAATCTGAGTCATAAATTAATGAATTTCCTCTTTTTACAAAATTGTTACTCTTCTTTCATGGCATTATTTCACCTTCTTAGTAAAAGCAATAAAAATTACCAAAGTCAATGGCATTGCCAATATCAAGAAATAGATTACAGGTATTTGCTTCATGATATCCCTAAGAATCATTCCTCCCACCAAATAATTCCACTATTGCAAAAATTCCTTTGACAATGTTATTTCTGAGAAATCATAGTATCATTTGTACTTTCTAAGAGATTTCTTACTTGAAATAACTAACTCTGTCAACTAGAGCAAAAAATACCCACCTAAAGTAACGGTTTTGTTGTTATTGTTTTGTTTTTTGTAGTGGAATTAAACTCAGAACCTTGTGCTTGCTAGGCAGGTGCTTGTGCCGATGAGCTCTAACCCTTGTCCCCACATAAATTGAAAAGGCATAGTTTAATGTGTAGACGACCCATAATAGGAAGGATTGTTGCTAGAAAGTAATAAAAGAGAAACATAACTGAAAAACTGCTTGTTTTTCTTCAGAGAAACTCCGGTGTTCACTTTCACATTGGACATTGTCTCCTGGCTTCCAGTGCAGACTTCATTTTCCAGAACAGACCATTCATCCTTCTGGAAAACACCATTTGGTCTCTTGATATGAAGTTGGGTAAAACATCAAAGTGGGCTCCAGGCATTCAACAGGGTGGCTCAGATATCTAGTTTATGGACAGGCTTTTGCATTCCTCCACATCTGACTATATGAGTGACCAAGGTATACCAATATTTTAATTATACTGGTGCATCGTCCATTAAATCTGCTTTTGTAGTTAGTGCTGATACAGGTTTTAGTATTGTGAGTGGCTCTAGAGAAATTTTTTACTGACTTTAAATGCAATTCTTTAATCTCCTTAGGAAATTCCTGGATTTGACTCTAATTTGATGAGATCAAAAGATGTCTTTATTTCTAGTACTGTGGGAAATAATAATGTAGACCCATTTGATTATCCTAATTTGCCACTTATGAAATAGAAGGAATTTAGTGACTCTATATATGAAAATTTTCAGTATTTTTGGCAAAGTAGAAAATATGATGATTGTGGGTAGCTCATAGCACCTTTGGAGAAACTAAGGACAACAATTAGCTCAAACTATCTACCAACAATCAAAACTTTTCTAACTATGAAGGTAAATAAAGCAAAATAAAGAGCCAAAAGATTCAAATTCCTTGCTGCAAACAGAAAAAATAAAATTAAAAGGATCTAAGTGCATGCTGAAAAATAATCTTTCCTTCAGCCACTTGACTAAGACTGGAAAAAACCAAACACAGGTCCTCATAATTTGGCTAACTTAAAACAGTGTAAACTTAATGCTTAGCCTTCAAGACTATCTGAAGTACACATTAGGGCTGATTGGAACAGAGGGTAGCCTGTACACTGCCATGGAAATGTTTAGGAGGATCCTCATGAAACTGAGAGTTGGGAATCTAAACTCTCCTGAGAATTTTTTTCTTAGAGGAAGAAATTTCCCTACCCTCAGTGTTTTTTGTTTTAAATCTTTTTTTTTTTTAATTCGTGTGTGTGTGTGTGTGTGTGTGTGTGTGTGTGGCCAGCTCAGCCCACCAGGGGGCGGGGCTGGCTGGCATGTGGTGCTGGGGGATTGAACCTCGGTCCCTGAGCTTTGCTAAGCTTGTTTTAAGTAGGTGCTTTAGACCACTGAGCCATCTCACCAGCCCCATACCCTCAGTGTTTTAGGCATACACATCCCCTCCCCAGTAGAGTTAGCATCTGCTAGTATACCTGAGGGAAAAAAAGAATAGTCTGACAGCAGTAGACCTATGGCATTTGCTGATTATCCACGGTGTTCCCAAAAATGAAATAGATGGGAAGACTAAAAAAAAAAATTACTAGATCTATAAGTAAAAAAACAAAAAATAAATGTAAGGACAAAAAACCAGAGACTTACTGCAGATTGAATTAAGTGGGAATCACTGCCCCTAAACCAGTTCCCAGATATGAGCCAGTTTCCAGGCCCAGAACATGTTGAATGACACATCCTTTTGAAGAGCACCAAAAAATTGTATATGGTCAGTCTTTCTTCCATCACTCTCCAACAAGGCTTATGGACATTTACCAGAATAACTGTAGTTTGAAGAATGTAGAATTTGGAGACTAATGTACAGTGGTTCTCAACTAAAGCTAATTCTACAAGATTCAAACTATCATTGTGGTCCTCCAGTAAGAGTAGGGGCCTATGGAGTTGAGGTAATCAATGGAATTTTAATAAAGGTCCAAGTCACTATTGTTCCCATATGGTCTTAAACTCATCATGGAATTATTTCTCCTGTTCCAAAATGTGATATTAGGATAGGTATACTTTGTACTTAGCAGAATTTCCACACTGACTCCTTAAAAAAATACATGTCCATATGTTTCTAAATATGCATACACTTACAACTGTATGTATACAATTCAAAGTTATATTTCTGTATGTGGAATTTGAGGTGTATAGAATAAAAAATTACAATTAAATCCAGCAGAAAATGCCAATTAAAAACTAGAAATAGAATTATTTAGCTGACTGTACTTGCCCATAGCTAAAAAAAAAAAAAAAAACTATATAAATACTAACCATACTTGAAAATCAGAAACGCATTACAGTTCACCCATTATTATTAGAAGATACTATATATTAGGTTCAAATACAATAGCTTACATAAAATATATTATATGAGTGTTGTTTCTAGTAGAGTACAGATAAATAGTTTGGTTATTTACAAGATACTTACTGAACAACATAGGAATAGTACATTCTTAGAGATCTCTGGCAAAATATTTCCTGGAAAATCCATAAAGAAATATTGACATCAACTTTTTCATTTACATTTGTACAGGTCTCCATGATATGAGGAATTTTCACAAGTTTTTCAAAATAGGCTTACATATATTGTTTTACTCTCCAGTGTGATATCTTTCATGTAGTTGAAAAATAACGTGTTCAATGAATGCTTCCCCCACATTGTTTATATACACAGGGTTCCTCTACATTGTGAGATCTATGAATATAAAATGAAGACTTACTAGAAAGTCTTTTTCCATAGGGCTCATATTCATACGGTTTCTTGTCTGCATGAGTTCTTTCATGTATTTGACAAGAGTGGTGTTCAGTGAAAGCCTTCCCACATTGCTTGCACACATAAGGTTTCTCCCCAGAGTGAGTTCTTTCATGTACTTGACAAGAATGGTGTGAAGTAAATGCCTTTCCACATTGTTGGCACACATACGGTTTTTCTCCAGTGTGAGTTCTTTCATGCCTTTTATAATTATTCCTTTGAGTGAATGCTTTGCCACATTGCTTGCACACATAGGGTTTTTCTCCAGTGTGAATTCTTTCATGTATTTGACAATCTCTGTGTGTAGTAAATGCCTTCCCACATTGCTTGCACACATAAGGTTTCTCTCCAGTGTGAGTTCTTTCATGTATTTGCCGAGATTGGTGTTTGATGAATGCCTTCCCACATTGCTTACACACATAAGGTTTCTCCCCTGTGTGAGTTCTTTCATGTATTTGACAATCTTCATGCGTAGTAAATGCCTTCCCACATTGCTTGCACACATAAGGTTTCTCCCCAGTATGGGTTCTTTCATGTCTTTTATAATTACTCCTTATAGTAAATGCTTTTCCACACTGCTTACACATATAAGGTTTCTCCCCAGTGTGAGTTCTTTCATGTCTTTGACAAGATTGGTGTGCAGTGAATGCCTTCCCACATTGCTTGCAAACATAAGGTTTCTCCCCAGTATGAGTTCTTTCATGTCTTTGACAATTATTTTGAGTAGTGAAAGCCTTCCCACATTGTTTGCATACATAAGGTTTTTCCCCAGTGTGTGTCCTTTCATGTCTTTTATAATAAGTCCTTATAGTGAATGCTTTTCCACATTGTTTGCACACATAAGGTTTCTTTCCAGTGTGTGCCCTTTCATGTACTAGGTAAGATCGGTGTGTAGTGAATGACTTTCCACATTGCTTGCACATATAAGGTTTCTCTCCAGTGTGAATTCTTTCATGTATGTTTGAATCCGACTTTGTAGTGAATGCTTTTCCACACTGCTTGCACACATAAGGTTTCTCCCCAGTGTGAGTTATTTTATGTCTTTGGCAAGATTGGTGTGTCGGGAATGCCTTCCCACAGTGGTTGCATACATAAGGGCTCTCCCCTGTGTGATTTCTTTCATGTATTTGACAATACCTGCGAGTAGTGAAAGCTTTCCCACACTGTTTACATACATAAGGTTTCTCCCCATCATGAGCACCTTTATAATTTTGACATTGAGAATACCTATTAAATGTTTTCCAAAATTGCTTACTTATAAAGGATTTTACCCCATTGTGAATTCTTTCATGTCTTTGGCAGCAACTGTGTGTATGGAATGTTTTAGAACATACATAAGGTTTCTTGTCCATGTTAATCCTCTCATGAATTTTACAACTTTGAGTATTGAAAGCTTTTCCATATCCTTTGCTTATATATGGTTTCTTCCCACTGGGAATTCTCTCTTGCATTTGAAAAGCACTAGAGGTGCTCGAAGCTTTCACACTTTTCTGATCAACAATGGTGTTCTGTCCAGGGTGCATTTTTTCACCAAGTTCAGAGGAGGAACTCACACACTGCTGATATGAATAGAGTTTCTCTCCAGGCTTTCCACTTGCATGCTTCTGAAAGGACTGGAAATCACTGCAAGATTTTCCATGTTCATTGTAGTTACTTAGCTGGTCATCAAAACTCAAATATTCATGTGGCCTCTCTCTACTGTGATGTAAAATTGGCACATTTAACGATAAGTGCCCATTCAGGGGCTTTCTATAAATAAGACTGCTGGCTTGCTTTAAAGCAGCTTCTTTCATGCCCACATTAGCATCTGGAGTCTGAAGAAATATGTTTTCATGTTGACTGCAAGGTGCATATTGACAGCATTTGGGTAGCTCTTCATCTCTGTAAAGAAACAAAATATCAATCACAATAAAATGTGTCCAAATTAATAATTTACTGGGGAAAGTTCTGGCTTAATACCTACTAAGAAATTTCCAAACAAATTGGCTGAAAGCCCTGCAGCATGCCTCTAAAACACGTATTTCCTAAAGTATAGTATTGTGCTCGCTTCGGCAGCACATATACTAAAGTATAGTATTGTTTAGTGAATTTTAAATTGATGGGTTTGTGACACATAAAGTCAAGTTACATCTAAGTCATTAATTCAAATATGTATCACATATTATCATTTGATATGTTTATTAAGAAGCCCCTATCTATCACTTAACTTTACCCCCTAATTTATACTTTAATATATCATATATAACATATATGATATATATCATAATATATAGACATATCATAATATATGATATATATCATTATATATATATATCACTTGATAATTCACTTTTTGCATCTAACTCACTGCATTTAATGTTGTGAGATACTGTCTCATCTCTTTTTTTGTGCCAGAAAAATATGATATGTTCTTTTATGGCTGAATACATACTTTTTTTTTCAATTCTGAGAAATAAATATCCAAGCAATAAAATGCATTTCTTGTTTTCATATTCTTTTATTTTTAATTTTTATATATTTGGTACAGGTCTCACTATGCATCTTGGACTCATAGTGATCCTCTTGTTTTCAACCTCCCCAGCGCTGGCCCATGGAGCTATCTCACTGCCCTTATATTTTTTACTGAAAGAGATTCTCATTGACCATTCATTTGGTTAGCATGAACTTCATGTTGTCATCCAGCTGGCTCCAATTTCCAGAGAGCTCAGAATATAAGAAGGCACCACCATATGGAGCCTATCTCACATTCTCTTTTTTCCACATATATAATGATACATAACTAGGCTTTTACCAGCTCTCTGGTATTGTAATTATTTCAAGAACTTCACTGTTATGAATACCATGCATATAGTGCTTTGAACATAAGTACACATGAATCACTAAGGTATCACACTTTTAAATCCCTTTAGAATATGCATTGGGAGTTTGGCCTACATCAAATGAAAATTTTTATTTTTACTTTTTGACACAAGTGTATAATGAATATAAAAATGGTTGAATTTTTTTATTCCTACCAGAAACATGTGAGTGTGAACTGTAAGAATTTTTAAAATGAATGTATAAAATTCTCTGGAGGATATATACATCTATTAATGCACTAGCATTTATTAAATTTTGAATGTTGCTTCGAGGTGAGCAATTTTTCCGATAATATCTACCTATCTATCTATGATCATGAAAGAAGTTTTTTTCATACCAAAGTGTCTCTTGTGGCATGATATCAATAATAACTTAGTTTCTAATGCTAAAATTTTTTTTTCCAACTCTCAGATTATACAAAATCAACCAGTATGTATACTGGGAAAATTTGAACGTGGCCCAATTTGTCAAGATATTTTACAATTTTTCTGCTAACATAAGGACTCTTAAGAAGTGTTGTATTTCCTTTTGAATACAAATTACCTTAGATTTCTTGAACAGCTTTTATGTTCTTCCATTTGCTGGTTGTCCCAAGTTCTTCCTAAATTGCAACCATATAAATACAAAAAGTCATTATATAAAAATTAGCAGTTAGCTGTTAGGTTCATGGTATGATGTAAAAAGACCTGAAATATATGAATTGTTTTCACATTCTATTTAATGAATCTGTACCCACTGGCAAGAACCAATGTTCTCTCATTGTATATGTAATAAAATGATGTCATCCTTACCTATAGCATTTATATTCCTAAATGTTTCCCACATCACATCTCTGTAGAGCTTCTTTTGGGATGGATTCAGCAGAGCCCACTCCTCCTTGGTGAAGTTCACAGCTACATCCTCCATGGTCACTGCCTCCTAAATAATCACATACATATTTCCTGAAAGAAGATTGACACTCATACCCTTAAAACTTGAAGTCTTCTTGTAAAAGTTGAATTGAAAGTTCCTTCAGATATAAACTACATAACTTGGTCATCAAACCCATATGTAGGAGTGAAGTTTCACAACAAATACTTTCTTTTCTTTTTTTTTTTTTTTTTTTTTTTTGGCAGACCTGGGGATTGAACTCAGGCCCTTGCGCTTGCTAGGGAAACACTTATTTCACTGAGCCATCTCCCTGGCCCTTCACAACAAATGCTGATGCTACATTGCTTCTTCCTGATATAGCAACAGTGGAAAAGTAGCACTGGTTGCCCAGAGGGTCACAGAGTTGTATTATCTCACTGATTCTTAATCACAGCTCATAGAAGCAACCTACAAATCATCATTTACAAAACAAGGGGACAGAAACATACCTAATGAAGATTTGTGACAGGCCATAGACTACAGCACTTTTCAAATCTCATTATTTACAGAAGTCATTCTTTTTGTATTGTAGATAAGCAGCATTTTGAAATCTTAACCTGGTTTCATAGAAAAGAAATTAATTGAACATTAAGTAAAGGATATCTATTTTTTTCCTTATTCACACTTCTGATTTTTCACACCAGAAAAACTGTGTGATATTTACACATGTGTTTCAAATTTACTTCCCTACAGAGTATGCTATCAAGGTCCACCCATTTAGCTAGTAATGTCTCAAGTTCATCCTTATGTATGGCCGAGTAATACTCTGTTGTATTAAAAAAAAAAATCTTTCTTATCCATTCAACTGCTGATTCACATTGAGCCTCTTTTACAAGATTTATCTATTACAAACTCTGCCAGTATATAGTATAGATATAGATATGGATATAGATATAGATATACAGATCTGTGGTGTGCTACTTTTAATTCTTTTGGGGAGGGACCAAGAAAGGGAATAGCTGGGTCAAATGATCCTCTACCTTATTTTTTGAGGCAACTGAAAAGAAAATATTTAAATCTGAAGAACAGAGGGGTGGCTGAAGGAAAGCAGAATCAATAAAAAGAATAGAAAGACAAAGAGGAAAAACAGTTTTATACCTAAAGAGGGGGAAAGGTCTAAAGGGATGGCAGGAGATAGACAGAAAAAGATGACAAGTACAAATTCCCAAGATGAATGTTATTACTGTTTATCTAAAATGTACCAACAAAAAAAAAGAAATGATGGAAGGATTATTAACAGTATTAAAATGCTAATGGAAAAAACCAGTATTCTTGGAGGAAGTCTAAATATAAAATGAAAATAGGGTCTGGTTGGCTTTTTTTTTTTTGGCTTGATGAATAAGTTTATTGGTCTTTATCTGAAAAATCTTCATAGAAATTTGGCTTAACTCTCAGCAGCCTGCTCCTGAGCTCTGAAGAAGCTTACCTTCTTTTGAGCTACCTGATCTTTCTTCTGGGCAAGGGACATTTTGGAACAGTTCCACCTCTTCTTTTTAGCTTCTCTCTTCATCAACTGAATTCTCCTGTATAGCAGCATGAGCTTTCTTATAAATCTCCTCCATCATGTCTGGAGTTACACTGTCCTTTATGGACTGAGAGAACTGTTTCTTGTAAGCATCTTCATCTTTCTCCCTTAGGTAACACATATAATCTGTGACATTCTGACCCATGATGTGCTTCCGATGTACTTCTGCATTGAACTCCTTGCTTTCAGAATCATAACCAGGGAATCATTTGGTACTGTGAGGGATAGACAAGCCTCCATCCATAGCAACCTGGAGGGCTCCAAAAACTTTATTGCCAGTTGTAGCTCTGGCAAGGCCTGCATCCAAATAGCAGGTGAAGGCACCAGGTTTGCTTTTTACATTGTATTCATCTCCAGCCAACTCCACCTGGCCTTCATAGATCTTATCCAGGCCAAACCTACTGAGAAGCCTGCGGGCCAGCAGCAGGCCAGTACAGTATGCTGCAGCATAATTTCTTAGGCCATCTTTCACGCCGTATTTTGGTAGTTCACGTGCATACGCTGCACAGACTATCATATCCCCTTCAATATGGGCATAAGCAATCTGAAAAATGTTATCTCTGTTAGTTACACAAACTATCATCCTGTCGTTAGATGTGCTGTACTTATTTTGTCCTGCATTACCAGGTGTTTCCTAGCATAGTAATCAGTTTTTTCCTCATCGTCTTCTAAACTTCACTTGGTATCTCTTAAAGTAGGCCTTATTCTTGACAACCTTAACAAAATCTATCCTGTGTAATATAGACCAACGTCCGTGGCTCTACACAGACCTGCAGACCCAGCAGCACCACATGGGGGACAAAAGCTGGTTGGCATATTATCATATACCACAGTGATATCGAGTGATCATCTTGCACTCAGATATAAGAAATCCTAGGATTGTCTAAGTGTGATTAATGAGGACGAAGAACATGTATGAAACATATTAAACACATTTAAAAGAAAGATATCACAAAGTGATTAGGCACTAACTACAAAAGAAATACTTCAGCCAAGTGTGATGGTACCCATGACTAAACTCAGGATTTGGGAAGCTGAAGTAGGAGGATTTCAGTAAGTCTGATGATTGTCAGGGGTTCAGCCCTAGCTATGAGGTGACTTCCTGGCCAGTCATGATTTCAAACTGAGGGGCCAGTGAGACAGTGCAGCAGACTAAATCACCTGCTTATGCAAGTGCAGGGACAACGGTTCAATGCCCAGCACCACAAGCTACACTAGCCCTGCCACCACAGCAGGCTGAGTTAGCCACAGAGTCCAGGCCTGGTGGCACACACCTATAATCCCATTGCTGGGGAGGCTGAAAAACAAGAGGATCACTATGAGTCTAGCCTGCATAATGAAGCCCTGTAGCAACCAAATACATTAAAAAAAAAAAAAAAAGATTTGAAACCGAGACATTGTGTCACACAGCCTTACAAAAGAACTCAAAGAAAATATTGTGTGACCTACAAGTCACTCCTTTGCTCTATTCAAAATATTACAACTGTGCAGCATAACAGAAGGCAATACTCAACACCTTGTGAGCAAGGTCAAACCTTGCAAACTTTACATAAAACACTTTCAGGTTGCACATTTTCTTTTACAATCTGAATTTTGTAGGGAAAACATCAAATCTCAGGAAAGAAAGGAAACCTTCTAAGAATCCATATGTAAATAGAATAGTGATCCATGATGCATCTTGTATTAAGCATATCTGAAAGTAAGTACAATGTTTTACTTATGTTCTGGAAGAAAGCTATGTCCTTGGAAAACTAAAGTGTATGCTCTTCTATTTTATCTATATAAGGGGCCTGCCCTTAGCTCAGTTGTTTAAGCGCCTGCTCATGCAAAGGCAGTCAGGAGCAGGATACCTCAGTTCTATCCCCAGCTAGCCCTGCCCTTCAGGCAGCCTGAGCCATCACAAAAAAAAAAAAAAAAATCTTATTTTATCTAAATAAATTATACTGAAAAGAGAAATAAACACATAAATGCTTTAAGATGTTATTATGAAATATCTTTAGATAGAAGAAAAGTTTCCTCAGAGAAAACAAGTAGCTATCAGAATTAGGAGAAATTGAAGTCTATGAGAACTATGGGAAATTAAAAAGACTATAATATTTGCTATGTATACAACACAAAAATTTTACATAGAGTGTAGAGATCAATGTACACAAATCCCTCAAATATATAAACCATATATCATTTAAGAGAAAGACTGAATAGAAAACAAAACCAAATCAAAGAAAACTGAGGTGTGGAAGAGCACAGTACGTATGGTATCAAGAAGGAGAACCAACTGATACACAGAATACTCATCTTCGTTCCCTTAGAATTTGCCAAAATCAACAGACGAGTAACTTTTTCCCAACATCCAGAGTTATTATTCTTGTAGATACATGTAATTATTGTTAGTAAAGTTGAAAAATCTTGAACGTCATGACCAATAGAATTCATGAGAATGTAGTTTTCCCTGGACTGATACATCAGGAATTGTGAATAGCGACATGCGAAAAGGTTCCAAAATATTTCCCTGTGCAACATGCATAATACTTACTGAAGATGACATTGAAAGAAACTAAAACAACTCTATTCATAGAAAATCACACATGGAAAGCTAAGAAAAGGTTGTCAAAGAGTAAGAGTGGTCAAAAATAAGAAAAGTTTGACTCATCTATACTCTCATCTACTACCCAATTCCCAATGGTGAAATATTTTAAGTATACTAAGGATATTTGTATTGTTATTCAGATCAAATCTCAACTAAATTTTTTGAGCATAAATTATATATTAAATATTTAAGTAGCAAATTTCTAATAAGAATTTTCCTATTCATTTATATCTGTTTGCCTTTATTTATGAACATTTGCATAAAAGTGGAGTTTCTTCATCAGCAGCACACCAGATTTCTTATTCTAGCAAAAATACTTCATTATCGCTTAAATAAAAATTCAACAGTAACATTTTTTTTTTTTTTTTTTTTTGCAGAACCAGGGATTGAACTCAGGCCCTTGCGCTTGCCAGGGAAGCACTTATTCCACTGAGCCATCTCCCCGGCCCCAACAGTAACATTTTAATCAGATGATAAAGAACTTAAGTCAATTTGAAGTAACATAAGCCCTGAGACATGGGAGTAGGGAAATGAAGTTTCTGAAATATGGACTTCCCTACAATGCTTTCTCCACTAGCCTTTCCAACACAAAACTTGAATAATATTTTTGTAATAATGATGATACATTAATCGCTATTATTCTTCAACAAAATTGAAAATGAAGCAATACTCCCAAATTCATTCCTGGGCGCAATAATTACCCTGATACAGAAACCAGAGAAAGAGCCAACTAACAAAGAGAATTACAGGTCAATCTCTCTAATGAATATGGATGCAGAAATCTTCAATAAGATACCAGTAAACAGAATGCAGCAAATTACCAAGAAGATTTTGTATCATGACCAAGTGGGTTTCATCCCAGGAATACAGAAATGTTCAACGTATGTAAATTAATGAATGTAATATACCACATTAACAGGACCAAAGACAAAAATCATATGGTCATCTCAATAGATGTAGAAAAAGCTTTTGACAAAGTCCAGAACCCATTCACAATAAAAACCTTACAAAAAATTAAAATAAATGGTGTTTATCTCAATGTGATAGAAGCCATCTTTGAGAAACTCACAGCCAGCATTATACAAAATGGAAGTTTTCATTCTAAAATCAGAAACAAGACAAAGATGTCCACTATCTCCACTCTTATTCAAGGTAGTCCTAGAAAATTTGGCCAAAGAAATTAGATGAAAGAAATAAAGAGAATATTGATAGGAAAGGAACAAGTTAACTTATCATTATTTGCAGAAGACGTGACATTCTACATAGAAGATACCAAAAACTCCATTTAAAGGGTCAATGAGATAGCTTAGGGGACTAAGTGCCTGTGTAGGCAAGTGGAGGTCCCTGGGTTCCGCCCCTGGCACCACGTGCCTGAATTACCTGCCTCCGGGTGCTGAGTCGGCCACCAAGACCTGGCATGTTGGGCATGCCTGTAATCCCAGCACTGTGGAGCCTGAAATCAGGATTACTGCAAATCTGAGTGGGGGAGTAAGACCCTGTACCAAATACAAAAACCAAACCAAAACAAAACAAAACAAAAAAACTCCACTAAAAAGCTGCTAGATTTAATAACCAAATTCAGTAGCATAGCGGGATATGAAAATTAACACTCAGAAATCAATAGCTTTCCTGTACATAAATAACAAACTCACTGAGAGAGAAATGAGAAATTAGGAAAACAATACCTTTCACAATAGCATGAAAAAAAATTTTTTAAAAGAAAAAAAAAAAAAAAAAAGAAATACCAGGAATCAAACTAATGAAGAATGTAAAAGAACTTTACATTGAAAAGTACATGTACAGCAATTAACCACTAAGAAGAATATATGCAGTGTATTATTTGTTGAAACTGTACTTTCGATTTGATTTGAAACTGTCTCATTGCTATATGTTTATCAATAAAACTTTGAAAAGAAAAAAAAAAGAAAAGTACAATGTTGGGGGCTGGTCAGACAGCTCAGCAGACTAAGCACGTGCTTAGGTAAGCACAGGGACCTTGGTTAGATCCCTGGTACCACATGCCATGCTGGCCCCACCCCAGAGCGTGCTGAGTAGGGTCCAGGCATTGTAGCGCACACCTGTAATCCCAGCACTGGGGAGGCTGAAACACTAGGAGGAACACTAGGAGTCCAAGCCGCATAATGAGACCCTGTACAAAATACATTTTTTAAAAAAAGTGTTTGGGCTAGGGATATAGCTCCATGGTCTTAAGTGCCTGCCTGGCAAGCACAAGGACCCAAGTTGAATTCCCACTACTGCGTTGTATGCCAGATGCGATGTGCTGGACACCAAAACCGAAACCAGGACGGGTTGTGAACACTTGTAATCCCAGTGCTGGGGAGGCTGAGACAGGTGGATCACTATGATTCTGAGCTGCATAGCAATACCCTGTACCAAAGAAATATATATATATATATATATATTTTTCAGAACCAGGGATTGAACTCAGGCCCTTGGGCTTGCCAGGAAAGTGCTTATTCTAAATTTAAAAAATACAGTGTTCTGAAAAGGAGATTTAGGCAGATACTACAAAATAGAAAAATATCCTTTGTATTTGGGCAGGAAGAACCAACATAGTGAAAATAGCCATACTTACAAAACTGTTACACAGTTTTAATGCAATTCCTAGCACAATACAAATAGTATATCTCACAGAATTAGAGAAAACCATACTAAAATTCATTTAGAATCAGAAGACTAAGCAGGGGGCATTGCAATCCCTGACTTGAAATCATACTATAAAGCTACTGTGATTGAATGAATGAATGAATAAATAAATAAATCATAACAACAGTGTACTGGTACACATTTGCATGCACACACACACACACACACACACACACACACAGAAAGCGACCCAAAGATCAATGATACAGATTAGAAGGGCCGGGGAGATGGCTCAGTAGAATAAATGCTTCCCTGGCAAGTACAAAGGCCTGAGTTCAACCCTTGGTTCTGAAAAAAAAAAAAAAAAGATACAGATTAGAATATCAGAAATAACTTGATATATACCAGCCACCTTATCTTTGATAAAGGCCCCAAACACATTCATTGCAAAAACGATAGTCTCCTTAATAAATGGTGCTGGAAAAACTAGCTCTGTACACACTGAAAATTAAAAATGGACTCATCTGCTTCATCATGCATTAAACTAAAGTTAAAATTGATCAAAGATCTAAAGATTAAACAGAAACATTAAACATTCTGAAGGATAGAATTCGTAAAACTCTTGAAGATACTGGCATAGGCAAAGACTTTCTGAATAAAAACCTGATCACACAGGAACTATCACAAAGGATCTACAACTGGGTTGTAATCTTATTAGAAAGCTTTTGCACCACGAAAGAAACCACCAAGAGAGAGAAGAGACAACCCACAATGTGAGAAAAGTGTTTGCCAGTTTTTGCTCAGACAAAAGATTACTATCAAGCACATACAAAGAACTCAAAAAATCAGACCTCCCAAATTTAAGGACCCAATCCAAACTGGGCATCTGAGGTACACACTTCTCAGATGAAAAAAATACAAACAGCAAATCAATACATGAAAGAAAAAAAGTCAGCATTACCAGTCACTTGAAAGGTGCAAATTAAAACAAAACTCAGACTCTATCTCTCTCCAGAAAGAATGGCTATCCTCAAGCAATCAGCTAATAACAAATGCTGGCCAGGCTGTGGGGGAAAGTAAACACTTCTCCACCGTTGGTGAGAGTATGTGGAAATCAGTGTGGAGATACCTCAGAAAACTAGGATTAGAGGCCCCATTTGATGGAGCTATTCCTCTTCTGGGTATCTTCTAAGGAGAATTAAAAACATCATATCACAGTGATATGTGTGTTCCCATGTGTATGGCAACACAATTTGTCAGCGCTAAATCTTGGAAACTAATCCAAATACCCATCAACTGAGGAATGGATAAAACATATGTTGTAAAATTTATTACAAGGGGAACTACCCGCTCGGGCCCCCCTCCTTTCCCTCTCTTGGACAGGAGCTTTCTTTCTCTCAATAAATATATTCTGCTCATAAAAAAAATTATTACAATTTTACAATGTTGTACTACTCAGCAATAAGGAAGGATAAACTGGAGACATTTATAGGCAAATGGAGGCAACTTGAGACCACACTCATTAAGTGAAATAAGTCAGACCCACACGTGTAAACATCCTATTGTCTCCCTACTGTAAGATGCTAAAAAGACTAAATAAGATCCAGTTTGAACAACAGATACTGTAAAATTAAGAAAAACTGGAATGGGGGAATGGAGAAAAGAAGGAAGGTAAAAGCAAAACTATATAGCTAGATAGATATATGTGTATCTCTCTTTCTATATATCTATGCTAGTTAAGATAATTATACTACTAATTTCTCTTAGTACATTAAAAAGGAAGGTTTGTGCTAATATTGTGTGGAAAATTACATGCTAATCTCTTGTATTCTAAGTGACTAATTTAAAAATAACAATATGCGGGGCTGGTGAGATGGCTCAGTGGTCTAAAGCACCTATTTAGAACAAGCTTAGCAAAGCAAAGGAACCGCGGTTCAATCTTCCAGCACCACATGCCAGCCAGCCCCGCCCCCTGGTGGGCTGAGCTGGCCACACACACACACACACACACACACACACACACACAAATAAAATTAAAAAATAGTAAATAAATTTTAAAAAATAAAATAAAATAAAATAAAAATAACAATATGCATGTATTAACTATTGTTACCCTCTTATTGGTTTGAAATTTTTAATTTTTTTTCTTTTAAAAATTAGTAGAGACTGGGTATGATGGCATGCACCTATAATCCCGGAGTTTGGGAGGCTAAAAACAGGAGAATCATTATGAGTCCAGTCTACGAAGTGAGACCATGTAGGCCCTATACTAAATACATAAAAAATAAATACATGAATAAGAATAAAAAATAGTAGAGTGGGGGCCAGTCAGATACCTCAGCGGAATAAAGCACCTGCTTAAGCAGATGCAGAGACCAGGTTCAATCCCTGGGATACCGCACCAGCCCTGGCCCCGGGGGCATGCACAGATGGGGATTGAGACTGGCTGTGGTGGCATGCACCTGTAATCCCAGTACATGGGAGGTGGAAAACTGGATGATCATTATGAGTTTGATCTGTATCGTGAGACTCTGTTGACCCTGTACTAAATACATTAAAAAATAAAAATAAAAAATAGGAGAGTGAAATAAATAAAATATGGAAACAGTATAAGAAAATCTAGATAAGAAAATATTCAAAAATAAAATTTTAAAGAAATATAAAAAATAAAATAAAATAAAAAAATAAATATATATTAAAGTGACTTTGAAAAGAGACTAAATTAAGTTAGAATTTCTGTAAAGTGAATAAGATAGATTTAAATGCAGATGGAAAATATGAGAATGATGTTGATTCTTCACATGTAACAAGGAAATATTGAGGAAAAAAAGATTTTATAAAACAAAAGTATAGTCATCTGAAATATGACAATATAACATATGCAGATAATATAACATTTATAGAATGGCTTACAGAGGAAAGGAAAAAGCTATGCATCACACGGATGCATAAAACTCAAAAAATAAAAGGAACCAATACTCACTACACCACTATGACACTCAACTACAGAAAGTCAAGTGTTGGTTAGATATGAGAAATAAGTACCACTGTGTACTTGTGGTCACGTTTATGGGGTACATTAACACTTTAGATGGATATACACTCTGTGAAACAGCAAATAGGCTCCTGAATATCCATTAGATTTTCTCACATGTGCTTTTGGGCAAGAAGAAATATAATGTTCATTGTGGCATTTATACCCGTGAACTAGACCAGCCTGCTATCTCATATTGTATAAAGGCAAATTAGATATTATGGAAAATTAAAAAAGATGTTATGGACACAAACATTGGAGATGTTTTAAGGACTTAACTTGTACATATAAAACAACACAAATAAGACTGCAATATAATACTGGGTGACTTGGCTGGGGAGATGGCTCAGTGGAATAAGCGCTTCCCTGGCAAACACAAGGGCCTGAGTTCAATCCCCGGTTCCGAAAAAAAAAAAAAAAACTGAGTGAATTAAGTAATACACAGGATAAATGCTTTAGCCCACACCCATTTGCTAACACTAAAACATACAGATACACAATGCTGAGGTATAGCTCAGTGTTAGAACACATGTAGAGTGCCTATCGGTCTTTGGGCTTTATTGCCAGCATAAAAAGTGTACATAAAGCCACATGGTATAATTCACCAGTGATGAGCAAGGACACAAGAGTGGAAGGGATACTAAACAGCAACAATATAGTCAAGGAGGTCACTAGTATTTTCTGGGACAATATTTCTTTCTATGAAGGATAATCCTGTGTGCTGTGTGATATTGATCAACATCCTTGACTCAAACTGTGAGCTACTCTAAATCTTGCTCATGCTATATTATCGCAACAAAAATTCTGAAACACATTCATGTTTTCTGATGCGCACAATTACCAAAACCAGTGACTTAGCAGGTGCAGGGGACAAATAAGAATGCAAAGGTTCTCAGAATGGGGAAACAAAAGCCACAGAACATGGCATACCTGTGGCTCTGCACCCCAAACTCAAGCTCAGTGGCTCTCCCTAAAGCACTTACTCTCTGAACTTGCATACGCCCCTCACTGTCTTCACTACCTGTATTACATTTCAGATATCATGAGTGTGAAAAGAGAATGCGTTCTCAGTTTGATGCTGCGTAATGATACCCACAGGGACATGTAGAGTGCAGGCTGACAGGTGCCTTGAAGTAGAGCTCTGGGCTTCACTTCAACACTGTCTTCAATAATGGGTCATTGTCATGGGCTTTCCTACAATATCAACAATCAAGGTGGGTTGTCACTACGTGAAGAATCCAAGACACACATAAAGTGCTTTCAGTGATTGCAATTTATGGATCACAAAACAAAGGTTCAAGGTCATCTCTTTCTTCAGAGAGAGATCAATCATTTGTAAATGATTGTGCTGGACATGCCTGCCTGTAGCCCCTTAAATCATGGGAAGAGATAAGGATAAACCAAGATGTGGGAGGTTACAGTTGTGAGTAATCCAGTGTAGAAAGGTAGATTATGATTTAAGATTAAAACGGTTTAGCTAGGGAGATAGGTCTGGCCACCAAAACTCGGCATGGTGGCACATGCCTGTAATACCACAGCTGGAGAGCTGAAGACAGGAAGATCACTATGACTCTGAGCTGCAAAGTGAGACCTTGTACCAGATAAATAAACAAATATTTTTAAAAATTTAAAAAGATTAAAACAGAAGAGTTCCCATACTATGAATAAATTAAAACAAAGAATGGAAGTGTTTTCTCTTCAACCTTGTACTTGCTTGGTGTCTGCTATTCATGGTACTCAGAGTCTGTCCACTGAAAAGTCCCATCCTATTTTCTTCATTATGATGTTAGTCAAACTGTATGCCCAGAGCAGGAAAAATCAGCTTAAATCACACACACACTCTCTCTCTCTCTCTCTCTCTCTCTCTCTCTCTCTCTCTCTCTCTCTGAAAAGTCATAAGTAAAGAATAATACTAAAGCAATGTTCTCCTTTTCAACCAGTATCATACTGTTCTGACTTGGTTGCTGTGAAGAATCTGGTTATTATTACACTCAAAACTAGAAATATGCTGGGCATGGTGACACACTCTTGTAACCATGATACTTACCTGGCAGAGGCAGGAGCATCTCTTGAATTTGCAGCCAACCCGGGCCACACAGTGAGATCAAGAGTAGCCAAAATTGCCCACTGAGACCCTACCTCAAACAAATACAAAAACAAAAAATAAAAATAGGAAGCAATCTGGCATCATGTTCTACACAGAACCATATGAAGAGTTGAAAGAGTCTACAGATGTTACATGAGTTTCAAAGGAGATATATCTTGATCAACCCAAAGGAAGTTGAAAATAAAATTTATTGAGAATAAAACTAAGGGCCAGCGAGATAGCTCAGCAGACTAAGCTCCTGCTTAGGCATGTGCGGGCACCGGGGTTGGATCTTGGCAACCACATCCGCACTGACCCTGGCACGCTAAGCTGGTCACCAAGGCTAGGGAGGCTGGAACAGGAGGATCACTACAAGTCTGAGCTGTATAGCAAGACCTTGTACCAAATCAATAAAGATTAAAATAAATAAATAAAAAACAACACCTTGGAATCTTTTGCAACCAGGAGAAACCCCTTCTCATTTTATTTCAAAAATGTTGCCTCTCCTTTCAAGTCTACAACAAGATGAGTTTCCTAATTTCCAATTTGCCTCAAAAGTGATGAGTTGAAGTTCTGGCCAAATAGCTCAGCAGATTAAAGCGGCTGGTTAGGCAGATGCAGTGGCCGGGGTTGGATCCCTGTAGTGCAGGGCTGGCCTGGCCCCCAGGGCGCTCTGAGATGGTAATTGAGAATGGGCATGGTGGTGTGCACCTGTAATCCCAGCTCTTGGGAGGCTGAACACAGGCAGATCACTACGAGTCCAATCTACATAATGAGACCTTGCAGACCTGGTAGACTCTTACTAAAATAAAAAAAAAAAAAAAAAAAAAGGTGAGCTGATAAGTACTTCACAAAGAAATGTTTATCCATTCCTAAATTCTCCTCTATTCTTTAAGCCTGCGACCTCTGACCCAATCTCACACCAAGCCAGCAGACAATCTTACATTTATTATGACACTGAAAACTCTGAAGTCAGGAGCTGTTCATTGCTGTAGTTGCTGACGTAGGTCCCTCTCCAAAGTGCCCCACTGTCCCATTTCCCGTTACTCCTCCTTCCTATTCCAAAACCCCTTTCATCCTATTCATTCATAAGCCTCCAGACATTAACTATGGGAATTTACCCCACTTCAAAACTTGTTTTACTGTTTATTTTTGTTTTTGTTTTTGTGACAGACTCACTATGTAATCAGGCTTGGGTTTTACTCCCTGTACGGCACAGGCTGTACGTGAGCTCACAAGGATCCTCCTATCTCAGCTTCCTGAGTGCAAAGATTACAGGTGTGCACCACCGCACCAGGCTCAATTCTTGTTTTCCCAATGTCCCCTTCATTCATTGTTTCAGTATTTAAAATCATGTCTAGAAACAGTCCACAGAACACTTCAACTGTTTCACACATGAAACCGCTTTCCAGTCATACCAATGTCACACATATTGGCTGCTGTACTTGCCACAGATCGATCTGTTTCACTCTGTACTTTTGACAGCCAGCCCTCAGGGAAGTTGCCCTTAACAGAAACTCTTTCCCCTTCCTCGGTAACATATTAACACCCACCGCCCCCCAGCATATAAACAAAGTACTTAGGGAAGGACCTGAGATAAGAGTTAGCAAATAGGACATTTTTATAAGAATTCAAATGACGATAAAAATTACTTCTAATATTCGAGCAAGAGTAAACTTTCTGCCCAACAAGGGATGAATCAGCTTCCTGCTAAAAGGAGCTGCACTCACTCCCTACTAAGCTCCTGAGTTTATAAAAATTTAAAATGCAAAATAACCAGGTTCAGTTTTCTCCAAAAGTCCAGTCTTTTTTAAGCCACGCATGTTGAGGCAAACGGTTAGAGATCATGAGAACAGAGTGCTTATTTTACACAGAGAGCCACCGCCGAGGAACTGAACAATTTCTGTGCACTGATTATCTATCGTTACCTCCAGGTGGACTGAGCAGACGCAGGGCCGCTCCATGGGATGCTTCCTGGAAATCAAGGAGTTGCTCTTTGTATTATTTCCAGTAAGCCCCCCCTAATGGCCTCCTTTTCATTCACAACCTCATTTCTCAATGTTGTGAGTGCAGGAGAACTGTTCATGCAGTAACACCATTGGTAGCAGAGGTCTCACGTATATAAGAAAAGCGACTACTGTTTTGTGTTGCTCAGCACTCAACCCAGGGTTGCTGCGAAGCTTCAGCTCTCCTCAGACTAGTGCACGGGGACACCCAAGAAGGCATTCTGGGCTGTCAGTGTTTCAGTGGGGACAGGATGCTGGGGACCCAGAACTTCCCTTGCCTGATCAAGTGGAAGAGGGACGGATGTTGATGCGGAATCAAGACTAGAACGACCTCGTATTCTGGAACGAAGCAGAGACTATTCATTGTCACAGCTGATCCTGGCCCCTTCGTTCCAGAACTCACCCGATTCCATCCCCGCACCCATCCCACAACGTCACCATTGTGTGGCGTGAGAGTCTCCCAGAATCCTTCGATTGCAGGTTGCAGCCAGGAGAAGTTCAGAAAAGGGTGGTCTTGTCAGCTGGGGACTCTGCAGTGCACTCAGGCTGTGCACTTCGGCGCCATGACACAGGAAAAGCCCTCCTCCCTCAGCCCATCTGATTGGGTAATAGAGACAGCCCACGCCTTCATCGCCGATTGGCTCCTGCTCCACTGTAGGTCTGCGCTGAGCACAACAGGAGCAGCAAACTTCTTTCTGCTTGGGTGGCGCTCAAATGATACATTCTAGCCCGTGAAATTATGGTCCAGTCTCTTCCATGACCAGACTCTCGCCTTGCGTAAAGAACGCTTGCAATTAAAGGCTGTAATGCTGACTTTCCAAAGCTTCCATGATTTTCTTAATGAACTCAGTAGATTCTTCCTGAAAGTGAGTCACGAATATGCTCAGAAGGTTCCAGAGTTAATGTCCTATGGAAGAATCAATGCCTTGATGTCTAGCTAACTCTAGTACGAAATTCACCAGAAGCAAGACCCTCTGTTGGAAATGATGCAGTCGGTTTCACTGCCAAAATTTTCATATTATCCCTCAATCCACTCATTTTTAATACATGAAAATGAATATAAGTCCCCTAAGAAGCACATATTTTTGTGTGTAAATAAGGAAATTGAAGTCATATCACATAAGAGTAAAGATAAAAACAAACATTCCAACTCCAACTCGAACTTAAGACTTTTTTTCATAAAATACATGAATTTTGAGGATGAATATATTTCCAAATATGAAAGCTGTACGTCTCCACCTGGCCGGACTCTCCCAGCCCCCAACCGGCTTGCCCGCAGAAACACTGCTCTCTGCAGGGAACTAAGCTCAGCACTGAAACGTTCAACAGTGAATACAGAAAAGGAGTAAGATGGAACAAGCAGCTTTGGAAATTCTGGGGACCTCTGGCGACACCAGGAAACTTGCCGCAGACACTCCAAAGGACTCAATCCATAAAGATGGAAGATTGCATCTAGAAAACTCTAACCCCAGATATTTATAGGGCTTTTTCTCCCTAGAGTTCCCTGCCTTTTCTCCATCCCTATGAGAGGGAAACACTTCTCTAAGTTCAGAACAGAAGGTTTTATCATGCTGTCTGTCTGAATTCAGTCACATACCTTCCGTGTCATGCTACCTGACCGAAGCCTGGATGTCTTTGCTTGTTATTTATGCTACACTTTGGTGCCAAGGCCAGGGAAGAATGACAAGCTATCTTTGGAAGGTTTTCAGCGCTCGTGAACGTCTACCCCAGCTAAGTGCACCCATCAGCGTCCTCAGACTCTGGTCGGTACAGCTGCTGCTGCTGCTGCTGCCATGCCAGATGTTACACAGCAGTTCAGATCGCGTAAGGCCTCGGTGTGTCTCTACCTTTTTTCCCTAACCACCCTGCCTTCAAGACGATATAAGTCAAGGCAGCTTCCCAGATCCCGCCAAGACGAGTGCTTCAGGTCACCGGTAAGCTGGTTCCCTCTCTGGTCTTCCAGTCGCTTGTGCCTTTAAGACCCGCCCTGCTCCAGCCTTTGGGCAGGCAGCTGCTTTCTAGCTCCCAGAGCCGCCGCTTTTGGCTTTGTCGATTTTTCTCTCTGAAACTTGACCCCTCTCTGCTAAACCTCCTTCCCCTCTGCCCCCTGCTTCTCTATTCTCCTGTCTGCTCTCATCCCTTGGCACAGAAAAGGGACTCGCCTCTCCCTCTGTACCTCAAACCTAGCGCTCCTCGTGGGTGGACACACGGCGGGGAGACCGACTCTGCTTGGTGACTGACCGATCGCGTTCGATATAGGCCCTGTTGCCACTCGTTTTACTACGTCAAGTTTAGGTTTGACAATTACCTATCTCTGCTCCCAAAGGGAAATTCTCCTTCCTTACCCCACACCTCTCTCTGTACTCAAATAGAAATAAAACCGGTCATCTCCCCCTGCCTCTGCTAGCCTGCCTTCTGCGGAACCTTAGACTTCACCCCTCTTCCAATCTAAAGCTCCAATTCCTCTGGATGACCAGAACACAAGACCTTTGGTTTTTCCCTAACATATAATTAGCAGAAGCCTGCACAAGACACCCCTAATCCCTTACCCATACCCACAGCAAGACCCTAAACACAGGCCATGCCCAGAGCAGTGCCTGCCATAGAGCCCCAAGCTATGGCAGCCCCCAGCCCACCTGCATTGCACCCCACCTCCCTGCAGCCACCACAGAGGCTGCCTGCCTCCACTAACTGATCCCCACCCAGCCCACCCACCCAGCCCCGTCCGCAAACCTCAAGCCACCTACCACTCCTCTAGCCCTGGGTCCTACACTCTCCCCATTCCCTTTCACTCTCCCAATTTCCATTGGCCACTCTGCCACACACCAGGTTCAGACTGTGACTCCCTGGTCCACTGGGTCTTCCCTCCCTCTCCGACCTCTCCCAGATCAGTCAGGGTCTGAGCTCTTTCTCTTTAGCCTCTGACACTCCCGTTTGTCTCTCATTGGTCAAGGTTAACTTTACACCCCTTAACAAAGGCTGTCCCCAGAGGACTGCCTCTCCTCGTGATTTCTCTCACATCTTGCAGGCTGGCAACACTACTGTCACAGAGGACTTCTTTCTACACCCAAAACTAGCCTGGTTACCACTGGAAACAGTGACAATTACCTTGTCATCAGCTGTGACTATCAAACAACTATGACTATTAAAGCAACAATGCCTAGATATTACAATCAGATAAACTGTCAGTACCCGTCTTAATAACTTGTTTCTGCTTTCACAGGGTAGCACTATTCCTTTTGATACTTATTACTTACTACGAGAGATCTCTATTAATTAACCTATGAAAGTTCTGACTAGCTTATTTATAGGAACAAGTTTAAAAACCATAAAAGTTATTATAATTTGATCTAACCAAATATATTTGAGTGTACTCTGATTCTTATATTGTGTGTCTGTTTGTTCAGTCCTTTGACAGGTGTTTTGTTGGAATTCAACACATTTTATTTTCATGTTTGCCAGCATGCTTCCACCTAAATTGTCAGCTGGTCAAAATTACGTTAAAACTGGTTTTATGAATGTAGCACGTATTTTTGTCTGTGCACAATGACTCAAAAGTCTCACACTGATTAAAAAAAAAAAAAAAAAAACTAGTTCTATCTTATCTTCTTTCCTGTGTTGCCAGTGACAGCCTCAGTGCCGAGCTGAGTTCTATGTAGAGAGTAGTGCTCCTGCTGGAAAACGGGCTGCTGGCTGAGAGAATCAGAGTCGGGTCAGGGTAGAGACATACAAAAGCCAGAATGCTTGCTTAAGCTGTACTTTTTTTTTTTTTAATCTCTTTCTCAAATAACATTAATGTATTTCTACTGTTGGTTCTATCGTCAAACATTTCCTCAGTTGTTCTTTTTCATGGAAGTGTCTTATTTCTCTGTTGATTTTGAAAGATAATTTTGAGGGATGTATCAAAATTACCTTGTGTGATCTTGTGTATCAAAATCAACTTGTTTTAAAGGTTGCTTTCTTTTAAGATTTCAAATACTTCACTGCAAGCTCACTTGACTATGGGTTTGTTTTTTTTTGTTTTTTTTTTTTTTAAGTTTGCTATGATTCTGATGGGTTTTCTTTTGTTTTAATTTTAGGTATTTGCTACAGGGTCTCCACTATGCAGCTCAGGTTCATAGCCATTCTCCTGTTTTCAGCCTCCCCAGCACTGCAATTACAGGCATGTACCACCATGCCTGGTCTCGGTGACCAGCTCAGTGTGCCAGGGGGGTTGGGGCTGGTGTGGCATGTGGTGCCCAGTCCCTGTGCTTGGCTAAACAGGCACTTAGTCCACTGAGCTACCTCTCTGGCCCTCTGATGGGTTTTCTTTATATGTGATTAATTTATATTCTTTGAAAGATTTTAATATTCTGTTCTTGTGCTGAATTACTAGAACTTATTTTTGGTCTTTCTGATATAGGCTTTCACTAGGCAGTTAAGGCTGGCCTTAAACTCTCTCCATAGCAGAGGTTGGCCTCAAACTCAAAGTGATCTTCCTCTGTGAGCCTGCCAAATGCTGGGGTTACAGGCTTGCACCACTTCATGTAGCTTTCTAAACTGTCTTCTGCTTTTTCATTTAGGCAGATTTATTTTATGTTGTTCTTCTTTGAAATATCTTGCAACTGTTTGATTTCTTTGTGTGTGTTTCCCTGCTATTTTTAAGAAACCTTTCTTTTCATGATTAACCTCAATCCTTTCTTCTAGATCTGATATTCTGTCCCCACACTGGTTCATTCTATTGCATGTACATTCACAATAACTTTCAATCTGTTTGAATCTGGTTCATTCATTCCATTCTTTTCCTATGTTGAATATCCATGGTTTCCATCATTTTTCTAAGTACCTGGGTTTTGTTTTCAATCTGTATCTTTTCTAGACTCACTAATTATGTCTTTAACTATGGTCATCATCTCTGAAGTTATGTGAGAAATTATTCCTATTTGAGTTTTTCTTGAGACTCATTGACTTGCTTTGTTATTTTTGCTGTTTTCCTTTCAGAATCCAGGTGAGTGGCTTTTGAATTGTTCACCTTCATTCCCTCCTGGGTTCTCCTTTCATGAAATGGAAGTGTGAGTTTGCATTTTGCATCTGTGTCTTTTCATTTCCTTTTTTCTTTTCTAGTTTAATTCCAGAATTGATGCTTGAAAGTAGTTTGTGACCGATATTGATGGTAATAAGAAGAATCCTAGGTAATGACTACTTCTCAGAGATGTCTCTAATTATAGCTGACTTTTGAATTTGAGTACATTGTGAGATCCTACCTCTTCAATTTATAGAGGATGAGAAGTTGCTGCCTATTTGGCTTAGCTCCTACTTCTTCGGCACTCTCCTATAGTACTATTTATGACATTCAGGAAAACTTAGGCTTGGCATAAAGAAAGAACAACTGATTGGAACAATTCAAGTAGTACAAAGAGTAATGAGTATAGCATCAAGCACATGCTAGAAAATGACAATAGTAATATTTTGCTGAGTTCACACATCTATAATATTTAAATGATGGAACTAAACAAGAAAAGGGGGTATAGATGAATGACCATTTTGTATCTGTGTATTCAAAATGGTTAGGATAGATATATAGCTACATTCTCTTAATTCAAAGAATAGAGGGATTTGTTCTAATTGTGTTTGTAAATAGGATATCATGTCTGCATCTTGTACAACAAATAACCACGAGGAAGGCAGTATGCAATGTGTTAACTATTGGAACTGTCCTACCAATTTGATTTGAAACTGCCTCATTGCTATTTGTTTCTCAATAAAATTATGGAAAAAAAATTGAAACCATGGAATAAAATAGTTAGGATAGATATACATTCCCACTCTCTTAATTCAATCAATAGAGAGGTTTGTTCTAATAGTGTTTGAGACAGGATATCATGTCTGCATCTTGTACAATGAATAACCACTAAGACAACAAAAATGCAATGTATTAATTATTGAAACTGTGATAGTAATTTGTTTTAAAACCACTAAAACAACAAAATCCAATGTATTAATTATTGAAAATGTTCTAGTAATCAGTTGTGAAACTATCTCATTGATATTTGTTTCTCAATAAAATTATTAAAATAAATAAATAAAAATAAAAAAGAAAATGACAATAGTGAACAAGATTTATAATTATAACAAAATCTAAAAGAAACCAGAAAACTGTCAGTAAATATCCCCTCCACATAGCTATTACCCTCAAGGGAGAAAATACTAATTTGTTAGGGGAGTAATAGAAAAATAGGAGAAAGAGGGTTAGAAACAAGGCTGGAGTACAAAGCAAGATTGTAAAAACTTTGAGAACTGGTGAAGAAGACAAAAGGGAAAGAAATAAGGAATGATCAGAAATAAGAATGGAACAACAAAAAAAGTAGAAACAATATTCTCTGACATATAAAAAATAAGAAAAGAGAAGTAAATTTAAAACATAAAAAAATCAAAGACAAGGAAAAAACCACAAGAAAACAATTGTCCACTTCAGAGCATACCTCTGTGTCACTCGTAGACAGCACATGGGAAGAGCCTACATCTGTTTTGGTTGGTCCCAGCAAAACAGCAGCATTACAGTGGATGTGGGTAATCCCAGTAAATTTGGGCATTAATTTCATCTTAGTTCACAAAGGATGACAATTATGAAAAAATGAATCAATAACAAATGCTGTCAGGACTGTGTGGAAAAGAAACACATTTCTACTGTTGGTGGGTATGGACTGGCACAACCACTTCAGAACTGAGTGTGGAGATTCCTCAAAGAACAAGGACTTGAGTTCCCACTTGATTCACCTATTCCCATCTTGGTATCTTCCTTGAAGAATTAGAAGTATCGTACTACAGAAATATATCTGCACCCATGTTTCTAGATGGACAATTTTTAATTCCTGAAACTTGGAAACAAATCCAAAGCCCACCAAGTGATTTTCTATATAATGGAGTACTACTCAGCTATGAAGAACGACAGGCTTGAGACATTTATAACTAAATGGATGGACTTTGAGACCATATTGTTAAGTGAAGTAAATCAGACATATGTGTAAATATTACATTGTCTCGGTGGTATGAGAAACTGAAAGTCTAAATGAAAACCAAAATATGCAATAGATTGTGTAAAATAGGAAGAAATTTCAAAAAGCAAGTGCAACTTGGAAGGGGCAAGAAGGAAATAGAAGAAGGGAAAAGAAAATAAATTGAAAAAATATTAAAGGCAAACAAACTTTATCAATAACAAGGGGAAGAGAGTTTAAATGGAAGTGAAGGAAGTGGCAAAGATAGCTACATGTACATGTACAAGGTACATTTGTACATACAGGTACAAATCCAATATGATGAATCTGATCAGCATGTGTGTCTAAATGTTGCCAATCAACTTAATGATTTAAAAATGCCTGTATTTTAGGGGCTGGTGAGATGGCTCAGTGGTCTAAAGCACCTACTTAGAACAAGCTTGGCAAAGCACAGGGACCGCGGTTCAATACCCCAGCACCACATGCCAGCCAGCCCCGCCCGCTGGTGGGCTGAGCTGGCCACACACACACACACACACACGCACACACACAAATAAATAAAAATGTTTAAAAATGCCTGTACTTTATTTTTTTTTAATTTTATTTATTTATTTATTTATTTGTGTGTGTGGCCAGCTCAGCCCACCAGGGGGCGGGGCTGGCTGGCATGTGGTGCTGGGGGATTGAACCGCGGTCCCTGTGCTTTGCTGAGCTTGTTCTAAGTAGGTGCTTTAGACCACTGAGCCATCTCACCAGCCCAATGCCTGTACTTTAAACAATCCATTATTTGCTGGAATAATGACAGAGATAGATAGATGATAGATAGATAGATAGATAGATAGATAGATAGATAGAGTGACAGTAAGAAGCAGAAATGAGCTGTAGGGAATTTAGCCAACATGTTCTCGGGTGCAAAACTTCCACATTGCGTTTTGCAGTGTATTCTGCTGCATGAATGATCTCAAGTTTTTCAGATATACTGTAGATACAATTCTAGATGATACTACCTAACTGAGAACTAATTTATGTGTCTAAGAATGACTAAGGATAGAGCAAGCTATACAATGTGCACTGAATTCTGACTATTTATTTAATTGCTCTCTTATATTTTTGTGTTACTATAGGTTGATAGCAATGTGTCCACCTGAAAGAACACTGTATAACTCATTGTACAAGATGCATTAAAAAGAAAGGCAAAATACAGTTCAAGGAGACTAACTTGTTCTCATACTCACCATTTGTATAAGACTATGTGCTTTAAAATATTTGTCACGTACCTCAAACATCAGATAGTGCTACTCGTGGATAATGAAGTAGGAAATTGTATAAATTAATCTCAAAAACTGATAACATAGCTCACAAGCTAAATCATAACTCAGTAAATTTCCTACTTTTACTTAACTATTACTTTTTTTTTAACATTTAGTGTGTGTGTGTGTGTGTGTGTGTGTGTGGCCAGCTCAGCCCACCAGGGGGCGCGGCTGGCTGGCATGTGGTGCTGGGGAATCGAACCGTGGTCCCTGTGCTTTGCCAAGCTTGCTCCAAGTAGGTGCTTTAGACCACTGAGCCATCTCTCCAGCCCCAACTATTACTTTTTTTCATGCCATTATTTCACTTTCTTAGGAAAAAGCAGCAACAATTACAAAAGACAATGACATTGCCAGCATCAGGGAAGAAAATAAAGTCATTTGCTTTGTGCAAAGCATTCTGAAAAAAAAAAAACCCTATTGAAAAAAATTCCTTTGTCATTGTTGTTACTGAGGAATCATAACATCATTTCTACTTTTGGAGAGATTACTAGACATAACTGAGTGTGTCTCGAGTACGAAATACACACTTGGAATAGAAAGGCATAGTTCTAGGTGTAGAAGGCCCACAGTAAGAAGGACTATTGCCTATAATGGATGAAAGAGAAACAAAATGCAAAATTGCTTCTCTTCCTTCAGAGGGACTTCAGTATTCGCCTTCACCTTGGACACTGTCTCCTTGACACCAGTGCAGATTCTCCCTCCTCCAGCACAGACCATTTGGCCTTCTGCCATACACCTTTCAGCCTCCTGAGATGATCTTGGATAGAACACTACTATGGGCTCCAGGCATTCAGCAGGATGAATCAGACCTGCGGCTCCTGGACGAGCTTTTGCACGCTTCCGTGTCTGTGTGACTAGCCATTATATGCCATGGTTCTAAATATATCTGTGTATCTTCCATTAAATCTATTTCTCTAGTAAGGAGTGACTCAGACATGTTTGAGTACTTCAAGACGTTCAAGAGAAACAGAATTGCAAAGATGAAAAAATTTTAATGGTTTTGGAGATTCCTGATGTTGCCTCTCCGGTTTTGTGAAATATAAACATGCCAGTGATTTCTTTTTTAGCACTGTGGTGAATACTAATAGTCTTTGCTGTGAACCGTTTAAAACAATACAACATAGATCCATTTGATTGTCCTACTTTGCCACTTATAAAATGCAAGGTATCTATTTACTCCACATATGAAACTTGAGAATTTCTTAAAATGTATTTGGTATGCAGCTCAGACTTGTAGTGACCCCTCCTGTTTTCAGCCTCCCCAGCACTAGCATTACAGGTGTGCACCACCATACCCACACTCACTGCACCCAGGGGGAGGGCCAACACACCCTGTGGTGCCGGGGATCAAACCCCAAACTGGGGATTCAATCCCCTTGCAATTATTTCTCCTGTTCCAGAATATATGGTTTGGATATAGTTTCCAATTTATATTTTACATTGCTTTCTTAAACTGTAATGTGGAGCCGCACCCCACCCCTCCCGCCGAGTAGGAATTTCTGCCGACTTCCGGGAACCCCCAGACCCAGTCCTAGCCCAGGTCCGGTGAGTGTGTGGAGAGCTTCCTGCTACCCTGCGCCGG
>NW_004524831.1:1165807-1197679 GCF_000260255.1 Octodon degus | reverse complement strand
GCTTCCATTTATCTACAAAAACCTCTAATTTATCTTTTTTATAGCTGAGTAATGCTGCATTCTGTAAAAAGTACCTTATATTTTCTAAGCATTCCTCGGTGGATGGTCATTTGAGATGTTTCCAAGATTTACCCGTGACCAACTATTTTACTATAAACATGGACGCACATATATTGCTATGTCATGATGATTTCATTTCTTCTGGAAAAATACCTAGCAGAGACTAGCTGGTCTGAACGACACCTCCAGTCCTAGCTCATTGTGGAACCTCCAAACTGATCTTACATAGCAGTTGTACCATCCTGCACTAAGGACTAATGAAAATCTAAAAGATACAACAGATACTGTGAAAAGGAAAGAAGTTACTCAACGGGAAAGACAAACTTGGATGAGGAGAAGGACAGATGAAAGTGGGAGAAAAGTGATTTAGGTATATATGCAGAATAATTTCGATAATTGTATTATCAGTTTCTGCTGGTATTATGAAAGGAGCAGTCAATAATTAAATTGTTTTTATACTCTCAAAACAAAAAAAAAAACTGTAATGTGATGGCTAGTATAAATGGAAATACCAAATGGAAGTCATTGGTGTTGCCCTTCCTGGGAAAAAACACTAAATATACAACATTGCTTTCCTACAGAGACTGCTGAGATTACCGTCACTACCAATCCCTTGAAACATGCAAGAGTTGTGGTTCTAACTACGTCTTCATTTAATTCTTTAATTTGGTCTGTACAGAAGATGGATGGGTTTGAGAGGATAATGGTACATTACCACAAACTGAATCAAGTTTTGACTCCAATTGCAGGGCCTATACCTGATGTGATGTCCTTACTTGGGAAGATCAACACATCTCCTGGCACTTGGTAAGCAGCTATTAATTTGACAATTGCCTTCCTTCTTCGCATCTATTCATATGGCTTAGGAGAAGTTGATTTTCAGTGAAGACCAACAGTACATCTTCATTGTCCTTCCTCAAGGATATAGTCACTCTCCAATCCTGTGTTACAACTTAGTCTGCAGGGATCTTGATCACCTTTCTCTTCCATAAGGCATTATACTATGTTATGACCACTGACTGGACCAGGTGAGGAGTCAGAATCTGCTGTGGATTTGTTAGTTAAAAATTTGAGAGCCTATGGGTGGGAAATAAGTCATACTAAAGTTGAAGATCTTCTAACTCAGTGAAATTTCAAATGGTCACATCACATGGGCCATGTACAAATATCCCATCTAAGGTAAAAAATGACTTGATTTGCCTTTCCCTTTGACCAAAACAGAGACACTGTGTCTAGTAGTGGGCCCCTTCTGACATTAGAGGGAACACATTACTCACTTTGATGCTTTACATTGGCTCATTTACTGACTCAAAAACCTGTTAATATGAGTAGGGTCTGGAAGAAGAAAAGGGTCTGCAAGAGGTCCATGCTGCTGTGCAGGCTGCTCTGTCACTGGGCCCATTTGATGCAGCAAATCTAGTCATATTTTAAGCATCAGTAGCTGGTAGAGATACTGTCTGTTGTCTCTGACAGGCTCTAATATGTTAATTGCTATGAAGACCTTTAGGATTTTGCAGCAAGACTTGCCATAATCTGTAGATGATTACTCAGCCTTTGAAAAACAGTTGTTGGCATGCTACTGGGTCACAGTGGAAAATCAAGGTTTGACCGTGTTACACCAGGTTACTACACAACCTGAGCTGCTTAGCATCAGTTTAGTACTGTCTGATCCACTGAGGCATAAATCAGTTTTGCACAGTAACAATCTATCTCTCAATGCAAACTGTATATGTTGTGATCAAGACAGTTCATGTTCAGAGACATAAGTTACATGGAGAAGTTCCTCAGATACCCATGGCTCCTACAACCTTTTTATCATCTAGGGCCAGGGAGATGACTCAGTAGAATAAGCACTTGCCTGGCAAATGCAAGGACCTGAGTTCAACCCCCACTTCCACCAAAAAACAAAAAAAAAAAAAACACAGCCTTTCTATCACCTTCCTTTCCCAACAGGCACCTATGGCCTCAAACTTTGTACAAAAATTCACCTATTAGAGGGGAAAAAAAGGCTAGCCATTGCTTATGTATAGTACCAGAGAGGGAAAATTTTGTACCAAGAAGAGCAGGGATACCTATCAACTGGGAGGGAAGATTTCCCTCTGGTCATTTTGTTCTTAGGACTCTGAGGAAAGACTCTAAAGAGGAAGTTAATGTGTTTAGAGATGTGACTGCCCCAGATTGTTAGGGAAAAATTAGACTCCATAATGGAGGAAAGAAACAATATACTTTGAGTGCAGGAGATCCCTTGCAGTGTCTTCTAGTATTGTCATGCTGTTATGGTTTGTGTCTAGTTGTCCCCCCAAAGCCTCATGCAGTCATGGGGCAGACTTCTAGAGTTTATGAATAACTCATGACCCACTGGGTTATGGGTGTGCTGGGATAATGTGTGTGAGTACTACACTCAGCCTGGGGTGGCTAGCCTGAGTGCAACTGAAGGAAAACAGACTTGTTCTCTGTTGTCTCTGTTGCTGTTGTTGCTGTTACTCCATGAACTGCTGCACTCTGCCATGTGCAAGTTTACCTTGGAGCCAGCCAAGTATGAACTGAAACCTCCAGTAACTGTGAGCAAAAAAAAATCTTCTGCTTTCATTTTGAATGTTGGGTATTTGTCCCAGCAATGAAAGAAGAGGAACTGAGACACATGCTGTTATTAAAGTCAGTGGAAAACAATAACAACCCAATCCAGACAGAATGTCATATGGTACACAGCCATCAGGAATGAAGGTAAAAGTCACCACATCAGGGAAAGGCCCAAGACCTGCTGAGTTGCTTGCTGAAAGTCTAGAAATACAGAATGGGTCACACAAGTAGTTCTAAATACAAGCTATAGCCCTATAATCAGTTATAGGTATGAGAACTGTAATAGCTCTTTCTTAATATCCTTTCATGTAATATGTTACAATTGGTTAAGTCTTATTAAACCTGTTATAGTGTTCCAGTTGTAAAATGTTAGAAGGATCAACCACAGAAAAGTCACTTCTATCTGGCCAAGGGAACTAATGCATTTGCATCTGTACACTGGGCAGTTGTAACATGTTAGGTATACCTACGAACTCATCTTTGTATCTGGAGACTCGTTTAAGGAAATGTGCATAGTGGTGAAGTTGCCAGGGTGATGGTGACAGTTAACTGCTTATGTCAAGCTGAGTAGTAAGGCCCAACTAAACCTGACCAGCAAATTGTGGATGTAGAGATCCGACTCTAAAGAGGACTTCTGCTAGAATATTATAAGAAGGAAACAAAAAAAGAAAGCTTACATGTGTCTCTGCGGAGGAGCTCCAGTGTTCACTGCCACACTGGAAGCCCTCTCCTGGTTTCCAGAACACTCTTCAGCTTCTAGCTCCGACATTCAGTCTCCTGGCACAGACCCTGTGTTCTGCTGACACAGACTCACACGGAACTCTACAATGGGCTCCAGGCCTCCAAGTGGATTTTATTTTGGATATTCAGCACACAGAAAGACCTATTACGCTCTTCCATATCAGACTGTGTGTGCAGTGACAGTAAAACAATCTTGTAAATTTATGCATATTGTAAACTTTGGGGGAAGTCTAGAGTCAATCTATTTAATTACAGATATAAAAAATCATATCTGTAGTTGTATTCATTATTCTACATAATGAACCATTCCTGGAATCTATCTATAACAATATGGAATGCATGACTTGTATACGTTAAACAAAATAATGAAAATACTGACAGGCAGGCTGGCAAGATAGCTCAGTGGACTAAGCACCTGCTTAGACAAGCACAGGGACCAGGTTCAATCCCCAGTACCACATGTTGTGTTGGCTCCACCCCTGGGCATGCTGAGCTGGCCACTGAGACCAGGCACGGTGGTGCATGCCTGTAATCCCAAAGCTGGGAAGGCTGAAAACAGGAGGATCACGACAAATCTAAGCTGCATCGTCTATCTATCTATCTATCTATCTATCTATCTATCTATCTATATATATCCAGGTTAAAAAAATCCATGCATATTGTATACCTCACATTAAAATTGCTTCTTGAGGGCTAGGGAGCTCAGTGGTCTAAGCACCTGTCTGACAAGTACAAGGACCCAGGTTCGATCCCCTGCACCATATGCCATGCTGGCCCCAGAACTCTAGCACTGTGCCAGCCACCCAGTGCTGGGGAGGTTGAGACAGGAGGATCACTATAAGTCTGAGCTGAGTAGCAAAACCCTGAACCAAATAAATAAATAGTTTCTTTAGTAAGCACTGACATGTAATATCACAATTCATGATATACTTTATTAAACAAGGAACAGTTAATCTGATTTGTCACAGTCAGAAACTCAGAGAAATATGGTTTATGTCTTGGCAAAAATTGTGGTACAATTACCGACAAATTAAAAGTCATAACAATATAAGCATGAAAAGTAAAAGGCTAATGGTAGGAAAACAAAATTTTATGTAAATTATAATACTGACTTCAACATCAAAGCAAAATAGGCAAAATTATGTGCTTCGTGTAATTAAATTGGGATATATGCGAGTATCTAGTTAGGACATGTAGAACAAAACATCTGCTAATCTGCAAGTTGTATGTAAAGAAATGAGATTTTTATACATGTTCACATGTTTCTAAATACAAATATATTTATATATACCTTGCAATATCAAATTCAAAGGCAACATTTGTATACAGAATGGGTGTACACACCAAGAAAACTACAGTCAAAATTGGTGGCAAATCTCAATTAAAAACCTATCAATAAAATATTTTAGCAGGCTATCCTCCCCAAAAGCAAAACAAAATCAAAATTACATAAATACCTTACTTGGAAGTGAGAAATACATTTTAATTTACCTTGTTCATTAAAAGATACTATATATTAGGTTCAAAGATAACAGCTTACACATAGTATAGAATGTTGGTATGGTTTCTCTAAAAGACTCCAGATACATAATTCAATTCTTTATAAAAGATTTAATGATACACACAGAATATGTTCTGGGAGACATCTGGCTAGCAGTATATCTTCTGGAAAACCCACGAAGAAATGCTGGCAGCAAAATTTTCTCTTATATTTATATAGTTCTCCATTATATGAAGAATTTTCAGGTTTTTCAAAATAAGCTTACATATACAGTCACTCTCCAGTGTGACATCATTCATGTAGTTGATAAAAAGAAATTTATTCAATAGAGTTCCTCCTTATTGTGAGATCTATGTATATAAAATGAACTTAATAGCAAATCTTTTTCTTCATGCCTCATGCATACGGTTTCTTGTCTGTGTGACTTCTTCCATGTATTTGAAAGGTTGGTGTGTAGTAAATGCCTTCCTATATTGTTTCACCCCATTGTGAGCTCTTTCATGGCTCTTATAATTACTCCTTATTGTGCATGCTTTTTCACATTGCTTACAAATGTGTTTCTTTCCGATGTGTATTCTTTCACATTCCTCACAAGATCAGTGTGTAGTGAATGTTTCCCATATTGCTTTTTTTTTTTTTTTTTTTTTTTTTTTTTTTCCAGTGCCAGGGATCAAACTCAGAACCTTGTGCTTGCCAGGCAGGCACTTATGCTGCTGAGCTATATCCCTGGCCCCTGCTCATATTGCTTGTGCAAATAAGGTTTCTCCCCACTGTGAGGCCTTTCATAAATTTGACAGTATTGGTGTGTAGCAAATGCTTTCCTACACTGCTTGCATATACAAGATTTCTCTAGTATAACTTTTTCTCATGAATTTTACAACTACTCTTTACAATAACTTTCACACATTGCTTGCAAAAGCTTTCTGCCTAGTGTGAGTTCTTTCATGTCTTTTATAATTATATTTCATACTGAATGCTTTTCCACATTGATTGCACACATAAGGTTTTTCTCTGTGTGTTCTTTCATGTATTTGACAAAACTGGCGTGTAGTGAATGCCTTCCCACAATCCTGGCATACATAAGGTTTCTCTCTGGTGTGTGTCCTTTCATGTATTTGACAAGATCGTTGTGTACTGAATGCCTTCTTACACTGCTTGCACGCATAAGGTTTTTCCCCTGTGTGAATTCGTTCATGAATGTTAGAATAAGTCTTTGTAGTGAATGCTTTTCCACATTGCTTGCAAACATATGGTTTCTCTCCAGTGTGAGTCCTTTCATGTCTTTTATAATTACTCCTTATAGTGAATGCTCTTCCACATTGTTTGCACACATAAGGTCTCTCCCCTGTATGAGTTCTTTCATGTCTTTGACAGGATTGGTGTGCAGTGAATGCCTTCCCACAATGCTTGCAGACATGAGGCTTCTCCCCTGTGTGAATTTTTTCATGTATTTTAGAATATTTCTTTGTAGTGAATCCTTTTCCACATTGCTTGCACATATAGGGTTTCTCCCCACTATGAGTTCTTTCATGTATTTGACAATAACTTTGTGTGCTAAATGATTTCCCACATTGCTTGCATATATAGTCTTTCGCTATATGACTACTTTCATGTCTTTGGCAAGAACTACGTGTATAGAATGTTTTTCCACATTGCTTACATGCATAGGGTTTTTCTTCCATGTGAATCCATTGAAGAATCTTACAACTTTCAGTACTGAAGTTTTCTCCATATTGCTTGTATACATATAGTTTCTTCCCAGTGTCAATTGTTCCATATATTTGAATACAACTTTGGGGGCTGGAGGCTTTCCCACATTTCTGACCAACAATGGTCTTCTCTCCAGTTTGAGTTCTTTCACCAAGATCATAGTAGGCTTTCCCACATTGCTGATATTCACAGAGTTTCTCTCCATTTTTGTGTTCTTCTTGTGTGTCTACATTAACATGTAGAGTTCGAAAAAATATGTTTTCACGTGAATAGCAAGTTGAATATTTATAACATTGTGCTATCTCTTCATTTCTGTTAAGAAACAAAATATCAGTAACAATAAAAAAGGATTCCATATCAGTAATTTTCTAGGATAATTTGTGCCTTGATGCCAGATAAGAAATTTTCAGAATGAATAGGCTTAAAGCAATGGAGGATGCATTCAAATAGCCCATTTAATGCACTTAATATTGTGAGGTAGAATCCTATCATTTTGTTGTTTGTTTTTTTTTTCTTAAACAGAAGACACAGCACTCTTCTCTTTCACTGAACACATACAGCATTTTTTTAAAGTGCTGAAAATTAAGAGTCTGAGCAATAAAATAAAATTATAGATTTTTAAAAATCTCTTAGTTTGGGAGAGATTCTCATTGATAATATTTTGGTCAGGGTGAACTTCCTGTTGTCACCCTACTGGTTCAGTTTATCAGAGTGCTGGGATTATAAGAAGACACCGCCATGCTGAACCTATCCCATGTTTTCCTTTTCCATGCTCTGTTAGCAGTGCTTAATCATTGTGAATTATTTCCAGAACTTAGCTGCTATGAATACACATGCATACCTTGCTCTGAGCATGAGTACATATGTATCATTAAAATATGACACTTCTGGGGCCAGGGAGATGGCTCAGTGGAATAAGCACTTCCCTGGAAAGTGCAAGGGCCTGAGTTCAATCCCCAGTTCCACAAAAAAAAAAAAAAAAAAAAGGTGGGGAGAGAGAAGATATGACACTTCTAAATACTTTCAGAATATACATAGGGGCTTTTGCCTGGATCAAATGCAAATTTTTGAGCTGGAGATAACTTTTATCACTATTTTTTGAGATGCCTGTATGCTGAATATAAAAATGGTTGTTTTATATTATTATGAGTAACATTTATTGGTGGATTCTAAGAATTTTAAAGCAAGAATGCACACAATGCTCTGGAGGAAATTTTCATATATCTATTAATACACTAACATCCAGGGTATACAAAACATCCAGATTATACAAAATCAATCTCTATGCATACTGGGAAATTTTGTGAGATTAAGTAATTTTTTTTTTTTTTTTTTTTAGATACAGGGTTGGTCTCGCTACATAGTTCAAACTTGTAGTGATCTTCCTGTCTCCTCAGCTTCTCCAACACTGGGATTACAGCCCTGCGCCACCATGCCCAGGTTTGGGGCCAGCACTGTGCACCTAGGGTTCCAGGGCCAGCCCAGTATGCAGTACCAAGGATCCAACTTGGGACCTTGCACTTAACCAAGCAGGGGCATAGACCACCAAGCTATCTGTCCAATCTGAGATTAAACAAATTCAAACAGGGCCTGATTTGGAAGGTATATGTAATATACCTCCTGCTCACACATAGACTCTTGAGGGGTACTACGTTTCCTTATCACTGGAAATTACCTTAAATGTTCTGAGGTATTTTTGTACTCTTCTTCCATTTGCTGGTTGTCCCAAGTTCTTCCTGAATTGAAGCCAGAGAAATAGAAAGTCATTATAACATTATATCAAAATTATCAGTTAGCATTAAATTCATGATATAAGGTAAAAATGCCTGAGATATTGTTCAATTTTCACATTGTACTCAATGAATCTGTACCAATCAGCAAGATCCAATGTTTTCATCATATGTATGAGAAAATGATCTCATGCTTACCTACAGCATTTATATTCCTAAGTGTTTCCCACATCACATCTTGGTAGAGCTTCTTTTGGGCTGGATTCAGCAGAGCCCACTCTTCACTGGTGAAGGTCACTGTTACATCTTCCATGGTCACTACCTCCTAAATAATTAGATATATATTTCCTGAAAAAAAGTTGACATTTACACCCTGAGAACCTGAAATCCTCTTGTAAAAGCTGAACTGGGGTTTTTCCATCAAATATAAATTCCATGTCCTTGTCACAATAACCATGTATACACACATATTTTCACAAGCAATTCTTTTGGGGTTTTTTTTATGTATTTAGTACAGAGTCTACAGGGATCACTATACAGATCAGAGTCATAGTGATCCTCCTGTTTACAGCCTCCCAAGCGCTGGGATTACAGGTGTGTGCCACCACCACAGGCAATTCTTAATGCTAGATTGCTTCTCTCTTTGACACCAACAACAAATTAGCAGCACTGGTTGCCTGGTAGAGTTACAGAAATTGAGTTTGTGCGTGGTTTCCAAAACAGAGATCAAAAGGCAGCCTGTAAATCACCATTTCAAAAAATAGGGGAAAGTAAACTATCTAATGAATGGTTATGACAGACCTCAGATTATAATCATTCCAATCTGATTATTTATACAACCAGCTCATTCTTTTTTAGATTATACATAGGTAGCATTTTGAAATCTAAATCTGGTTTCTTAAGAAAAAAAAAAATGAATTGAGTACTAAATAAAGTGTAAGCATTTTGTTCCTTACTCTTCTAGTTTTTCACACCAGAGAAACCATGTGATATTTATACATGTGTGTCCAGTTTAGTTCTCTTGAGAATGTGATGTCAAGGTCTACCCATTTAGCTAGTAATGTTTCAAGCTTATACCTCTTCACAAAATATTATATTCACTTTTAAACTTAAGAAAACCACAATCTTAAGGTGAAATCTTGAAAAGTATTTCTTAAATCCTTCAGGTAACTTGTATTTTAAAGAAAACTTGGGGCAAAGAAAATGCAAAAAGGAAAACTAGCGAGGGACAAGTCCCCCTTCACTGCCATTTGCAAGGGAACCCACCCTCAGAAGGTCAAATATTTATTCCCAAGGTCTTAACAAACTTCTCAGTGCTTATGAAGTCCAAACTAGCTCAGTCAAGATGGCGACCCTGGGAAATATGAAGAAAAGAAATTTAAATCCGGGGCTCCCTCACAACACAGCCATTTTCACAGGAGGAAACTGCTCTCTTGTTGAAGGTCTCTACTGAGCAGAGAACTCACAATCAGTTGAACTCTGATCTTTGACTCTTCCCAATATTGTTTTGAACTCACATGTGTACTGTTTGAGTACTCAACAATTGTACAAGAAAAAAAATGGCATGCTCAAACTCAATGCAGCACATAAAATGTCTAAAACATCGACAAACTCAGAGCACTGTCCTAGTGCACTGCTTCAAATGAACATGGCTGTCCAAGGAATGTGACGCTGTTTTTCATTATAAGTCATCATGCTGAAGTTCTGAAAATGTGGCACACAGCAGCAACACTAACAGAAATGGATATACTGTCTCAAAGTGGCTTATGATAGAAAGCGAAGGGCATTCCTGTGGTGCAGAAAATTATGGGAGTCCTGGATCCTCACTTTCAGAATCTAGGTAGAGTCACGTAAAATTTTTTGCTACACACAGAAGTAATCTGAAATTCATAGATGCTCATGTAGGGCATAAAGTTTTCAGGGAAGACTTTCAGAATGGTCCTATACATTCTCAGTGAAACACGTTTTCAACATTCTTGACATAAAAAGAAATAAGTGATGATGTTTAATTGAACCGCACTGTGATCCTCATTTATAGTTGCGCTTGGTGATCCACAGCCGTGGTCATGCCACTATGGGAGGCTGAGGCTAGAGGATAGCAGTGTCAAGGGCAGCCTGAGCGCCACAGCAACACCCACTGTGAAAATTCAAAATAATAAAAGCACCATGTAAAGGGCTGGATGGCCCTCAGGGTGAAAGTCTAAGGCTTAGTCTCCAGGAACACATACTCAGGGGAAATCCCTGGTTCAGCAGCTGATTTGCCTATGTCCCTTCATCCCCTTCTTCCTCATAGTATATGCACTCCTTGTTCCATCCTTCCTACACACACACACACACACACACACACACACACACACTTACTTTTCTGTGCTTTCCACTGATACTGATGCACACCTGCACTTGGGACATTTTTGTGTGTGTATTTTAGGGAAGGGTCTACAGAGTGTTCAGAGTCGCACTACTAGATAGGACGCATAGTGATCCACCTGTTTACAGCCTCCCAAGAGCTGGGATTACAGGTGCACACCACTACACCCAGTTTCAATAGCCATCTAAAACCCTGGGGGGGGGGGGGGCGGCACGGTAGGCCCGGGGTCGAACTCCTGGCCCCTGCTCCTGTTTGCAGGCACTTTAATCTGCTGAGCTATTTGGCCAGCCCTGTGCAATACTGTTTAACATCAAAGTCCTTTCTTCATTCAGCATGTCCTTTTTGTATTTTAAGACAGGGTCTACAGGTCTACAGGGTCTCACTGCATAGATTGGACTCGGAGTGATTCTCCTGTTTTCAGCCTTCCAAGTGTTCAGATTACAGGTGCACGCCACCACATCCAGTCTCAATTGCTGGCTCAGCGCACCCCAGGGGTGAGGCCGGCACTGCAGGTCAGGGGATGGAACTCCAGGCCCCTGTGTCTGCCTAAGCAGGCGCTTTAATCTGCTGAGCTATTTTGCCGGCCCTAGCATGTCCTTTTCTGAACACTGTCTGCAAACTATCAATGAACTATAGCAATTCTGTGAGCAGAGGTACTGTTCTCTCTGCACTAAAACATGAACTGTACATCCATGTGTACAGTTTAAGAGGTTTGAAAATGTGGGTTTAAAAAGCAACCCTTTGTGGGCCGGGGAGATGGCTCAGTGGAATAAGTGCTTCCCTGGCAAGCACAAGGGTCTGAGTTCAATTCCCGGTTCTGCCAAAAAAAAAAAAAAAAAAAGCAACCCTTTGTGAATATTGCCCTTTGCTTGTATCTTCCCTTATTTAAATGGGTAACATATCATCTAATGTTTGGAACTGTAAATTATAAGAGCTTATCTATTGATTATTTCATTTGTTGCACTGCTTTAGATATTAAAAAAAAGGACTTTTAATATGATTGGCAAGGACCCCCCCATAATAATTTTCATCACAGGCTATATTTTGCAATTATATGTGAGTTGTAAACAATGTTTAATGACCTTAAAATTGTGTGAAATTGGTTGATAATTTCGGAAATTACCATCACGACAATAAAGCCCTTAAGGGAAAATACAACTTATGTTCAAGATCTCATCTTTTAATTTTTAACAAATATTGCATAATTAGGTCTTAGCCACTTTCCTGTAACTGGAACAAAATACCTGACAACCTAAAGTGTAAAAAGTAGCATTTATGTTGACTCACTGTTTCAGTTCATTTTTTCCTTAATCCAAGTTTGAAATGGCATGACAAGATTGGAATGGAGGAGAAGGTGCCCTCAATCCATGGCAGTCAGAAAGAATGGAAATGTGGAACATACAAGAATATGCTTTTCTAGGCCATGACCCTAGGAACCCTGCTCCTGACCCTAGGAACCCTGCTCCAAAATCCCCACCCCCTAAGAGGACATTCTGACAGTGAACTCATCAGTGAATGCATCCGCTGAGAGACAAAGCTACAGAAACCATTCCATTTTCACACTTAGGAGACATTTAGTGGACACTGTAGATAAAAACTAGACTTGCTATGTTGCTTAGTGTTATGGTTTGTGACTAGTTTTCCCCTCAAAGCCTCATGCAGTGATGGGGCAGATTTCTAGAGTTTGTGATTAACTCATGATCCACTGGGATTATGGGTGTGAGTGCTGCTGGGATTATGAGTATAAGTGTCACTGGGATTGTGAGTACCATACCTAGTCTGGGGTAGATAGCCTTTTTTTTTTTTTTTTAATGGCAAAAACAAAGTAACTTTATTGACTGCTAAGCTTAACCATGAAATGCCAGTAAGAAATAATTACAAAACAATGCAGGCTTTTTAAAACATACTTTTGGTATCATGCTGATGTGATCCTTTCACAGAAAGGATTATTTACAGTTTATGTAGATATAAAGTTTATTCTTGCAAATACAAATGTAAGTGATGTAGAGAGGCAATATATACCAAACTGGTATACTTACTATACTTATTATCTCTTTGCTCTTTGCTGTCTTCTGCCACCATGAACTGCTGCCCTCATCCATGTGCCACTCTGCCTTGGAGCCAGCTGAGTGTGGACTGAAATCTCCACTAACTGTGAGCTAAGTGAACCTTCCCTCTCTTAATTTGAGGCATTGGGTATTTTGTCCCAGAAACAAGAAAAAAGTAACTGTGACATTTAGTGACAAGAGAACACAAAACACAGCCCAGGGCCACCCACATAGAAACTTCAGGTAAGTCAGGAGTCTCCCCTCAACCCTGTGGCTCACTGCACAGCATGGGAAGCGGGGCTGCAGGCACCGAGCTGGGGGCATCAGCGCTCAGGCCACAGTAGCATCCGCTGCCTCACACAGGACAGGATGTCCAGTTCCCAGCAGAAGGCTCCATGTTGAGGTGACTGAGGCAAAATCACCAAATCTACCCTTGAACCTAATTTAGCCAAAAATATTGAGACCAGGTTGCCAAATTAAAAATGTATTAACAATGATAAAAATAGTTATATGTATCACAGATAGAGCTTTTGGGTTCATTGTTGTCATACACACAGTGCAAACTTGTCTATCCTTAAAAAGTAGCCTTCCCATTAGACTTGGAGGGGGGTTGTGGGTTAGCTCAGTTGTTTAAAGCACCTGCTTGGGGAAACTCAGTCAGGAGCAGCGGACCATGGTTCGATCCCCAGCTCCACAAGCCACAAAAGACCTGCCCTTAAGGCAGCCTGCGCTGGCAAAAAAAAAAAAAAAAAAAAAAAAAAAAATCCTTCTCCATTAGATGTGATAATTGTTTTACCCAATTTTAAAACAATGGCACAATATTTAGGTCTACACTGTGCCTCAAGAATATTCAAGTAAAATGAGCTAACAGATTTTTTAAATACATTTTTTTCTACATTTCAGTCTACATTACACTTATATTCTCTAGAATACTTTCAACCAGAGTCAGTGTAAAACCCATCCTTCAATATCTCTATAGAAACATTCTGACATGAAGAAAATAATTATCTCATTTAGGATTTCATTTTGTTACCTCAAGTCACTCCTCCTACATTCTGTTTACATCCTTTTCTCCACCTTACACAAAAATTACCCCCCCTTTTTTTTTTGTATTTTAGGGAAGGGTCTACAGGGTGTTCAGGATCTCACTACTAGATTGGACTCATAGTGATTCGCCTGTTTACAGCCTCCCAAGAGCTGGGATTACAGGCACGCGCCAAGACACCCAGTCTCAACTGTAGTCTCAGTGCCCCGGGGCGGGGAAGGCACGCAGGATTGAACCTCCAGCCCCTGCACCTGCTTTCAGGTGCTTTAATCTGCTGGCCTATTTGGCCGGCCTTCAAAAATCCCTTTTAAGCTTAAAATTCATGTTTAAAAAACCTACATTTCAGGCTTTTGAGTACAGCTGTACTGTTTCACACATATTCTTGCTTTAATCTTCACTGGATTTTAAATAAAAACAAGTCTACATAGCTTTCAAACACTACAGGAATAATGTGAGAGACAGTGCCTTCCTGTCCCGTCATTTATACCTAAATCTTGTGAGCATGTCAGTGCTGTACTTCAAACACACTCTCATTGTTGCTTAAATATGCAGCCACCTATGGAAGTTGTCCTATGGAGAAATGCTCCCATCAATTCCTAAATTGAGAACTGCCCTCCTACCATTCCTGACATTCATAACTCTATGGTGATAGACTAGGGATTCATTGATTGCATTCTTAGGAACAGAACAAAGGAGTTTAAGCTTGCTTAGGAAGGATCTACAGCATGGTGAGAAGCGGGGCTGCAGGCACTGAGCTGGGGGCATCAACAGTGAGGCCACAGCAAAGTCACCTGTCTCATATTTAACCTCAGTGCCAGGAATGTTAAAACTGGTTCTGTCTGCACCCAACAGACCTTTTGCCTCAACCACAGCCCCACTCCTGACTCAGGTCACTGTTCTGTGCACATTTCCATTTCCAAGAATACGGGAGTCTCGGGCTGGGGAGATAGCTCAGTAGAATAAGTGCTTGCCTGACTAGTACAAGGTTCTGACTTCAATTCCTGGAATAGTAAAAAAAAAAAAAAAAAATAGGGGAGACTCAAGGCCCTTCCCATACAACCTGTAGTCAACAAATCTCACAAGCCAGTGTTTGAACCTTCTAGAGTGCTTTTAACTAGAACACTGGGACCTTCTGACTTGGGTTCCTGATAAAGATTCCTCCTTCTGGACAGCATGCCTGACAGGACAGTTTACACAGGATCCGTCTTTCTTTGCTAATGGCCTGCTGCTCCATTTCCTGCCCTCTCAGTTAAAAGGACAATGGCAAGTATACACTACCTGGTTGAAAATAACACAAACGATAGACTATAACCCAAGCCCTTCCCAACACAGCCTTCCTGCCTAAATATAGATTTCACCCAGAATGAAATTTAACATCATTGAAACAGATTTGCTCCTACATGTCCACAGTTGCCACTGTTTTCTTACTGAACCCCACAGATGTTCCAGAGTGTTGTCTCCGCAATCAGTCCACAAATATTCTTCTGCACACCCAGACTCTGTATCACATGAAGAAAAGTAATATCCCCAAATGAGAACTGGACTGCAGGCACAGGCGGGACAAAATGGAATAGAAAGGAAGGTTTAAAGTTGTCTGAGGATGGAAATATAAATATGGCACTTGGTTTCACTATGCAGCATTTTTCAAACCTTATCTCTTAATCTGCTGAAAAAGAAAATACAATATCTAATAAAGAAAATGGGACACTGAATTAATAGTATTGTCCAAAGTTAATCAAGATGAAAGAAATGGAAACACTTCTACTGTCTCCAACAGGCAATGTCCTTCATCCAAGATCACAAAAAACCTGAATTGTGAATACTGATCATGTATTTCACCAGGAAGATGAAAGCAATTATTGAAAAATGCTCCACATCACTAGCCATCTGTGAAGTGCAAATTAAAACAACACTGAGATACCATCTCATCGCAGAAAGAAGGGCTAGCATAAAGAAATCAACCAAGGCTGGGGATTTGGCTCAGCGGTAGAATGCTTGCCTAGCAAGCTGGAAGCCCTGGGTTCGGTCCTCGGCACCAAAAACAGAAAAATAAAAAATAAAAAGAAATCAACCAACAACAAATGTTGGAGAGGCTGTGGAGGAAAAGGAACCCTTTTCTACTGCTGATGGGAATGTACACTGGTGCAACCATTATGTAAATCAGTGTGGAGAAAAACTAGGACTGGAAATCCCATTCAAACTAGCTAACACTCTACTAGGAATTTTCCCACAACTGAAGACATCATATCACAGCGATATATGTGCACCTATGTTTATAGCAGCACAATTTGTGATAGCCAAATCTTGGAAGCAACCAAAATGCCCATCCCCTGAGGAATGGATGAAAAAGATGTGGTATTTTTATACAATGGAGTATTACTCAGCTATAAAGAATGATAAACTCGAAGCCTTCATATATAAGTGGATGCCACTTCAAGATATACTCATAAGGGAACTAAACCAAACCCACACAGGTAAATATCACAGTCTCCCCAGTGTAAGAATTCAAAAGAAGAAATAAAAATAGAAATTTATAAGAAATTTAATAGAAATTTAAGAATTAAATAACGAAGAGAGGGCAAGGAGAAAAGCTAGGAAACATGATGCAAAACCATACATTTATAAGCACAAGATGGTTAAGACAATGATCCTGAGAATCTTCAGCAGGTTTTTGTAACTAACAGTTGACTGGTAGGATTCTCACCCTGACTAACTACATATGCTGATACCTGTGCACTAAGCAACTGCACTGAAGCTAGCAATGTGTAATACTAGGGGCATGCCTGCAATGCCTCTCATTCTGGTCTTCTAAATATGTACTGCTTCTAGTGTCATATCAACTACTATACTGTCTCTCAAATAAATGTTTGTTTAAAAAAAACAGGGTAATAAATGAAAACAAGAGACAAGTAAAAATGTCATAGGACTGCCCTGCTATAATGCTGTATATGGATTTCTAAGTTTCTGTGTAAGAACATGCAATTGTTTATTTCTATTTTTTATTTTGTTTTTTTCTCCACATTACATAGGGATTTAAAGTTTCACATATCAATACTTGACAGAAAATACCTATTCCATGTTATGTTTAAAATGTCTGATATTCAAACAGTGAGGTTAAGCTCAACTGCCTATGTTGTAGGGTAATAATATCATTAAGCTTCTCTTTTGGAGGGTTAAAAACTTAAGTATGCAGACCAAAAATTAGAGAAAAAGAAGGGCTGCAAGGATAGCCAACATTTTGGCCCTAGCCCTTCAAGGTCAGGGAGGACTCAGGACATATGAGAACCTGTACTGTAACATCCTGTAACTCAGTGGTGTTCTAACTGCTCAGCCCTGTATCTTTTCATTTAAAATTTCAGTCCTGCCCCCTTTTCCTGGTGATGTTATCCACACAGTGTAACAGTGTGTGGGGTAGTTCTTTATATTAATAAAAAAAATGAAACCAAAGAAAAGAAAAAAAAAGGATCTTCCTCCTTTAACAAATAATTATTATACTGTTCTCATAATATGGTTTCTCAGGATAAATGATTAAGAAGCATTCAAAACAAGAAACAACCCGATGAGGGTCATGTTCATCAGAGAACTCTATGAGGAGCTGAAGGAGTGACTCTACAGATGCTACTTGAATTTGAAAGGAAAAATATCTTCATCAACTCAAGGGGAATTGAAGAGAAAATGTACCTAAAAGGCACAGAATTTGTGCAAGTGTCATTGCTAATCCTTGGATGCTTTAAGCCTACCTGGAAAATGCATGCGTCAATGTTCATTTTGGGAAACTTATGTAACACAAAGCTAAATTGATAATAAAAACTAAATGTCTCATGGATGTCATTCAACAGAATTCATTGTAAATTCATTGTAAGTCTTTCAGACTGAGCAGGGACATTACTGCTCTCCACCAACATGAAGTGTTGAACCATGTACGATTAGTGTGAAAAACTAGTAAATATCAAAATTAAAAGTAAGATTTATAAGGGCTGGCCTGACAGCTCAGCAGACTAAAGCACCTGCCTATTAGGCAGAGTACAGCGGCTGTGGTTTTATCCTGTACCTAACCCACCCCCGGGGCATGCTGAGCCAGCAATTGGGACTGGGCGTGGTGGCACACACCTGTAATCTCAATGCTTGGGAAGCTGAAAACAGCAGGATTCACTATCACTTTGATCTGGGTAGTGAAACTCTGTAGACCCTGTACTAAATTTTAAAAAATTAAAAAAGAAAAAAGTAGAAAAGAAAAATAAACTTGGGGGAAAGTAGCTCAGGGTAAAATTCCTGAGCTCATACCCTGTAAAACAAAAAAGAGCAAAGATACCTTAAAATCTTTTGCATTCAAGAAAAATCCCTTCCAACTCTAAATCAGTGATGATGTTTGTCCTATTGTTAAACTTGCAACAAAATCAGTTTCCTAATTTCTAATTTTGCCCCAAAAATGATTATGTGAGCTGACCTAGTAGCCACGGGAAGAAATATTGGTTACTAAACTGTCCTCCTTTCTTTAGACCTGTGAACTTCAACCTAATCTCAAAACAAGCCCGCAGAGACTTTTTCATTTATTGTCACATGAAGAACAATGTGACCTCTGAAAGAACACTGCTGTAGCTGCTGATTGTTGCCACCCTCCCAAATCTGCGCTCTCCCATTTGTTTCACTCCCATTTGCTCTTGCCTATTTAAATATCCCTTTTATTCTATTTGTTCAAATGCCCACTGCACATAACTATGGGAATTTACCCCTACTTCAGTACTTTTTGTCTTTTGAGCCAGTGTTTCACTATACAATGCAAGCTGCCTTAAACTCGCTTTGTATCCTTGTTCTGGCCTCCAACTGAAAGAGATTCTCTTGCCTCAGCCTCTAGAGTGTTGGGATTACAGGCATGAGCCATCATGCCTGGCCAAGTACATATTTTATGTAAACATCTCATCTAATGTTGCAATTTTTAAAACAATGTCTAAAAACGGTTTACAGACTATGTAGCAATTATTTTAGAGATGAGGCCGCTTTCACTTTCCATTCATCCCAATATCATATGTACGCATGCCTGTAGATGCCCCTCTTCAAAGCACTTTTCAGTGTGAGTTTAACAGATGGCCCCTTCAGGAAGCTGTTCTTGGCAGGAACACTTTACCTTTCCTTGGAAAATCATTAACAATCTCCCATCTCTCTCAGCATTCTAAACTCCAGGAAAAGCCTCAATCTAAATACAAAGGACAATTTGCTTTATTAGTATATAAGTAAGGCACCTAGCTAGGGAAGGGCCTGGGATAGAATAGGGAAACTAAATATTTTGATAAGAATTAAAGTGAAAATAGCATTACTTAGAATACTGAGCAGGATAGGGCTGGGGACATAGCTTAGCTGCCTAAGTGCATGCCTGACAAGCACAAGGTCCTGAGTTTGATTCCCCTGTACCACTAAACAAATGAACGAAAAAAACCAACCAAACAAACAAAAAAACCCACCATAGGATACTGAGCCAGGAGTGAACTTTCTACCCAACAAAGGATGCCAACCCTTCTTGCTGAAAGGAATTCAGCCTGACCTTACTAAGCACCTGAGTTTCCAGGAACTTACAATGCAAAATAACCAGTGATCTTCTGAAATGTGTTTCTTTTAGGCAGTGCAAGATGAACAAATGGGTTAGACAGTCTGAGCTAAAAGCAGAATCCACAAAGCCATCTGTGCTAGGACCCACTCAACAAAGAGTTTTTATTTAGCATGATCTTCTTTTCTCTAATTAGCTCTAGATTGCCAGGCTACAGGACAACTCACTCTGGACACTTCCAAAAATCAGACAAATATTTTTCTCATTTCCAATAAAATCTCCCGTAACATTCTTTTCTTTCGGTTCTCGACATCATTCCTCAGTATTGAGATCACAAGGTCTATTCGGGCAGTAACCACAACTGCAAGTACAGGTCCGATGTAAAAAATTACAGTGACGATGTTTTCATTGCTAAGCATGAAACCGAGGGTTTTCCCACGCTCCTGCTCTCTGAGGCGTTGGAGATACAGCGGTGCCTGGAAACGACCGAGAAGGCATGCTGGGTTGGCCCGGCGCGGTGTCGCACGCCTGTCAACTCAGCAGTTGGGAGGCTCGGCAGGAGGACCGCTGAGATTGCAGGAGCAGCCTGGGATTTGTAATGCATTTAAAAACAGCCTGCACTACATAGTGTGGCCTTGCCTCAAAATACAAAGAACAAAAACAAACACACACACACACACACACACACACAAAAGTGTCATAGTAAGGTGTTTGCCGGGGACCTACAATTGTCCCTGCCTAAGCAAAGGGGAAAATGTTACAGGGGATGATGGATCATCAAAGAACAGCAAGACCTCGTGTCTGGGGGTAAGAAGGGAGGCTGTACCTAGACTGCCACAGCCGTTACTGACCACTTCCATTCAGAAGGAAGCCTATTCCAGCCCATCCCCATCTCCGATCCCATAACGTCACCATTGCGTGGCTTGAGAGTCTCCCAGAATCCTTTGAATGAAGCTCGCAGCCAGTAGAAATTACAGAACAAGACGGTCTAGTCATCTTGCACGCTGTCAGCAACACACAATGTTTACGGTGGCGCCATGACACCGGAAGTGCCCTCCACCCTCGGTCCACCTGATTGGGTAGTTCAGACAGCCCCGCCTTCATCACTGATTGGCTCCTGCTCTTTTGACAGCTAGCAGGCTGGACGTGGAGAGATAAGCCTAGAAGAGCAGAGATGGACTCAACTGTCATTTTGTAGCCCAAGAAATTCTGTACCAGTCGTTTTCCTTAGATTTCACTTTCACCTCGCCTGAGATATGCTTGCATTTAAGGGATTTGCTCCTGGCTTTTCAGAGCTGCCCTAGGTTTCTCTCTCTCTCTCTCTCCCCCCACATCCCTCCCTCCCTCCCTTTCTTCTTTTTATTTTTTTAAAGGTTTTTAATTTTCTTTGTTTTCTTTTATGTATTTGTATTTAGTACAGGGCCTACAGGGTCGCACTACACAGGTCGGACTCATAGTGATCCTCCTGTTTTCAGCCTCCCAAGTGCTGGGGTTACAGGCATGCGCTGCCACACCGGGTCTCAGAGACAGCGTGCCCCAGGGAAGGGGCCGGCACGCCACGCTGGGAATGAACCTCTGCATCTAGGTAAGCAGGTGCTTTAACCCACTGAGTTATCTGGCCAGCCCTCTTTGTTCTTTTTTTTTTTTTTTCTTTTTTTTTTTCTTTTTAAGAACCCAACATATCTATTGAGGGAAAGATACCTTCTGCCCAAGAGAGAAACAGAAGAGGACCCAAGTGGGGTTGCCCTGCTCTAGTTTTCTTAATGAACTCGTGGACTTTTCCTGAAAATAGAGCACACCTGTGCGCAGAAGTTTCCTGGGTCAATGTCCTGAGGAAGAGTGAAACCCTGTGACCGAAAACGTGATGAGGCCATGATATGAGACTGAAATCTAAGGAAAGCGACTAGTACAGAATAGCCTGCACTACAAAATAACAGTTGAAGGGGCCAGGGAGATGGCTCAGTGGAATAAATGCTTCCCAGGCAAGCACAAGGGCCTGAGTTCAATCCCCAGTTCTGCCACACACACACACACACACACACACACACACACACACACACAAAACAGTTGGGTCCACCTGTTCTCTTCTCAGTTTGTCTCTCCACGTTCAACCCAGCTGGCTGGCAATAGAGCAGGAGCCAATCAGCGATGAAGGCGGGGCTATATGAACTACCGAAACAGCTGGACTAGAAGGAGACAACCCCCCCCCCCCGTTAGGAATGAGGTAGTCTATTTCATTGTCAGGACTTTCAGTCTCTCAATCTACTAATTTTCATCTATTACAATGAATATATGGCCTCTAAGAGGACTACAATTATTTTGTAAATGAGATTGGAGTTGCATGATAGCAATATTATACAAGAGTAGAGATGAAAGAAAAGCAAGTATTCCAATTCCCTCAGACGAACTTCATAGTTTATCTATGTTCATTAAAAAATTCTTGAATTTTGAAGATAAATGTATTTCCCAGCATGAAGGCCAGAAGAATTGCAGAACCAGCCCCACATTTGATTCATCTGACCACTTCATGGTGATGAGGCTGGGACACAAAAAGACCTTAGACTGTAAGCTCCCCATGTCCTATGATGACTCATCAGAGGTTGAAATTCCCCAACTTTCCACATTAATATTCCTAGAAAAAAAATTACAAGGAGTCAGTCAGAGTACACTCGTGTTAACAGCTTGTTGGTCTTGAGATATTTACTGGCTACAGTGAAGCACGCTTCTTGGTGTGTCTACCTGAGGCATGACCCTGCGACCAGAGGAAACTAGTCTGCTCCCCGGCCGTTTCCTCTTGGCTTGTTTCCCTCCTCTCTGGATCCTGCGTCTTAAAGGGCATATCTATGTCCTTTGTTTCTATTTACCATGACTTTTTTTAAATTTTATTTATTTATGTGTGTGTATGTGTGTGTGTGTGTCCAGCTCAGCCCACCAGGGGGCGGGGCTGGCTGGCATGTGGTGCTGGGGGATTGAACCGCGGTCCCTGTGCTTTGCTAAGCTTGTTCTAAGTAGGTGCTTTAGACCACTGAGCCATCTCACCAGCCCCTTACCATGATATTTTTGTATTAGAGATCAAATCAACATTGCATTCTCAGCAATTATGAAACAAAATAAACTTTTCTTTGTTTTCTATGTCAAGAAAATTTTTTTCTCTTTTCTTTTTTCTTTTTTTTTTTTTTTTTTTGTATTTTTTTTAGTAAGGGTGTACAGTCTATGGGGTCTCATTACCTAGATCAGACTCATAGTGATCCACATGTGTTCAGCCTCCCAAAGAGCTGGGATTACAGGCATGCACCTCTCAATCACTGTCTCAGTGCGCCCCGGGAGCAGGGCGGCATGGCAGGCTGGGGATCAAACCCAGGTGCTGCGTCTGCCTAAGCAGGCACTTTAATCCACTGAACTATTTGACCTACTCAAGAATTTCTTTCCTGGGGATGGGAAGATGGCTCAGTAGAATAAGTGCTTCCCTGGCAAGCTCAAGGGCCTGAGTTCAATCCCTGGTTCTGCCAATTTCTTTCCTGTGACAAGACCACCATCACCAATAATAAAAATGTAATATAATCCCTGTTATCTGTTATCAATAAACTTTCATATACATCAATTCTTTCTTCAGAAAACCAAATGAGTTTTTCTGTCTGAATAGTCTAAATGGATTTCTTTCCAGTCCACATACTTCAATTTGACTCTGGCAACTCCTTGCATATCACAGTGATTACAATCTATAATATGTGCAATGAGTTACCCAATATATACAAAAATCTGGCCATGAATACAGGCTTAATACCAACCCATGTCTTCAGACATCTAAAATCCTGTTGCAAGCATTTTGCAAACTACTGAAGGCCTCCTTATTAGCTACTAGTTATACTCCTAGGTGGTAACAGGAAAATAATCCCCATGAAGAATATCTACAATGATGTGAAGTGGAATATAACAATAATTTCTGGTAAAACATACTAATGAACAATAGTTTGACACAATGTAACATTGTGTCACTTCCATCTGCATATACCCCCAAATACACATACATGCTGCCTCTTCTATCTGCAATTTGATTCCCACAACACCACTTTACCCAAATCATATATACGCATGTTTCAGGTCTAATTTGTATGGAATCACTTCCACTCAATCCTTGGCATGGCAAAGCAACACTGCTAAATATCTGCTAAACATCAAGTGTTTAATACGCCAATATTGCCTTGGCTTACCTTGTCCCAGTTTATTACAATCCATCAGACTCAACATAAAAGAATTTCTCAATTTAAACCAGAAGACGCTGAGGTCACGGAGTAGCTTTTTTCACAGCTCCACGGTGCTCCTCCATCACTTCCCAAATTCTTCCGGGAAAGATATTCCAAAGTTTTCTTCATATCCTCTCAGCAGTAGTAATGACCACCACAGTTCTCAGGACTTATTTTCTCTGCTTTGTCTAATAGTATAACTAGTACTTGAGTGAAATTCTATTTTGATCCACTATTTTACAGTTTTGATTGCATGAAAACTGTGGCGCAGTACCTCAGGTGAAGCCAACACCATAGCTGGAGAACAAGGTGGGAAAAAATCCACTGACTCCCTGGCCCACTATCCCAGTCAAGGCTACGCCCTAATGGCCAGGGGTGTCCAGCCAGGCGTCACCTCTAAAATAGTGCACTACTTCCCCCACGGAGCCAGCTCAGGGAACACAGCTTTACAATGGGCACCGTTGGGGAACAGTCAATCTCTGAATTACTACTTTCCAGTTTTTGATATTGTGTTATTTGCAAAGGAACATGGATTAAGGTTATATAGATACCAAGCAACACACTTTCAAACAATGCTTGTATCAAAAATTTAATGAAAGGGGAATTGAATATCATCCTCAAGATGAAAATTAAAGCATATCAAAACCGCTGGGACACAGTAGAAAGAAACAGCGAGAATAAGAAACTTCTGGTGATGAGCACATGGATTTCACAGTAGCATCGAGTCTAAAGCAAGGAAGAAGACACCAAGCTGAAATTTTACAGGACACAATGAAAAATTAACAGAGCAGAAATAAAATGTAAAATAATGTATATTAAGGTATACAGCTCATCAATCTCTACTTCCTTTGAAAAATGAAATCCTGCGCTTTGCAGTAATGTGGATAGAAGAGGAAGACACTGTGAAGGTGAAGAAGTCAAATACATAACAGAAGGTGCTGCAAGTTCGGCTCACCTGTGGAGCATGAACCAAGTTGATAAGAGAGTTGAAGAGTAATGACTTGAAGCTGCAAAGTGTTTTAAGAAAGTGACATTAGCTACAGATGCCAGAAACAGTTTTTTTTTTTTAAAGCAGTAAGTTTTGAATTTCTCCAGCACAAAGTGGTAAGTATAGTTCAGTCTCCTGTTGAATACATCCTGAGTAACCAGAGGAGCGGAGTCTGAATTCTACAAAGCAAAGTCATGATGAGATAGAAGAGTTAATTAGCCAGAATTAATCAATGTATATTATGCCCATATTTTAAAATATGACACTGCAGCCCATAAACATGTGGTTTTTCCATATTAATCAAAATTTTAAAATTTAAAATGAAAAACTATAAAACAAAATTGGGATTTATTAGCACAGACAGAACTGACCAACTAACCAATTCACTGTTAAGTAAATAATGAAAAAAAATTCTCAAATCTGCAAAAAAGATGCAACATCAAAAGATTGTCATATATATCGAAAAAGTATATACACTTATAAAATTATACACTTCAAGAAAGAAATACTTCTAAAATATTTTAATACTAAATTTATTTAGATATAAGATAAATACAAATTACCTTTGGCCTCTGAAATTATAAGAGGTGCTCAAAATGGTGGCCATTAACTGCCAGACATTTATCACTATGACAAGCTGTTGCTTGTGTAACTTGGCCATTGAGATTGCTTCATATGGGTCAGCAAGATAACTCAGTGGACTAAGTGCCTGCTTTGGCAAGCGCAGGGACCAGGGTTGGATTCCCAGTCCTGCAGTACACATCAGCCCCGCCCCCGGGGCTCACTGAGCCAGTGACTGAGTCTGGGCCTGGTGGTGCACGCCTGTAATCCCAGTGCTGAGGAGGCTGAAGACAGGAGGATCGCTATGAGTCCAAGCTGCATGTATCAGATAAATAGAAAAAGAGAGGAAAGGGGAGGAGGAGGAGGGGAAGGATGGGGGGAGGGGGAGGGGGAGAGATTGCTGCACATGCATCTTTACCTTCCTCTCTAAGGGATGGCAGTGCAGTAAGTGTTTAGTCAGCAGACCCTGTATACTATGAATATGTATTTCTTCATTAATTTATAAATGTAAAATAAAATCAATAAATCACAGAATAGTATATATTACACAATGGCTGATTTGTATGTGATACTATTATATATGGAATATAATTAATAATTTTGTAAAAATAAATTTTGTAACCTAATAAATGATTCACTTGACATTCATTCTGAAAAGAATAAAAATATATAGTTTGCATGAATAAATTGTAAATATCAAAATTTAGTTATTAACTGAAAAAAAAGACCAGTTAGCTTCAAAGGTAAGCTCTGCTTAATATTTGAAGAATTAAAGCCAGTCCGCTACACATGGTGATGCATACCTGTAATTCCAGCCCTTGGGAGGCTGAAGCAGGATCGCCCCAAACTCGAGCCCAGCCTGGGCTATATAGTTAGTTCAGGCCTGAACTATAGAGCAAGCCCTTGTCTTGAAGAAGAAAAAGGAGGAAGAGGAGGAAAAGGAAGAGGAGGAAGAAGAAGAGGAAGAGAAGAGGAAGAAGAACAGAAAGAAAGAAGAAGGAAAAGGAGAAGGAGAAGAAAAGAAAGAAAGAAAGAAAGAAAGAAAGAGAAAAAATTAAAATCCGTTTCCTCTAACAGTTCATATATTTTTACCCTTTCCTATGCTTGGACTCAAATGTCCCCTGTGGCTCCTTGACCCATCCTGCTGCTTTCATGTGTCTTCAGAAGAGTAAAAATTTCTATTAAACAGTGATCACAAAATTCCTCAAGAATTAGTGTTTATCTGAAGACAAATAATAACACTATATTAGCCAATTTGCTAATAAAAAGAGCTGGCTGAGATAATTTTTTAAATGACCATGACAACAGTCAGTTTCATGTATGGGCCAGGCTGGACCATCTTGTCCTGTGATTAAGTTAAATAGGGTTCCAGGTGTCACTTGAAGGTGTTGTGCAGATGGTTATTACAGTTGGGATCTACAATGTCCCCAAAAGTCTTTTATTTGGAGGTGGACCCAGTCTAAGAGTCTGGTCTCTGGAGTGTGACCTGGAAAGGTATACGCTTGTCACCACCCCATCCCATCCCATCTTACTGCAACAAGAACAGCCTTTCATCACAAGGCCATTTCACCATGAAATTTCTGCCTTGGATTGGGGATCTGGACAATGGATACTGAGAAATTCCGAGGTCAGGTCACTGCAGGGCTCATTGCCTGAGCCATCAAGGTCAAGAGGATGGGCTCTGGGATTGAGACCAGTCTCCATTTTTCAAGGGAAAGAAGATACACAGGAGATTTTCAGGAAAATCCTGGGATAGATGCTATGGATTTCCAGTTAAAGGGGAGCCCCGCCATTGCTGAGACTGCTCTGAAGCATGCTCCTGAGGAGGGACTGACACAATCTGCATCACAGAGTAGAGGATGTCACGCTCGTGTTATGAGCCCATTGGATTTCATCTAAGCTCTCAACTTAGTCCAATCTGAGGACCTCAGAGATCTCCGTTCTGGATCTGATTGGAAAAGACTCACCAGGTCCCCTGAGCTTCCTCAGGATCCGGTCCTCCATACAGTGGATTCATTTCTACTTCCATAACTAACTCACAGGCTTTTGCGCAGGGGAGACTATGTCTCCATAGTCTTTCCCCGTAAAACTTTCCCAATTCAGTGGTAGTAACAGGTTCATACATTTAACATTGTTCTCTGAAAAAATATTAGATGGAAGGGACGCTTCAGACCAGCATAAGGAAACCAGCTATTAAAGGCTCCCGCAGGACCTCCTTGCTCCTGCTTCACGGTTGACCCTGCATTCAGTGTGTTCTGACCACCCCTGCTGGCCATGAGCGCCGCTGCAGGGAGCTTTGTGTCTGGGTTTAGACTAAGGTCTCCTCACTGTCTTTCATAGTAACTCAAGGCAGGGTTCTTGGTTCTCAGAATTGGTGCTTGCAGACAGCCAATGCTTTTGGAATCATCTCTAGAAATGGAGACTTTTTCACAGACGTGGAATGTTCTGTCGTGCATCTATTACCTTTTTCTAACAAGATCAACCAATTCCAGCTACTTTCGTGGAGCCTGATGGACCGACCTCATTCAAGTAATAATCACGGAAGGTGAATCCACAGGCTGCAAGGAGATTCAAAAACGCTTCAGCCTGCACCATGTCTCCGCAGGCTCCGTCAGCTGCACTTCACACGGGACACCTGCGAACACAGACAAGCTGTTCAGGTCACACGGGTCTCCTATGTAACAGATTCATGTCCACTATCATACATCATTCTCTTAATCTACAGGAATTACCTTTTGAAATAGCAAGAAGGAAAACCCAGCTCATCCTAAACTCAATGGCAACGCTCTGTTTTTAATCCTGACCCCAAGAGGGAACACTTGGCATGCAGGGCTGGATCCCCTGCAGAGCAGCATGGTCAGCGCCAGGCTGGTTTTCATGAGTGGAGAGAGGCCCTGTTCCCATGACTTCCAGGTACACAGCCAGATGTGGGGTTCATAGAGAGTTGTGCTCATAGAGATGACTGTTCTCAGCAACATACTGGAGCATTTATAATGTTAATGAAATTATGCCTTTGATACATATTGTGATAAATGCTTAACACTCACTAGGTTACACATGCACATTAATAATGTGTTGGGGTTTTTTACGATTTTTTTCTTTTTGGCTGGCTCAGGCCTTCCTGAGGGCTGGGCTGACACAGCATGTGGTGCTGGGGATCAAACCACAGTCCTCTGTGCCTGCCAAAGCTTGCCTAAGCAGGCGCTTTAGACCACTGAGCTATCCCACTGGCCCCTATGATATTATTTTTACAGATATCTATGCAAAGGCAGAGGTGTTAAAGATTTATGTAATGTATTTAACATTTTATGTCTGACAAGAATAGATTCTTTGTACTTGGCACTAATCCCTGTCTACGCTTCTGAGTTGTTTCTGATCAAGTCCCGGACAGAGAGGACATACTCCATGATATTTCCAGACGTCTTCCTCTAATGATAGAAAGTGAAACGACTTTTCCATATGGTAATCCTCTCCTAGAAAATTTTCTCTTCTTATTTTAATAGTTTCAATGATTTATGAGTGAAGTATCTTTGACACAAATGTACAGATTTTTAAACTTTAACATAGTCATCACCATTGTGAAGATACAAATTAATTCCATTAAATTATCATTTAATTTTTTAAAAATTTCCCTTCTAAAAACTTTATTCCAGCATTTCTGCAGGCTATTACTGATTATATTTATTTTATTATAATTTTCTCACTTGCTCAAATTTATAAAAGTGGTATAGCAGCGTATATGATTATGTGTCTTACCTTAATACGAGCAAGCACTTTTCAATTTAAGATATTGTCAGTATTACACATGGACTGGTTATAAGAATGGATATGTTTGCAATCAAAATATTTACCAGAACCCTTTATCAGTTAAACTGTTGGAAAAAATAGGCAGCTGAGAGAAAATTTTGTTCTTTTCCTTAAAATAGCACTAAAGTATAAGCTAAATAAGAAAGCTAAATTTATCTTATTTCCTTCACTAACAAGCAATTTTGTTCACTAATTTAGGTAAAAACACACAATAATGACACTATTAGCTATAGACTTAGATTTTATTTTTGCTTTATGAATTGAGGCATCTTCCATTTTATAGAGCATGACAAAACTGAAAACTTGAAATGGCAGAACAAAGAGTTTTATAAACTATATTCAAGGAAGCACAGTATCACCTGCTTGGCTGAAGTCAGGTGATTTCAACTGACTTTATTTTAAAGGTTAACACAGAGGGGGTTTCCTTATGACTTCCTCTCCAATAATCCACAATTTTCTGTTTCAAGCAATAACTGGTCTTTTAGATCTGCTTTCTTGAACTTTAAGTGTGATTAGTAATACTGGTCATGAATCATTTCATTTTGGTTTGGTCTGTTCTTGTAGGGGCCAGACCTAGAGACCAAAGATCAAACAAATGCCGACCTCCCTAAAGATTGGCATCTGAGATTGATCATCACCCTGAGGGAGCCAGAGGAATCATTAATCCGACCACTACCAGATGGCTACCTGATAAAGTTCTGCTCTACATTCATGCCCGCTTGCTACGTGACTCCCTTCCCCATTTGGTCCTGGACTTAATTTTACCTGAGCAATGGTGCTTGTAAGCTCATTGGTTGACCATAGTTTTGTCCCACCTCACAGCCATCTAATCGAGTTCCAGTTTTCTCCACCTTAACCCCACATGGTTTTACACTACAAAAGTCCCTGGAAGAGGCAACTTCCCCGGGGGACTACCTGCTCGAGCCCCCTTGCTGTCCCTCTCTCTTGGACAGGAGCTTTCTTTCCCCTCAATAAATATATTCTGCTCATAAAATATATATATATATATATATATATATGAATAGATGACAGACAGATATAGATAATATTTACAGACACTATGTTTTTCTTAACTAAATTTATGAACTTTGAACACACATCATGACATCTGTGCAAAGCTGCCTCACCTGAGCTCAGGACAGTGTCACAGGTGACCGACAACCTTCTTCCTTGCAGTATGACCCTGATGTGCACAAGGTGATGCATCCATGAAGCACAGGTGACACTAGCGTGAAGAACAATTAGAGTGCATACTTTTAATACAGGAAAGAGCCTCTGTGAATCTCACTACCCATGTCCAGCTCTGCTCTAGAGACTGTAAGAGTGGACCCGGATCCGGTGGACTTGCAAGCAGGAGATATGAACTTGTGATTGCATTGAATCACTCTCTTGTGCATCTGTGGGGAGTTCTACAGTTGTACAGTGGTGTCACCACTGTCACTTATACCATATGTTGTTGGAATTTATAAAATCTTTATGAATTATAAGTGAATAGGATAACACAGTTACATAAAATTTACATTTTACCTAAATGTTATCATTTTCACCCTACTTGACCTGTAAATTAACACCAAACAGGGTATTGAAATTTCGATGCTTCTAGCCCACAGACCTCTCTGTATAGCATGAGGTCATGCAACAAGGGCCTCTCTTTGCCGGTAAAAAGCGGTGTAGCCATCATGCAGCAGCTCTGGAGAGGAGACCATTCCTGGATTCCCAGATGTTCCCATTCAGTGGTCAGCACAAATGGCTCACCATGGAGTTTGTGCTGAGCTGAATTTTCCTTCTTGCTGTTTTAAAAAATAATTAATGAAGAACAAGAGATAACTTAGTTTGTACATGGACAGAAGTGGGATACATAGTGGACGTGTGTGACAGTTTCCTGAGCCAGATGTCTCTGTGTTTGCAGGTGTCCAGAGTGAGGAGCAGCTGGTGGAGTCTGGGGGAGGCTTGGTGCAGCCTGGCGGGTCCCTAAGACTTTCCTGTGCAGCCTCTGGATTCACCTTTAGTGAGCACTGGATGAATGGGGTCCACCAGACTCCAGGAAAAGGGCTTGAAAACGTTGGTCTTATTGGAAACAAGGGTAATAGTTATACTACATATGTAAAAGGTAGATTTACCACCTCCAGGGATGATGCCCAAAACACAATTATCTGCAAATTAACACCCTGAAAGTGGAGGACACAGCTGTATACTACTGTATAAGAGACACAATGAAGCAATATCTGTGTAAGTCTACAATCTTCCCTACTGAGGTACTTAGAACCAGCAGGGGGCAAAGAGGATATGCTGAGATTAGTAACAGTGCAGGACAGGTGCAGAGGGTGGGCCATTCTGATATCCTGTAAGGATCAGAAGCTTCCTGTTCATATGATACCCTACCTGGGTGACTCTGCATTTTTGAGTCTAGTCTTACCTTTCATGTTCCTAAATTAAAAATTTGACTCAATAGTAAGATACACCCTCACTTGCACACATGTACAAAAGACATTTTTTTCCTTGAATTTTTTACTGGTACATTTTATATACACATAGTGATAGCATTCATCATAGGGGAATTGTACCTTGCTTCAAACAATAGTTTCAAGCATTTTTTAAAGATTTAAAATTTCTGAATTTAGTTCAACTTATAATACCACATTTCCAAAAAAAATGAACCTTTTGCAAAGACATTTAAATAAAATCACACCAAGATGCACAAAAATGAAATTGTCCAAAACTTCTTATAAAGAAAAAATCATTAAAGCATATACATAAAAATACTAGCTATGGAAGAACAAAAATAAACACCATCTTATTCCACATTAGAAAGAAAAAAAATGTTAAAAAGGGGGGGGGCAGGGAGATGGCTCAGTGGAATAAGCACTTCCGTGGCAAGCGCAAGGGCCTGAGTTCAATCCCCGGTTCTGAAAAAAAAATGTAAAAGAAAGAAAAAAAAGGACCAAGT
>NW_004524831.1:1160818-1164601 GCF_000260255.1 Octodon degus | reverse complement strand
GAATGTCAGATTGTTGCCCCATATTTGGGAAGTTTTCTGCTATTACTTCTGCCCATATTCTTTTTATATCATTTGTATTGACTCCTTCCTTCTCATCGATGCCTATTAGTCTCACATTGTTCATCTTTGCATTGTCCTGCAGGTATTGAATTACTTTTTCCTGCATCCTAGTTGTTTTTAAGAGATCTTTTCTTACTTTTTCACTAGCTGCAATGGTGTCGTTAAGGTTAGAAAGTCTATTTTCACTTTCCCTCAAACAGTTTTGCCAGCTTGTGATTGAAGTTTTAATTTCCTGTATATCACTTTGAACCTGTTTCATACATTCTGTTTCTTTCCTAAATTGCTTATTCAGGTTCCATCATTTTTATATTCTGCTCTATTTTTTTTAATCAGTGTATTCTTTAGAAGCACTTAGTAGTTCTTTGATTATAGTTATCACTACATTTTTTAGTTCAGAAATTATTTCTGATCTGATTTCTTCTATACCTTTCTGCAGTTGATTCTTTACTGACAACGCTATTATTTCAGAGATATCTGGTGTGTGATTTCCAGTTTCCTCAGTGCTAGTGTCTTCTGCATTTGTACTGGGTGGACTCGGGGCCTGAGGCTGCATTTTGTTCCTTCTCTTTGTCATTTTGTAAACCACTGTCTTCTGACCTTTGGTGTAGAGCTTAGATAGAGTTATCACCTTAGCACCAGGTCTGGATCTAGGAAGTTCAGATTCCTCCAGGTGGGTGTTGCTTGGATCATCCTGGGGTCTGGCTGCTGTGCTCCACTTCTTTCCGCTGCAGCCATTAGAGTTGAACCCTTTGTGTCTCTCTTACAAGATGTTCTGCTCCTGAGTCAGCTGGGTGGGTCTTGCCTCTAGCCTCTTTGCAGGGAGTTCTGCTGAAGTGGGTGTTCCTCACCGGGTGTGCACTCTGGGTCGAACAAAGATTCGCAGGCCCTGCGTGGTCTCACTCACTCCCCGGGCCTGCGTTCTGGGTCTATTCAGGATCCCGTGACCCCAATCTGTCCCAAAAGACATTTCTGAAGGTGAGAGTGACTCTTCTCTGTTCACCAGGCCTGGAATCCAGGGTCACACAGAGAACGTGTTGAACTTCTCTACAAGGAAAAGGACATCTCTGATATTTCTTTTTCATCAACAATTTTAGTACTTAGAAGAGGGACAAGAAATATGTGGATGTATTTTGCATGCCTGTAATCCCAGCACTCTGGAGGCTGAGACAGGAAAATTACTGTGAGTTGCACAGGCTAGGCTGTGTGAGTTCAAGGCCAGCGTGTACTACAAGGTGGACTCTGTCTTTAAAAAAAGAAAAAGAATAGAGGCAAGGCAGAGATAATATTTAAAAACTTAAATCTCACCCTCTTTTCCATATATAACTTCCTAACTCAAACTCAAAACTCATCAAATAATCCTTTTAAATAATTTATTTATCCTTAGTTTTTATTTTCTTGTCTGTGTCCCTGGTGATGGTGACCTGCTCTGGAAGGATGGACCACATAGAGTTACAATGAGTACATATGACTACCTTACACTCTGGGCCTCTCTGAGGTATGTCAAACCCAGGTTTCCTGCACTCTCTTTGTATATGATTCTTCTGGTGACAATCGCCAATAATCTTCATAAAACATGGGTCATGTATTGTATTGTTCTCCTTGTAAAGCCCCAAACTACGATGCTACCTCAAGATCCACATAGTAATCAAATCCAATCCCATTTCCTCTCCTTCAAATCAAACCTATGATCTTGTCACCAGACTATTCTCCAATCCATTCTCATTCTTCAGGTTGCCAATTTCCATTATATTTGAGCCTGAGAAGGATTGTGGAAATCAAGGTGCAGACATTGGTTCCCAGGAAATGGAAGAAGATGTTCAGAGATGAGTAGTTAATGCTTCGCCAACAATGCAGAAGTCATTTTATGACCTTAAGTAGGGAAATTTCCAAATGGTTTTCTAAGCCTGATAAAATAGGCCAATTCAAGGAATGATGCTATCTAAATGCCCATGAGGAGAGGGTAACAGGGTGGACTCTGGAGATGACCAGGCCAGAGCCCTGCACACCACAATAAGGCAGGGAAGGAGTAGAACAGAGGAGACTGAGGAGATTCAGTGGTTCACAGCCCATGGAGGGAGGCAGCAGCACTGTAAAACTGGGATTTCCTGCTTAGTATTTGAAATGGTAGCTCCCTTGTTCCATCTCATTGCTTAATTTCACAGACCCTTAAATTTTAAAAAAAGTAATTCAAGACACTGTTGATAGACAATGGCACAAGGTGAACTTTAATGTCTCACAAAGGGGAAAAAAATAAGAGAGATAGAAAGAAACAGCACACAAACTGAAACCCTGAAAGGCAAATGACAAATCCTGGAGTTCTGTGCGCAGCACCCAGAGCAAGTCATGTCAAGGAAATGTGACCTCCACAGCTTGGCCAGCCTCACCCCCACAGCGCTGCCACCTGCAGCTCTTGGTCCTAGTCTCTAGTGCTGACTTTCCTCACTGCCAGGGCTTTCTTCACAGGTCCCATGCTGTGGTCTTACTCTCACATTCCATGCAGTTTCCTCTCAAGGACGCACTGCCCGGTTTTGCAGGCCATTTTCTAAAATCTGTGTAAAAGCCATCAAGACTTGAGTGCTCCTGCATGCTACATGGCCCTAAAGCCATGATCTAAGTGCTCTTGCCTTCTACATGGCCATAAAATCAGCACCACTTTGCTAGCTCAAAGGTCTACGACCATCTCAAGCCATTGCCAACCACTCTCAAATCATAGATTCAGATGAGTCTAAGAGTGGCTGAGTATTGTGAAATGGCTCTGAAGAGATCAATTCCCTAAAAAGACCCTGGGGCTGTCCTGAATTCCCAGAGCCCAGATATGTACAGAGGCAGAAACAACCCACTTTCTTCGCTTCATGACACTCAGCTCTGAGAGATCAATGCTTGCCCCAAAACATCTCCCTTTGAGTGTCAGAGCCAGCAGGAATCCTGGAGGATTGGGGCAGAGAAAGCTGCAGAAAGGGAAAGGAAGTCCCACCAGCAATAGAAGCTGCTCCTCATTTCAACACCCCTCACTGCTGGGCTGGATTCAAGTGGGTCTAAGCCCCGTGTTCCACACTGCTCTGTCCTCCCTGCAAGGTGAATTCTCCACCTGCCTGAACTTTCCAGATTTCTGTAGGGGCTGAACACTGGGTTCTCTGGTTCCTCTCTTAGGGAGTCAGGGTAATAAGATGAGTGCAAACAGTGACAGTCTTGTTTTCATGGCACTCATGTAGGTAATCCCACTTAAGATGAAGCAGCTCAGACAATCAACACGCGACATTCAAAAGTGTGTCAGAAAAGATTTTTCTTTCTTTCTTTCTTTTTATCTTTTTGAGAAAGGGTTTCACCATGCAATTCAGGCTGGCCTTGACCTCATTTTGTAGCCCAGACTTGTCTCAAACTCGCAACATTCCTCCTACCTCAGCCTCCGGAGTGCTAGGATTACAGGCATGTGCCATCATGCCCAGCATCAGAAAAGATCTGAGAGGCTGTTCTGTTTCTTAATTTCTAGGCTCAGGCTGTGCACTCTCATTTAGAAACAATTAGTGTGGGGGCCAGCATTTTTCTCCCACTCTCTCTTGTGTCACATCTCCCACTCACTCAAACCACAGTAGCACAGAAATTCCTTAACAGTCCATTTGATTTTCAAGGGATTAGAAAAAAAAAGTAGTTGTAAAACTCTTAAGAACATGGAACACAAAATCAGCATTGAGGAAAAAGTACTACCTCAAGTATAATTAAAAA
>NW_004524831.1:1149638-1160598 GCF_000260255.1 Octodon degus | reverse complement strand
TCTCTCTCTCTCTCTCTCTCTCTCTCTCAAATAAATAAATAAAATAAATAAATAAATAAAAAAGAATGGGAGAAACATACACCATGTCCCTTATCTTCCTGGGTAATAGCAGCATTGACAGGCAAGGTGTATAATACACTTAACAGTCATCTACAGTCTTAGGTTCTCATCTCTCAGACACAGTGCCCAACACCCACAGGTCTAATGAGGAAAGGTTTATCTTGGCTTCTGATTTGAATAGTTCAGTCCATAGTTGAATGGTTCAAGGCAGGGTAGCAAGGTGGGAGGGCACAGCAGAGACGTGTGGGCAGGAAGCAGACAGGGATCAAGGGGCAATGAGTTGGTAGGCACTTCCAGGCCATACATATTTCCAGTGAGCCACCTATTCTGATCACACTTCATGTCCTTACAAGTTATCTATAAGCCCCATAATGGTTCACTTTCCACAAGCCTCATCAATGCACATATGAGTCTCTGGGAAACATTTTAGATCTAAACCATAACATTCACTAATAGAAAATATTTGTGGGATATATAGAAATGCTACAGACAAGCTGTTAGTTTCTGAAAGCACTCAGATAGCTTCCCTACAATGTCAGTAAGCCCAGTTTTACTCACCCCATGGTTCTTCCACTCACAGGCGTTCTTGGTCCAGTTTACAGTATGAAGAGGAACTGCTATCTTTTCTTTATGTGAGTTACTTTGACTTCTTTTTTGGACTTTTAAGACAGGGTCTTGCCATGCAGCTCAGGCTGGACTTGAGCTCACTTTGCAGCCCAAGCTGGTCTCTAATTCACAAAGATCCTTCTGCCTCAGCTTCCTGAGTGCTGGGATTGTAGGTATGCACCACCATGCCCACCCTGACTTGTGTCATGGATCTCAGTGAGTTTTATCCAGTGCATAGTCATTGTGAGGCCATAATTGTGAATGAAGACATTGTGATTACAGAGGATGTGTGTATGTGAATTTCTGCAGAGATTCTGCTGTCTCATATTTTAGTATCTGAATCTTCCCTGTGTATACTTCATGCTCTGGGTTGCCACTGTAGGCAAAAATCTTAGCTCTTAGAAGAGATAGGTTGGAGTATCAGATGGACATCAGTGACCATGTCAGTTAGTGCTCCGTTGTTTATGGCAACTTTAAGAGTTGAAGGAGGCAGCTTTTGTTCTGAGTGTTTCATACTTCACATCTCCCTGATGTATCCTCATAGTTAGAAGTGGATTTGTGAAAGAATATCAAAGGAATGAGTGTCTTTTTCATCACATAATATCCAGGTCACAGACTGTGACACCAGAGTTACATGTTATATAACCCTCAAAATTTGAGGTTGGGATCCACATGAACAGAGAAAAGCCACACAAAGATTTTAAAAAGGTTAAAATATTTAACTATAAAAGTACAGCAGATATGAGCATAGCGAAATAATAATTAACACACAGTGAAGCAGGGAACGGAGACTTCAGCAAGTTAGAGAGAAAACACCACTGCACATTTAGTTTCTCAGTTTGTTAAATACTGTATTCAAAACAAAAGTAAGTCAGTGCAAATAGGCCTATGCAGTTGGAAGAATCTTTGCCCAACTTGGGTAGACTCTAGGGGCTGTCAGTCCTGAAGGTGTTAACAAATGCCTCTGTCACTCTCTTCTCAGGGGTCAGCCTCCCTGCAGAAAGACACGCAACCATGGTCATTTCAGGGAGCACACACATTCCAGGTGACTATCACCACACTAAAACCTTCCCTAATATGTCCATGAACATTACTTACTCTGTTGTTTCTGAATTTGATTACCTGGATAAGACTATGTGCCAGTGTTCTCCCCTGTCATAACACTCTGGTTTCTCCTTTACTAGGGGCTACAGGCAAGACGTAGAATGGCAAGTACTTCATGATCCTATGATATGTAGAGCAAAAAATGATGAAACTCAAAGCAGAGAGTGGAATGGTGGTCACCAGGCCTGGTGGGTTGGAGAAATAGGATGTTGATCACAGGGAAGTAATTGTAAGTTATGCATGAATGTCAAGTTCTGGGATCTAGAGCACAACAAAGTTCATAAGTCTTGTATAATATACTTAAAATTTTTGTAGAGTGCATCTTAAAATTTTATGTCCCAGAAGAATACAAGGGTGCAGCAGTGTTCTTTGGAGGCTATATAAGAGTTGGTGGCATTGACAGACATAATAATTTAATAATTGGGGCTGGGGAGATAACTCAGCAGCATAAGCACCTGTTTGGTAAGTGCAAGATCCTGAGTTTGATCCCCAGTCCTGCAAATAATAATAATAATAATAATAATAATAATAATTTGATAATTCTAAAGGTATTTACTTAAATACAAATATGTTAATTTGTATAAATTAAGTACCTAGTTTTATATCCATGGTATGCAAATAAAGCATAGAAATATAGGATACATGATAGAAGAGGAAAATTTTACAATTGGATGGATACATAGTAAATTTTTATATTATAGATAAAAAGTGCATAGATTATAGATAATTATGTGGAACAAAACTTGTAGATGCATAGATTAATAAATAGATACATAGAGGACAAATAAATACATAGACAATTAATAGGAAGATAAAAGGGAGAATGATAAAGCATAGGCAAATGGTACAATGCATTTCCCCACATCCTCAAGGGTAGGGAACGTCTCCAGTATAGGTGTACGCTCAGATCAACATACAGAATGGTGTCTACCCATTTAGAGTAAAGGGCTTTTGATGAACCTGCATAGGGAAGTGCTTTCAGGATGATATTTGTAACTATAGGAATTTAGTTTATATAAATCACCCTGCAGATGCATCTGAGGGCTTAGTGCAGACAGGCGTCTAATCAGGAAACACATTTCTTTTTTTCTTTTTTCTTTTTTTGGCAGGACTGGGAATTGAACTCGAGCCCTTGCGCTTGCCAGGCAAGCACTTATTCTATTGAGCTATCTTCTTGGCCCCAGGAAACACTTTTCAAGGTTAAAAGTTTCTAAACCTAAAAGCTAAGGTGAATGGTACATGAATGATGGTTCATTTAAGAAATTCCTGTGCCATTGATGAGTTTACTGTGGAAGGAACATAGAAGCCTAATTCTAAGAAAATAAAATACTGTATGATCAGACACATAAAAATTCAGAAACTTTTGTCTGGGGTACTCATGGAGATGCTAAACCTCTGGAGAGAAAAGTATCCAGGGTTTTCTTTACAAGTGCTGACTCAAGTTATCTGAGAAAACTATTGTGTTGGGAGTAGAGATATAACAGCAGGTTGAGCTAGAGTAGACAAAAACCTCTTAAGGGGAATAATATATTAGAGAATTGAGACTCCTGGGTGGTGTAGACAGTCCACTGCAGAGACTGAAAACCCTGTCTGGAGACACACATGAATTTCAGGCTATACCTAGTTCTATGAGCACATAATTTAATTTCTCTAGCTACAGTTGTTCATCAAGAAAGCCACAAGACTTTAGAATGCACCACCAAATTTGCTTATGCTTCAAGAAGGTAACATGCAAAAGATGTCCTGCATGTCAGAACCACTTCAGTGTAGGGTTACAGTGCGCCGAATTGGAAATTTGACACTATTATTAGAGAACAATGCTGGCCTTTAGCATACATATATAAAATAGGCTAAAAGTATACTTAAAAAGGTCATAGAACTAACACGGGACCCACGAAATATGATTTTCACAGATGAGGAGATAAGTGAGGACAGAGCTACACTGAAGAGTCAAGTGCTAGGTAAAAGTAGAAAACGACATGGACAATATTTTATTTTAAGAATGCAAAATTCATTAATGGAATGCGTATCCAAGCAGTTGTGCGTAAGAGATATGGGGAGAGAGAGAGAGAGAGAGAGAGAGAGAGAGAGAGACCCACTGTCAATTTTGGAGAATTGAGAAGAGGAGAAACAAATTGTTTTCATGAATATGATGTGAAGCTGGAATTTCTCTCACACTGTACTATGCAGATGCTATGCATTTCCTATGTGGACCAGTTGAGCTGCCTCTTAATTATTATTATTTTTTTACCCTATGTGCAATTTGTTTCTGTAGCTCCAGGCCACTAAATATTCAAGAAATAGGGTACTATGTATTCTTTATGGTAGGCAGTTTTAGCCCTACTGTCAAGGCTTCCTTAGAAAATGCCTGTTCTTCAAGGATGTCACCTAGACATAGGTGATTCTTGGCCTTTGTGTCTCTCCCAAGAACCTACCTCCCCAAATTCCTAGAAGCTGCTTTTTATCTGGCTCAGCATCCAGTCTTTTGTGATAGGACTACAGTGATATTGATGATGCTACACAGTCACCATGTTGTAATAGAATGGAGAAAATTGCTCATCGTAGATATAGCATCCTACCTAAAGTAGTATTATTAACAATAATGGTAGTCTCAAGCACAGCCGGGCTATTGACAAACAGTAGTAAATATAAACCTGATACATTTAACCATAACAGCGATCTCTAATTACATAACAAAATCCAACATATACAAGGAACTTCCATACAATGATTTTCCTCTAAGTGGAATAATTTTACACTCTTACATGAGAGGGAGTCTTTGAGATACAGGACAAGACAGAGCGATGATTGATGTCAATGACAGTCGAGGCAAGGTGAGAGGGAAAAGGATGAGCACCCAAATTTTGGAAAATGGGAGGATACAGGAGGGATAGAATAGAAGAGTAAGCAAAGCAGAACTGAAGTGAACTACTAGTTGAAGGTATAATGCTTACAAGAAAATATCAGAAAATCAAGCAAGATAGTTGAGGAAGGGCCTGCCAGATAGCTCAGTGGACTAAAGCACTTGCTTAGGCAGAGCACAGCAGCCCAGGTTCAATTCCCAGTGCGCCACATGGGCCCCGCCCCTGGGGCACACTGAGGCAGTGATTGAGGCTGGGGTTGGTGATGTGAACATATAATCCCAGTTCTTGGGAGACTGAAAACAGAAGAATCACTACAAGTCCAATCTACATAGTGAGACCCTGTAGACCCTGTCCTAAATTTTTTAAAAAGAGATAGTTGAGGAAAAAGACCAAGAAGATGAATAGAACAAAAAGGTAAGAAATCTGAATTGTGAAAGAAAAAAAATCCCAATAAAACAAAATACCCTCACTGGGACAGAAAAAGGAAAACTAGTCAAACATAAAAAAACTAGTAAAATTCCACTATGTGTTTACATTTCTGTGGTAGATCCAATTCGACCCAAGAAAAGTGTTGTGTACCCCAGCCAAATTTGCAGTGGGGCTTATGCTGGTTATGGGGTTGATCTTGGCCACTGAATGTGAGGGGCTGACCAAAATAAATCTACAGGGTGTACAATAATCCAGATTCCAGAAATTCAGTACAAAACAGAATATTAAATGAGGCTAGAGAAAATAAACAAATCAAAAAAATTAATAAAAAAATAAAATAAAATAAACAAATCACCATTAAAGAAAGTCTATGAAAATCACAGTAGACTTTGCAGCACATACCTCAAGTCAAGTGGAACTTTGAGTGAAAGTATTTTAAGCCATAAAAGAAAGTACCTCCAACCCAGATTAATACAACCTATACAATTTCTCTTAGCAACAGGAGAGAAATAAGATATTATTATGATAAAGAACAACAGAAGAAATTATGACCACCAAACTAGTTTTTTTCAGAATGATTTGAAGAATACATTAGAAAGTGAAAACAAAAGCCACAAGCACAAGAACACCAATAGAAAAAAAGTACCAGGCAGGGCAAGGAAATATACACAGGGCAAAGATGGAACCAACAAGAGGAAAATAACATGTAAAAGATATGCCAACACAAACCAGTTATAATTGTTCAAGTAAATGGCTTGAACTTACCAATCAAAAGAAACACTCTGGCACAATGGATCAAAAAGTAAGATGCAACAATATGCTGCATCTAAGAACCACATTTAAATAAAAAATAAATCCATAGACAAAGTGAAAGGATGAAAAAAAAATTACTCTCTCTCACAGTAAACCAGAAAAAAGCAGGGGTAGCTACTTTATTTGTAGGCCATGGGGACTTTAAACCAAGACTCATGAGAAGAGCCAAAGAAGGTCACTACAAACTTGTTGAGGAAAACTCACAGAAGAGATAAATATCATAATTGTTTATGTACCAAGTAACAGTGAAACCAATTACATAAAACAAACATGTTCTTTTCCTTTGTATTCAGTACAGGATCTCATTATGCAGTTTAGACTCAGAGTGATTGTCCTGTTTCAGCCTCCACAGCACTGGGATTACAGGCATTCATCACAATGCCTGGTCTTAGTGGCCAGCTTGGTGTGCCCAGGGCAGGGCCAGAACAGCATGTGGTACTGGGGATAGAACACAAGTCCTTGCACTTGCCTAGGCAGGCACTTAGACTGCTGGGCTATCTTCACAGCCTCATAAAACAAATAATAACACATAGAAAAAAATCAAATAATAATTAACACAATTGTGATGGGGGACCTTTACATGCACTGTCATAATTACCTGGATCAACTAGATACAAAACTTAAAAAGATATATCAGAGTTAAACCAAATCTGGGAACAGTGGACTTAGTAGACCTCTACAGCGTTCCTCCCTGAGACATCAGAATACAATTCTTTTCAGTAGCATATGAACCATTTTCCAAAATAGGCCACATATAACCATAGAAATAAATACAAGCTCTAGCCATATGCTCAGTTACAGAAACAAGGACTGCAGCATTTCCTTCCTAATATCCTTCTAATGTAATATGGTGACAGACCTAATATTAGGTAAGTCTTAATCTTGTTACACTGTCCCAGGTATGAACTTTTAGGAGTAAGCATCACCCAAAGAAAATGTTCCTTCTATTCTTGGCAGTACAAATAGTGCATTTCCATTTGTATGCAAGACAGTTTGAACATGTTAGGTACATTTAGGAATTTCTCTTTTTATCAGAAGACTATGGGTTGAAGAAATGTGTCCTAGTGAAGTTATCAAGGGCTGGATGGAGAGAGTTGACTGTGTCAGGCTGAGTACTACATGCCCAACTAAGTGTGCCCAGCAAATTATGGATATGGAAAACCCACCCTAGAGAGGATTGTTGCCAGAATGCTATGGAAAAAGGATCCAAAAAGGAGGGGTCACATGTGTCTGTGGAGGAGCTCCACTACCATCCGCCACACTTGAAGTCCTCTCCTGGATTTCAGCACACTCTTCAGCCTCTAGGTCAGACCATTCACCATTCAATCTACTGGCACAGACTCTTCAGTGTGCTGACACAGACTCACACAGGACACTAAAACGGGCCCCAGGCCTTTAACTGAATTCTTTTGGGTATGCAGCACACAGAGACCTTTCACTTTCTTCCACATCTGAGTGTGTGGGTTAACTTTAAGCTAATCTTGTAAATTCTTATATATTTGTATAACTCACATTAAAACCGTTTCTGAAGTAAGTACTGACTGATACAACATTACAATTCATGATATCATTCATGAGACAAAGCATGGTCCACCTCATGTGTCACATTCAGCGACACCCACGAGAACAGTTTATATTTTGGTGTAAGTTATACAATTGCCAACTAAAGTCATAACAATATAAGAAAATGAAAATACTGATGGCAAGAACAAAATGTTTTAAGTAAATCATATTATTGAGTTCAATCCCAGGTTCCACCAAAAAAAAAAAAAAAAAAAAAAAAAAAAAAAAAAAAAAAGCTAGTAAGAAATTTCAGTTAGACCGGGGAAATAGCTCAGCTGAATAAGTGCCAAGTGCAAGGTCCTGAGTTCAATCCCTCAAAAAAAAAAAAAAAAAAAGCTAGTAAGAAATTTCAGTTAGACCGGGGAAATAGCTCAGCTGAATAAGTGCCAAGTGCAAGGTCCTGAGTTCAATCCCTGGTACCACCAAAAAAAAAAAAAAGAAAGAAAGAAATTTCAGTTAAAAATTATTAATAAACTTTGTATTTAGCAGCCTATACAACTTATAGTAAAAACAAAACAAAATTGAAACTACATAAATGTTAACCATACTTGGAAGAGAAAAATACATTTCAATTAACTATTTTATTATAAGATACTATATATTAATTTCAAAAACAAAGCCTTACACAAAAATGTCAATATTATTTTTACTAAAGACTACATAGTTCAGTTATTTACAAGTTACTTACTAAAAAAAAAAAAAAACCACAGAAAGAATACATTACAGATCTCTACCTGTGAGTGTACTTTCTGGAAAACATTAATAGTGACATCATATTTTTCATTTACATGTGTATAGGTCTCAATCACATGATAAATCTTCACAAATTTTTCAAAATAGGCTTACATATACAGGGTCAATCTCCAATGTGAATACTTTTCATTGAGTTGATAAAAAATGTATTAGTGGAATGTTTCTTTCACATTATTCATATACCTGGGGTTGCTGTCCAGCATGAGGCCTATGTATATAAAATGAGGACTTATTAGCAAATCTTTTTTCACATGGATCACATGCATGTTTTCCGTGCTGTGCAAATTTTTTCTTGTATAAGAGTTCCCTTTAATGAATACCCTACTACATTGCTTGCACACATAAGCTTTCTCCCTTACATCGTTCATGTATGCAGTGATTGCCTTTCCAAATTGCTTGCACACATGAAGCTTTTATCCTGTGTGAATTTTTCACAATTTTCATGGTAACATTTTGTAATGAATACTTTCCCACATTGCACACATAAAGTTTTTCCACTATTCTGTCATGTCTTTGACAGTGTGTACTGAATGCCTTCTCACATTCCTTGCACAACTAATGGTTCTCCTCAGTATGAGTTCTTTCATGTATTTGACAAGATCGGTGTGTAGTAAATGCCTTCCCACATAGTTTACACACATATGGTTTCTCCCCAGTGTGAATTTTTTCATGTATTTGACAAGACTGATGTGTAGTGAATGACTTCCCACATTGCTTGCACACATATGGTTTCTTCCCAGTGTGATAGTTTTCATGTAGTTTATAAGAACCCTTTGTAGTGAATGCCTTCCCACATTGCTTACACACATAAGGTTTCTCGCCAGTGTGAGTTATTTCATGTCTTTTATAAGTACTCCTCATAGTGAATGCTTTTCCACATTGCTTGCACATATAAGCCTTCTCCCCAGTGTGAATTCTTTCATGTACTTGACACTCTTTGTGTGTAGTGAATGCCTTCCCACAATGCTTACACACATGAGGTTTCTCCCGTGAGTTTTTTCATGCATTTGACAAGATCCATATGTAGTGAATGCTTTCCCACATAACTTGCACACATAAGGTTTTTCCCCAGTGTGAATTATTTCATGTATATTGGAATAAGTCTTTGTACTGAATGCTTTTCCACACTGCTTGCACACATAAGGTTTCTCTCCAGTGTGAGTTCTTTTATGTCTTTGATACAATTGGAGTGTAGTGAATGCCTTCCCACAGTGCTCACACACATAAGGGCTCTGCCCATTGTGAATTTTCTCATGTATTTCAGAATAAATCTTTGTACTGAAAGCTTTTCCACATTGTTTGCACACATAAGGTTTCTCCCCAGCGTGAGTTCCTTCATGTCTTTGACAAGACTGTAGTGTAGCAAATGCTTTCCCACAGTGTTGGCAGATATAAGCGTTCTCCCCAGTGTGAATTTTTTCATGCATGTTAGAATAAGTCTGTACTGAACGCTTTTCCACATTGCTTGCACACATAAGATTTCTTTGAGGGGCCAGGGAGATGGCTCAGTGGATGAAGCACTTGTCTGGCAAGTGCAAGGGCCTGAGTTCAATCCCCAGTTCCACAAAAAAAAAAAAAAAATTCTTTGAACTTTGATTTTTTTCATGTATTTTACAATAAGTTTGTCTAGCAAAAGATGTCCCACACTGTCTATATGAATAAGGTTTCTCCCCATGAGTACTTTCATGGCTTTGACATTGACTGTATGTGCTACATGATTTCCCACATTGCATACATATGTAGGGTTTCACCCCAGTGTCAATTCTTCTGGGAATTTGGCAGCAACTGTATGTATGGAACACTTTTCCATTTTTCTTATATACATAGAATTTCTTCATGTGAATCCTTCCAAGAATTTTACATCTTTGAGCATTGAAGTTTGTTCTATATTGCTTGCATATAGATGGTTTCATTTCAGTGAGAATTCTTTCATGCATTTGAAAACCACTATGGGTGCTAGGGACTTTCACACTTTTCTGATCAACAATGGTCTTTTCTCCAGGGTGAGTTTTTTCACAAAATTTAGAGAAGGATTTCTCACATTGCTCAAATTGATAGACTTTCTCTCCAGTCATTATTCTTGCATGTGTCTGAAAGGACTGGAAATCAATGTAGGCTTTTCCATGTTCATTACAATTACTCAGCTTATCATCAAATCTCAAATATTCATTTGGCTTCTCTCTGGGTTGATGTAAAATTTGCACATTTATTGATAAATTCCCAATCAGGGGTTCTCTACAAACAAGACTTCCAACTGGCATTAAAGTTGCTTTTTCCACTTTCAAATTAGTTTCTGGAGTCTGATTGAATATTTCATGTTGATCACAAGTTGTATAGTGATAGTATTTTGATATGTCTACATTTCTGAAAAATGAACAAAATGGCAATCACAATAAAAAAAATCTTCACACAAATAATTTATCAAGACAATTTCTGGCATGATGCCTGCTCACAAATTTTCAGAATGAATATGGTGAATGACTTGGAGAATACCTCTTAAAGCTCCATTTCCTAAACTCTGGTATTCTTCTGGAAAACTTAAATTGATACATGTTTACAATGCTCATTGCTATGATCACGGATTGATAATTTTTAAAATCATTCCTTCTGCAGTCTCCTCTTCCATCTCTACTTAATTTTATTATCTATTTTATATTCTAATATCCCATATAAAAGAAAACTCAGGGGCTGGTGAGATGGCTCAGTGGTCTAAAGCACCTACTTAGAACAAGCTTAGCAAAGCACAGGGACCACGGTTCAATCCCCCA
>NW_004524831.1:1133163-1139238 GCF_000260255.1 Octodon degus | reverse complement strand
TGTAAATAGGATCACAAGTCCACATCTTGTACAGCAATTAACCACTAAGAAGAATATATGCAGTGTATTATTTGTTGAAACTGTACTTCTGATTTGATTTGAAACTGTCTCATTGCTGTTTATCAATAAAACTTTGAAAAAAAAAAAGTAAACTACAAAACCAAAAGAAGGGGCCAGGGAGATGGCTCAGTGGAATAAGCTCTTCCCTGGCAAAGGCAAGGGCCTGAGTTCAATCCCCGGTTCCGCAAAAAAAAAAAAAAAAAAGTCAAAACCAGTTTCTTGCCCCGGGAAATGGCTCAATGGAATAAGTGCTTCCCTGGCAAGTGCAAGGGCCTGAGTTCAATCCCCGGTTCCTCCAAAAAAAAAAAAAAAAAGAAGTATTGAATTGCAGACCATGACAGGACAGATGCTGCTTGAGTTTGAATAGGAAAATATTCTGATCAACCAAAAGGAAACTGAAAATAAAATTTATTGAAAAGTCACAAAATATACCTGATCAAGCAAATGTCATTGTGTGTGGCTTTTTCTAAGCTTGCTCAACCCACAAATCCTTGTCTGTATTTGGGGAAATTTATGTGACACAAAGCAAAATTCATAATAAAGCACTAAATGTCTCACATACTTTAGTGTATATAATGTACTTTAAAATCACTAGCTGTTCCATAAGTTAGATGTCAATACATTAAAACAATGAGATCTTGAAAATAAAAAATAAATAAAATCACTAGCTGTCGACCTGTGGTTCCCTGATTCTGTTAGAGCAGTTATTTACTGCTGTTATCCCCAATGATGAGCAGCTATTGTAGTATGTGCCCCTGGTGTGAAAAGTGAGTAAAATTTAAAATTAAAAGTAAGATTTGCACTAATTTCTTTTCCTTTTCATTGCTATAGCTTTAACTCAGGGCCTCATGAGCATTACAAGTTAAAATAAAAATACAGGTCAAAGTATTTATTTATGTATTTAGCACCAGTATACATATACATTTATACAATGTCCACCTCAATCACTTTCAGTTATTAAAATAATGTTTAGCAATAATCTGCTGAGTTCCTCCACTATTTCACAGACGAAACCCCTTTCCCTTCCCATCATACTAACATCACACGTGTACTTCCCTGTCCACATCACACTTCCATGCATATGTCAGTGGGTTTAACAGGCAGCATCTTCAGGAAGCTGTCCTTTGCAGAAAGTTTCCCTTCCCTTGGTAATACATAACATACCCTACATCTATCTCGGCATTCTAAAGTCTATAGAAAGCCTCACTTAAAGTCTAGAAGTAAAGAAACATTTGTTTTTATCAACATATAATAAAGATACCGAGGGAGTGTAGGGGCTGAGACGGAATTGTAAAATTAGACATTCTCCTTTTTTTTTTTTTTTTATAAAAATTGAAATGAGCATAGAAATGCCTAGAATCCTGGACCAAGAGCAAACTTTCTGTCCAACAAGCAATGCAGCTACCTTCCCATTAAAAGGAGCTACAGCCAGTCCCTACTAAGCTCCTGAGTCTCCCAGAACTTAAATAGAAAATAATTGGGTTTTTCTCTAAAATCTCAGTCTCTCTTAAATCATGCATGCTCAGGAAACTGGTTAGAGATCATGAGATCAGAATGGTTGTTTTACAACCAGAGACACATTATAGGGTGGTCCCTACGCAAGTGAACAAGGACTGTGCTCTGATTATCCATGATTACATCTGGATTGACTGAACAGCCACACAGCCACTCCATCTGGAGTGCTTCCTGGAAATCAGGGAGTTCTTCTTAGTGTTATTTCCACTAAGATCTCTCCTAAGAGCCCCCTTTTGGTCCACAACCCTCATTCCCCAATGTTGTGAGGCTACAAGGATTGTTCACACAGTAACACCATCGTGAGTAGAGGTCTCATGTAAGCAATTGAAGTGTTAAATATTCTGCTGAGTATGGAACCCAGGGTTTCCCCAAAGCCCCAGGTCTCCTCAGATTGAGATACTGCTATGCCTGGGGCCACCGAAATAGGCAACTCAGGGCTGGCAGTCACAGTGGGGATGGGATGCTGGAGACCTAGAACTGCCCTTTCCTGAGCAAAGGGTAAAAGGGACTGATGATGCTACTGAACCAAAGATTAGGAAGACCTTAGATTCAGGAGCAAAGCAGACTATTTTTGGCAAAGATCCTTTTGGCCCCTTCTTTCCAGAACTCACCCGATTCCATCCCATTCCTATACCCATCCCACAACGTCACCATTGTGTGGTGTGAGAGGCTCCCAGAATCCTTAGAATGCAGGCTGCAGCCAGCAGATGTTACAGAATAGGGTGTCTAGTCAGGTGGGGGCTTACAGCAACGAAACCAAACGATGCTATTTGGCGCCATGACACAGGAAGTGCCCTCCATCCTCGGCTCGCCTGATTGGGTACTTCAGACAGATCGCGCCTTCATCGCTGATTGGCTCCTGATCCACTATGGGGGAGTATAACCAGAGAAGCAAATTTCTCTTTCCGTTTTCATGGAGCTCAAATGATAAATTCTAACACAGAAAATTCTGGTACTGTCTTTCTTCCACGGTGACGATCTGACCTGGTATGAAGTATGCTTGCATTTAAAGACTTTAATCCTAATCGTAGTTTTCATAATTTAAGTGGACTCGTCTTGACAGTGGGTCACAAATGTACTCAAAAGGTTTCAGGGTCAATGTCCCACGGAGAAATTACTCTCTTGATGTTAAAAAACATCATTGGTTGAGGTAACACAAGGACAAATTGGAGCAGAGGCAAGACCTACCTGCTGTTGGAAATGAGGCAGTTGGTCTCATTGCCAATATTTTCATGTTGTCTCTCATTCTACTCATTTTCGTACATAAAAATGAATGTAAGACCTCAGGGAAGAATATAATTTTTGAGTTAATGAAGAAATTGGAGTGGCAGGATAGTAATATTCTGCAAACTCCCTCAAAATTATTTTTTCTAGAATATACCTGAATTTTGAGCATAAATTTATTTCCGAATATGAAAGCTATAATTCTCCAACCTGGCCTGACTCTCCTCCCAGCGCCCAGCCTGTTTGCCAGCAGAAGCACTACTCTCTGCAGGGGACTCAATTCAGCACAGAGCCAGCCATCGGCCAACGTAGGGCAGGAGATGAGGTAGGGCATGCCACTTTGCAGGTCCTAATGACATCTGAGACACCCAAACTTTTATAATGGACACTTCAGAGGACATAGCCCACTGAGACGCAAGATTTCCACAAAACTTTAACCTGATATGCTCACTGGGATCGTCCTGCCTAATGCCTCCTGCTGTCTTCTCCATCATTATAAAAGGGGCACAACTCTCATTGTTTGGTGCAGAAGGCACTATCCGGCTCTGTCTTAGAACACAGACCCCCCCCCCCTGCAAAAAAAAGAACACAGGCCCATTAAATTCCCTGCCATGGTTCATTTGCTCAAGCCTAGTGGTCTCTGCTTGTTACTTATGTTACATTACGGTGCCAAGAACCAGGAAACAAGCTCTTTTGGGAAAGGTTTAAACTCTCTGAAACCTCTTCCTTGGCTAAGGCTGCCGGCGACATTCTCAGATGCTGGTGCCTACAGCTGCTGCAGCTCCTGCTGAGCCAGATCTCACCAGTCATTTCAGATAGAGTAAGGCCTCCCCACGCCCCGGCCCGCCATCTGTCTCGCCCTCTTTCATTTTCCCCCTAACCATTCCTCCAAGACGGCATAAATCCAGAACTCTCCCCAACTGCTGCCAAACTGAATGCTTCAGATTGGCAAACTGGCTCTTTCTCCGGGTTGCTGCCACTGTCTGCGCCTTTAAGACCCGCCCTACCGCAGCCTTTGTGCAGGCAGCTGTTTTCACGCTCGGAGAGCTTCCAAGCTCCTGGTCGTTTTTTTCTCTCTGAAACTTGACCCCTCTCCACTAAACCTCCTTGCCCTCTGCTCTCCACTGTTTCTCAGTTCTGCTTTCTGCTCTCATCCCTTGGCACAGAAAAAAGACTCGCTTCTCCCTCTGTGCCTCAAATCGAGCGCTCGTCGTGGGTGGACACACCGCAGGGAGACTGAGCGATCGCGGGAACAACTAACTGCCCTTGGCCTCTCACCCACGTTCCCTCAAGGCTTTGGTTTTAATTGACGATGCTTAGAATCATCCCGCTGCTGCTGCACCGCCTCCTTTTGACACACCAGGTGTAGGCGTGACAATTACCTATCTCTGCTCCCAAAGGGAAATTTTCCTTTCTTCTCCCTCACCTCTCTCTGTACTAAATTAAAAATGAAAGCCGTCATCCACCCCCGCCTCTGCTAAACCTGCCTTCTGCGGAATCTCAAACTTCACCTCCCTATCATTCTGAAGCTCCAATGCCTCTAGATGACCAGAACACAATACCTTTGATGTTTCCCTAACACATAATTAACAGGGGTCTGCACAAGACGCACCTTGTCCCTTACCCACACCCACAGCAGGACCCCCAACACAGGCCATGTCCCTAGCTGTGCCTGCCACAGAGTCCCGCCTCATGGCAACCCACAGCCAGCCTGCACTGTGCCCCTCCCCCCTGCTGCTACCGTTAAGGCTGCCTGCCTCCACTTGCTAACTGATCCGCCCAGGCTACCCAGCCTACTCCCCAAGTGCTGCCGTCCAAAGGCCCCATCCACAAAGCTTAAGTTACCTACCTCTCCTCTAACCCTGGCTCATAACACTCTCCCCATTCCTATTCACTCTCCCAACTTCCGCTGGCTACTCTGCCACCCACCAGGTCCAGATTGGGATTCCCTGGTCCTCCTGATCCTCCCTCCCTCCCTGACCTCTCCCACATCAGTCAGCAGTCAGCTCTTTCTCTTTAGTCTCTTTAGCACCCCAGATGGCCACTATACTTAGGGATGATCTCATTCTACACCCAAACCTGGTCTGCTATAGCCTTTCTACTTCACATAAAACTATTGATCATTGCATACTAATTTGAATAATGCCTTTAACAACACCATCCTTCCCCCCACCAACCAGGGATTGAACTCAGGCCCTTGCACTTGCCAGGGAAGCGCTTATTCCCCTGAGCCATCTCCCTGGCCCTCATCCTCTTTATACAAATACTTTCTCTGTACAGTTGCCAAGATGGAGCTTTCACCATATTTGACATATTAGTGCGAAAGATACATGAATGCCACTCTCCTGTGTGTATAAAATTTCCTGGCTACTAACCAAGTGCTAACTATTAACCTGAAAACTTTAACCATAAAAGCAAATTCTACATTTATATGACAAACTCCAACATATACCAGGATTTGTATCCAATCATTTTCCTCTTAGTGGAGTAATTTTTACACTCTTGAGTGGGAGTGGAATTTTAAAATTGATAGAGAACAAGATAGAGAGATAAATAAGGTCAAAGTTTAGTAAGAGGAAAGCTAGAAGCAAAGGATGAGGGTGTAGGAGGGAAAGGATGGAAGAGAAAGTAAGGGGGTGTTCAAGTGAGACAGTAAGAGAAGTATTCACATTTTTTGGGGGGTGGGGAGGAACCGGGGACTGAACTCAGGCCCTTGCGCTTGCCCAGGGAAGCGCTTATTCCACTGAGCCATCTCCCTGGCCCAGTATTCACGTTTTAAAAAGTATAAAAGTAGGGCTGGCTAGATAGCTCAGCAGATTACAGCACCTGCTTAGACAGACAGCCCCACTCCCAGGGCACTTTGAGACAGCGACTGAGACTGGGTGATGGCGCACGCCCGTAATCCCAGCTCTTGGGAAGCTGAAAACAGGAGGATCACTACAAATCTGATCTGTGCATTGAGACGCTGCAGCCCCTGTGCTAAATACATAAAAAAGTATGAAGATGTTAAAATCAAGTAAGATAATTGAGGAAAGAAAGCATGAAGGCGAGTATAAAAAAACAAAAAGCAAGATAAAAAATCTAATTGTGAAAGAAAGTAAAAAAGAAAATGAGAGTAAGAAGCAAAAAGCACCTCAAAAAGGTAAGCAAAACCCAATGGAAAAAATACTCCAACAGGACATAGCAAGGAAAACCAATTTAAAGGAGAAGAAGAAGAAGAAGAAGAAGAAGAAGAAGAAGAAGAAGAAGAAGAAGAAGAAGAAGAAGAAGAAGAAG
>NW_004524831.1:1124198-1133063 GCF_000260255.1 Octodon degus | reverse complement strand
ACCACGGTTCAATCCCCCAGCACCACATGCCAGCCAGCCCCGCCCCCTGGTGGCTGAGCTGGCCACACACACACACACACACACACACACACACACACACGTAAATAAATTTTTTTTAAAAAGAATCAATTAATTGATCAGTTGATTATTTAAAAAAAAGAAAACTCAGGATAATTCACATTGTGTTTCTCACTTATTTCATTTGTCTTTATGAGGTAAAGTCGTACCTTTATTTTTTTGTATCAGAAGTTATGATATCTTGTTCTTGTTTGGCAAAATACATACAGCACATTTATTTTCAATGCTGAGAATTAAATAAAGGTTTAAAGAAAAAATATATATATTTCTGTTTTTTTAATGTCTTATTGTGGGAGAGATTGTCACTGATCATTCATTTGGTCAGGGTGAACTTCATATTGTCAACCTGCTTGCTCAGCTTTCAAGACTGCTGGGATGTGCCTTTTCAAGGCACTAACATGTTGGGCCTGTTCACATTCTTCTTTTCTATGAATACAGTGATTGATATCTAGGTTGTTACCAGAGCTTAGGTACTGTTAATTATTTCCAGGACTTAGCTACTGTGAATACCCTGCTTGTACCATAAGTACACATGTATCACCAAGGTAGGACACTTTTAAATCCTTTCAGAATATACATAACAATTTTGCCTGGATCAAATGAAAACATTTAATTTTATTTTTTGAGACATGTATAGGTTGAATATTAAGAAAAGTTTGTTCTTTATATTGAAAACAGAAAGACTTTTCATATTGCTACCAGTGATGTACACAAGTGTGCATTCTAAGAATTATAAAACATGAACACAGTTCTCTGAAGGATATTTACAAACATCTATTAACACTAAATTTCACGTGCATTTTCAATGTTTCTTCCAGGTTTGCAATTCTTTAGATAATGTATATGATAGATAGATAGATAGATAGATAGATAGATAGATAGATAGATAAAAAGATAAAGTTCCTTTCAAAGTTCAAGATTTATTCTTTTCATATATGCATACATACAATACCGAAATGCAACTTCATACATTTTCAACATATTGATCATGAAATTTTTCCCCCAATGTATGAGGTGGTGTCTGTGTTGCATAAACTACTAACTTAGCTTCCTATATTGAAATATTTCTGTATTCAATTGCCAGATTACACAGTCAACCTGTATGCATATTGGGAAAATTTTTGTGAGATTCAATAAATGTGAACATGGCCTGATAGGAAGTTTCCTTGTAACATTTCTGCTTACACAACAACTCAAGAAATATAGTATTTCTTGATCAATGCAAATTACCTTAGGTTTCTTGAACAATTTCTGTATTCTTTCATTTTCTGGTTGTCCCAAGTCTTTCCTGAATTGTACCCAAGGAAATACAAAATGTCATCATATAATTATAGTTCTATGGTAATTAACAGTTAGAGTCATAGTATAATGAAAACAGGACTGAGCTATTGTTCATGTTTTCACATTCTATTTAATGAATCTGTACCTATCAGGAAGAATCAATGCTCTCTCATTACATATATGAGAAAATGATCTCATGCTTACCTATAGCACTTATATTCCTAAGTGTTTCCCACATCACATCTTGGTAGAGTTTCTTTTGGGATGGATTCAGAAGAGCCCACTCCTCCTTGGTGAAGGTTACAGTTATGTCCCCCAGGGTCACTGCCCCCTAAATAATCACATGTATATTTTCTGAAATAAGGTTGACACTAATACTCTGAGAACTGGCGCTTCTATTATAAAAGACAAATTGAGGTTGTTCCTTCAAATATAAACTCCATGCCTTGATCACAAAACCCATGTGCATGTACACAGTTTCACAAGCAATTTTGATGCTAGATTGCATCTCTCTGCTACAGCAAAACCACAATAGTAGGACTGTTTGCCTGGTAGGGTCACAAAAATTACATTTGTGCACCGTTTCTAAGGCATAGCTCATAGAGGCACCTTGCAAATCACCATTCCCCAAAGATGAGGCAGAAAAGTATGCAATGCAGGGTTGAGACAGACCATAGATTATACTTTTCTCAAATGTTTATTCATAGAATTAAGTCATTCTTTCTTGTAAATAGGCTACATTTTGAAATGTGATCTTTTTTAAAAAATTAATTGAACATTACATAAAGTATATGCTTTCTGTTCCTTATTTTCATTTAAAACTGTGTGATATCTACACATATGTATACAGTTTAAATTTCACTTGAAATTGTGATCTTAAAGTCCACCCATTTAGCTAGTACTGTTGCAAGTTTATCCTTCTTTATGGAAGACTAGCACTCCATTGTATAAAAGAAAAACTAGAACCACATCTTCTTTATTAATTTACCAATTAATGGATATTTGGGTCATTTTCAAGATTTATCTATTACAACCACTGCCAGTGGAGGGTCGGAGAGATAGTTCAGTGGACTAAGTGTTTGCTTAGGCAAGTGCAAGGGCCAGGGTTTGATCCACGGCACTACATGCCATGCCAGCCCTGCCCCCAGGTGCACTGAGCTGGAGATGGAGTCCGGGCACGGTGGTACACGCCTATAATCTCTGTACTAGGGAGGTAGAAAATAAACAGGAGGATCGCTATGAGCCTGAGCTGCATAGTGAGACCCTGCACACACACACACACACACATACACACACACACACACACAAATTGTCAACAGAATCATGAATAACACTGTGGTATAACTCTTTTAATTCTTTTAAGGAAAGAACAATTGAGAGTTAAATGGAGCCTCTGATAATTGTTTTTTGAGGAATCTGAGAAGAAATGTTTAAATGAGTAGGGAAATAATGGAGGGAGGGAGGATAGAAACAAAAATGTATAGAACAACAAAAAAGTGTTTTATAAAAATGGGAGAAGAGGGTCTGAAGGGAAGAGAGTGGAAGAAAAGGAAGCAAAATATATTATTTAAAGGCACAAATTCCCAAGATGAATGTTATCATTACATGCACCTAAAATGTAGCAATTAAAAAGAAAAGTTTATGCATAATATTACAATAGTAATTGAAAAACAGTACTCTTGTAGCAAATCCATGAACAATGGAAATAAGGGTTTGCTGGCATTTTATACCTCAGTGACATCAAATAATCAACTTGCACTCAGATATGAGAAATCCTATAACTGTCTAAATTAAATTAATCAGGAGAAGGATATATAAAATATATTAAATACATTAAAAAGGAAGATATCACAACATGATTAGGCATTAATTACAAAATGAAAATTTCAACCAACTGTTGTAATTCCATCACTTGGGAGGCTGATGTAAGAGGATTTCCATGAGTCTGATGATTTCCAAGTGTTCAAAGATCAGCCCCAACTATGAAATATATTCAAGCCCAGTGGAGATTTCAAAGTGAGACCCTGTGTCAGAGAATGCCCCCAAAAGAGCTTACAGAAAATAGTGTCACTTAAAAGTTACTCCTTGCTCTATTCAAAAATTCAGAACTGTACAATATAAGAGAAAACTGACAACATTCAACACCTCAAGAGCAAGGTGTTACCTTGCATACTTCACATAAAATACACTGATGTTGAAGCTTTTATTATAATCTGCATTTAGTAGGGAGAATGACAAATGGGATCTCAGGAAAGAGAAGCAACCTTCAATGGTTTCACATAGTGATTCATGATGCAGCTTGTGTTAAACAAATCTGAGAGGAATCATAATACATTTTATTTATGTTCAGAGAGAAACAGATATATTTGAAAATATAGATTCTATATTTATTTATTTATTTATTTATTTATTTATTTATTTATTTGGCGGTACCAGGGATTGAACTCAGGATCTTGTGCTTTCCAGGCAAACACTTATTCTACTGAGCTATCTCCCTGGCCCCATATAAAAAGGGAAAGATAAATTTGAATGCCTTAGGATTCTACAATGCAATAACTTAGATACAAAAAAAATAATTTCCTCTGAGCAAACAAATAGCCATCAGAATTTGAAAGAGAAATTGAAGTCCATAAAAACATGGTAAATACATAAAGCTATTTTTGAAAAATGCATGCAAAGAAACTAATACAATACTATTCAGTGAAAATTATAGGTCCCTGGGTAACAAGGTGGATGGCCAAGCAACGGGGAAAGAATCTCTCCAAGTGTTGCCATCAGATGCTGGAATATAGCAATATGGGGAAGATAAAAAATAAAGGAGGCAAGTCTCCACAGGCTAAAGAAGGAACTAAAGCACAAATTGAAGCGTAAAAGAGAGGGTGAAGATACAAAGAAGAAGGTACACAACCAAGCCTTCTTCCTGAGCAGAAAAACTGTGAGAGAAGTGGTCCAAACTTGCCAACACACAGCAAGTGCTGGTAACCACAGAGGCCTCCACAGAAAGATATAGAATTGGAGGGGACCAGCGAACATGAAAGACTGCACTAGCTGCTGGTGAGTGACAAGAGTTCATCTCCCTGTGCGAGAGAGCAATTGGTGGGGGAACTTTTTTGGAGAGAGGCAAACAGAGCTCAGAACTCTGTGGCTACTGGCTCCATCTAGGGTTCTAAGCCGGGCCCAGGCCCATGGTAGATGCACTGATGGCTGCAAGTCCCAGAGGGTGTGGGCTTGCACACCCTTTGGGATAAGTCCACATAGATAAGGATTGTCTCCGTACACTGTTTACCAGTGACAGCAGAGACAAATCTAGAAATGGACTTTTTTGTTTTTGTGTTTTGTTCTCTCTCTCTCTCTCTCTCTCTCTCTCTCTCTCTCTCTCTCTCTCTGTCTTATTTTTTGTTGTTGTTTTGCTTTGTTCTTTTATGTTTTCTGGGGTTTTTTGGTGGGTGTTTTTAGGGTTTTTTCCTTCTTTCTCTTTCATTGTTTAAACAGACATGGTGTCTAGTATCTTTATGATTGTGGTTCTGTTTAGTTCTTTTTATGTCTTCCTCCTCTCCCTCCAATCTTTTGCACCAGTTTCCCAAAGTTAGCAGTTTCCCTTGTCCTCCAGCCCTCTAATCTCTTCCTCTTCTTCAATTTCTCTATTTTCTCTCTAACCCGTTTTAAATTTTGTCTAACCTCTGAGGGCAGAATTGACATACTAAGGATTTGAATATTGCATACATTTTACAGTTTGTTTTAGATTGTGTTATACAACTACAAATCTAGTTCATACTGTTAAAGGTGGTAAATTAATGGTTACTTTAGTTTGTCATATTTTAGGCTGTTTTATGTTATTCATATTGGTACCACTATAGCTAAAAGTGACATAATTATTCTAAATGCATGTTACAAACATCAACCCAGGAATTAAATGAAAATAAAAAAAGAAAATGAGGAAACATTTAAACAAAATGCAACCTCAAACATCACCAAAGAAAAACCCAGTGGGCAATGAGTTGGGACACTTGAAAAATCACCCACTTGGTCTCTCTAAAATGGTAACAACAAAACAATTAAATAAAGGTATAGGAAAAATATCAAATTAAGAAAAATCCCTCAGATTACTGCAGAGATAGGGTCCACAATGTAAACCATTGTTGGTGATGCTAGAACTGATACATACAAAGTTAAAAGAGCTTAAGAAAATTATGGAAGCCATGAATGATGAACACAGGAAAGAAATAGCATCCATAAGGCAGATTCAAGCAGATACCCAGGAGAACACAAATTCCATTCAAAGTATTTGAAGCAGACTAAGTCAATGTGGAGATAGGATATCAGATATAGAAGAAAGGCTTGCAACTAGCAATGATGAACAATAGCAGGAGATCACAAGAAATCAATTCAATAGCTGCTAAATGACACAAAGAAAAATAACTTAAAATGCATGGAGTCAACAAAAAAGCAGGAGATAACACAAATAATATTTAAAAAAATAAAAACTTCACTGGCGTCATGGTAGAAAGCTTCCCCAGTAGAAAAGAAGATGTGAACATAGGGATAAGTGAGGGATATAGAATCCCAATGGGTATGACAAAAAAAAAAAAAAAAAAACTACAGCTAGGCATATCATAGTCAAGATTCCAGAAATTCAACAAAAGAATAGAATCTTAAAAGCTGCTAGGAAAAGAAACAATTCTCCTACAAAGGAAATTGCATCAGAATCATAGCTGATTTCTCAGCACAAACCCTCAAGTCAAAGAGTTTGGAATGAAGTACTTCAATCTCTAAGGTAAAACAACCTTCAACCCAAATTGATATACCCTGCAAAGATACTCTTCAAAACTGATGGAGTCAGGGCTGGGGAGATAGCTCATTTGAATAAGTGCTTGCCTGGCAAGCACAAGGGCCTGAGTTCAATCCCTGGTTCCACCAAAAAAAAAAAAAAAAAGTTTCTTCACATCATCTAATATAATGATATCATCATGATCACTATAATAATGTGTTATGCTGTACATGATCTGAAGCTTTCTCTATAACAATTTATAACTGTTATTTCTTAACATTCTAAAAGAGTTCAAATTCTAAGACAACCATAACTGATAAAAATAATGGTTGCCTAATTCAAACTCTCACCATTGTCCCTGATTTGGCCTGTTGTAGACATCCAAAGGATGATTAAAATAATCCTTATTCTTAATAAAAATGCTGAGATGTTCTTTAACATATTCCTTAGCCCCCTAAAAGAAAGCAATGGCGAATTTCCTTACAAACTTTCCTCCAATACTAACATGTTAAAATATTTCTTTTTTTTTTTTTTTTTTTTTTTGCAGAACCGGGGATTGAACTCAGATCCTTGTGTTTGCCAGTCAAGCACTTATCCTACTGAGCCATCTCCCTGGCCCCTAAAATATTTCTTGTATATCACTTATATTATCAAGAGAAAAGCCATTATATAATGTGCTGATGAACTTACTATAACTAAATTTATACAATAAATATTGGACAGGGCCAGCAAGATATCTCAGCAGACTAAGCACCTGCTTAGACAAATGCAGGGATCAGGTTTCAATTCTTGGCACCACAGGCTGCACCAGCCCCACCCCATGCTGAGCCTGCCCCTGAGACCAGGCATGGTGATGCAAGCTTATAATCCCAGTGCTGGGGAGGCTGAAAACAGGAGGATCACTATGTGTCTGAGCTGCATAGTGAAACCCTGTACTATATGGAATATAGATCAATACTTTCATTTCGTAAGACTTTAAATTTGTTAAACTGTAACTTATGAGGTTTCCCAGCAGCACAGAGGAACAAGTCATTACTTGACTGAAGAGATGCTACAAAACACAAGAGTTTTCTTTGTTCTTCAAAAACTTTTTCTTACAAAAAGCACCATATATATCAATTGTACCTCCAAAATTACAAAGGTAAATGGCCTCATCTTTCTCAGTTTGTTGATATGTATACTTCAAGTAAGTGACAGCTTACTGGATACATGTGCTTATCTCACTTGTCTTTGATATCGTTACATGGAAAAACTAAATCTCAACTCATTCCTCTAATAAAACTTTATATGCAACCTTAAAACTAAAAAACACATTCTTCAAATTCACTTGGAACCAAAAGAGATCCATAATATGAGAAGCAATCCAGACAACAAAGGGAAAGGCAGAAGGTATCACACAATCCCTGACCTGAAATTATATTACAAACCTACTGTGATAAATTAAGCATAGCGCTGGCATAAAGACAGACCTGAGAGTCAGTGGAACAGATGAGATGATGGAGACAAAACTACAAACACACTCAGCCACCTTATTTTTAACAAAGGGGCCAAACATGCTCACCGAAGAAACATAGCCTCTTTAACAAATGGTGCTGAAAAAAATTGGCTTTTCAAATGTTGAAGGTGTGGCTGGGGAGATGGCTCAGTGGAATAAGCGCTTCCTTGGCAAGCGCAAGGGCCTGAGTTCAATCCCCAGTTCCGAAAAAAAAAAAAAAATCAAATGTTGAAGGCTAAAATTAGACCCATGTCTATCACCATGTATTAAACTACAGTCAACATGGATCAAAGATTTTTTTAAATTTTATTTATTTATTTATTTATTTTGGCAGAACTGGGGATTGAACTCAGATCCTTGTGCTTGCCAGGGAAGTGCCTATTCTACCGAACAAGCTCCCTGGCCCAAAAGATTTAAACATTGCGACAGAAACACTAAATCTTCTAGAGGAAAATATAGGCAGAAAATTAAAGACATGGGTAGGCAGAGAGTTCATAATCAAAAACCAAAATGCATGGGAAATACATCAAAGAAAAAACAACTGGGAGTTCATCTTTTTGAGAAGATTCTGTACTTCAAAAGAAATCTCCAACTGGGCTGGGGAGATAAATTAATAGTCTAAATGCCCGCCTAACAAGTGCAAGGACCTGTGTCTGATCCTCAGTACCACATGCCATGCTGGCCCTGAAACCCTGGGCACACAGTGTGGATCACCAAAACTGGGTGTAGTGGCTCAGGCCTGTAATCCCACTCCTGGGGAGGCTGAGGCAGGAGGAACACTACAAGTCGAAGCTGAGTAGTGAGATCCTGTACCTACCAAATAAATAAATAAGTGATTTTTAAAACAAAATCTCCAACACATTAAAAAGAAAACTCATGAACTGGGAAAAAATCATAGCTGACATCCCTCTGAGAAAGTCCTATCTGGAAAACTCAGGAACTGGGAAAAAAATTATAGCTGACATCCCTCTGACAAAGTCCTATCTGAAGCATAAAAGGAATTATAAAATTTAAAAAAAAAAATCAGTTCCTCCCCCCAAATTCTAAGACCAAATCCAAAATGGGCATCAGAGACAAATATACACTTCTCAGATGAAGAAATACAAATGGCAGGTAAATATATGCAAAAATGTTCAACATCATTTGTCATTCAAGAAATGCAAATTAAAACAACATTGAGATTCCATTACACCACTGAAAGCAAGAATATCATCAAGAAGTTAACCACTAAAAAAAAAAAAAA
>NW_004524831.1:1110887-1115943 GCF_000260255.1 Octodon degus | reverse complement strand
GAAGAAGAAGAAGAAGAAGAAGAAGAAGAAGAAGAAGAAGAAGAAGAAGAAGAAGAAGAAGAAGAAGAAGAAGAAGAAGAAGAAGAAGAGAAAGAAAGAAAGAAAGAAAGAAAGAAAGAAAGAAAGAAAGAAAGAAAGAAAGAAAGAAAGAAAGAAAGATACAATAAGTAAAATTGTATTATGTGCCTACAGGTCTATGGTAGGTCCATGTAAGACCCCCAGACATGTGTTGTATAATCCAGCCAAATTTTCAGTGGGATTTTTTGCTTGTCATGGACAAATGTTGTTCCCTGGATGTGATGGTGATGACCAAAATAAATATATTAATTAAGATTCCAGAAATTCAGCACAGAAACACAGTATTAAATGAGGCTGGAGAAAATAAATAAGTCACCTTTAAGGGAAGCCCTCAAAATCACAGCAAACTCAACACAAACCTCAAATCAAAGGGAATTAGGAGTAAGGTATTATAAGTTCAGAAGAAAACTACCTACAACCCACATTGACCTACCCTGCAAAATTATCTCTTAAAATTAGTGGAGAAATAAGATACTTCCATAACAAAGAACTACCGAAGAATTTATTCTCAACAAACCAGTTCTTCAGAATGCTCTGAAGCATGTATTAGAAAGGAAAAACGAAGAGCACAAGCATAAGAGCACCAGCAGAAAGAAGGCACTGGTAAGGGTAAGAAAGTAAGCAGAAGGGAAAGAAAGGAAACCAACTATAAGAAAATAACATGAGATTTGACCCAGAGTCCAGGCCCAGCATGTGAGTGAGCCTGCCCACAGCCTGCCAGATCCTCAATTGACCCAGGCCTGGAGTGTGAGTAGGACCACCCGGGGCCCGCTGGATCCTTAGGCCCAGCATGTGAGTGGAACTTCCTCCATCAGACAGGCCCTGTGTGGAATCCTGCAGCAGAACTCCCTGCAGAAAGGCTAGAGGTAAGACCCACCCAGCTGATCCAGGAACAGAACATCTTGCCACAGTGGCACAGAGAGCTCACTTCCAAGATATGCAGCAGGAAGAAGTAGAGCACAGCAGCCAGACCCAAGTCACACCCTCCTGGATGAGTTTGAACTTGGTACATCCAGGCCTGGTGCTAAGGTAATAACTCTATTAAAGCTGTACACCAAAGGTCAAAAGACAGTGCTACACAAAATGACAAACAGAAAGAGCAAAATGCATTCTTTGGCCCTGAGCCCACCCAGTACAAATACAGGAGACAATAGCATAGAAGAAATTGTAAATCACACACCTGAAATCTCTGAAATAATAGCAACTGAAGTAATGAAACAACTGCAGAAAGGTATAGAGGCAATCAGATCAGAAATAATTTCTGAACTAAAAAAATAAATGATAAGTATAATAAAAGTAATACTAAGTGCTTCTAAAGAAGACACTGATTAAAAAAATAGAGGCAAATAGAAAAATGATGGAATCCTTGAATGAGGAATATAGGAAAGAAATAGAATGCATGAAGCAGATTCAAAGGACTATACAGGAAATTAAAACCTCAATCACAAGCTGGCAAAAACCTTGGAATGAAAGTAAAAATAGACTTTCAAACCTTAAAGACATGCTTGCAGTTAGTGAAAATGTAAGACAAGATTTCATAAAAACAACTAGGATGCAGGAAAAAATAATTCAACATCTGCAAGACAATGCAAAGATGAACAACTTAAGAATAATAGGCATCAATGAGAAAAGAGTCAATACAAATAATATAAAAACAATATGGACAGAAGTAACAGTAGAAAGCTTCTCAAATATGGGGAAACAGTCTGACATTCAGCTAACAGAAGCATATAGAACTCCAAATAACATTAAAGTAAAAACAAACCCAGACATATAATAATCAAGATCCCAGAAATTCAGCACAGGAACAGTACACTAAAAACTGCTAAAGAAAAGAAACAGACCACATTTAAAGAAAAAACCATCAGAATAATGGCAGATTAATCTTCACAAACCATCAAGTCAAGAAGAGCATGGAACAAAGTATTTCAAGTCTTGCAAGAAAACAAATTCCAACCCAGACTGATATATCCTGCAAAATTCTCTGTCAGGTTTAATGGAGAAATGAAATACTTCCATGACAAAGAACAAAGAATTTCATGATGACAAAAACAACCCTAAACAGACTACTAAAAGATATTCTAGAGAGGGATCAAAATGACCATGACTCCATGAATGAAAATGGAAAGAACCCCCTTAATAGGGCAAACAATTAAACATAGGAGAAAAAGAGGTGTAGAAAAGCAGTCTTACAATTATTCTTTGGTATACAGCATCAAAATATTTCCATCACCATACTCTACAAATGGACTTCTCCTGAGCCCTATGGGACATGTTTCTGTCCAGGTCTACAGAGTGAATATCAAAGAATTAGCAGTAGCTCAGTCTCACAAGTGACACCTGGCCAACAGTAAGCATCGTGGACACTGCCCATGTGCACAACACACTAGAACCTTGTGCAATAGCCTGTCCCCAAACTGATAGAAGTGCTGGTCATTTATTTGCCATTCCAGTATTTATGCTATGTTTTATTCTTAGTAATTCTTTACTATCACGAAAACTTTTTCTTAGCTGAATTGTTATTGAAATATTTAATTTTTAATTAATTAATATTTAATTAATTTTCTGAATATTGTTTAATATTAATTTTTGTTTTAAGATTTATACAGTATCTTTGACTTACAATCTACTTATAAGACATGGTAATGATATTTTCTCCTAGTATTAGAAACTTTAAAAAGTATATTTCGGGGCTGGTGAGATGGCTCAGTGGTCTAAAGCACCTACTTAGAAGAAGCTAAGCTAAGCAAAGCACAGGGACCGCGGTTCAATCCCCCAGCACCACATGCCAGCCAGCCCTGCCCCCTGGTGGGCTGAGCTGGCCACACACACACAAAATAAATAAATAAATAAATAAATAAATAAAATTAAAAAATAAATAATAAAAATAAAAAGTATATTTCCATTTTCCATTGACTTTATATTATTTCTTCCTTGTCTTTCACACACACACACACACACACACAAATATGTATATAACCCAACATAAGATTGATACTGTTTTATAGAAATCTTCAATGACCTTTTAAATGGGTTCATCTAATATATTTAACATAGTCCTGCATAACTAAAATTTTGAGAGTTATTTATTCTTTATCCAGCATCATACAGCAACTTCTTTTGCCTTCTGGATTATGTTCTTTGTTATTCGCTATGTGCTATATCTGGAGGTATTAGAATATTTGGAGTTTGTATAACTAGAAAATATTTTACTTCTAGTTTTCAAAGGTATGTTTGCTAAGCATAAAATTCAATGAGAAATTAATTCAACATGTGCAAGACAATGCAAAGATGAATGTGAGACTAATAGGCATTAATGAGAAAGAAAGAGTCAATACAAATGATATAAAAAGAATATGGACAGAAGTAATAGCAGAAAACTTCCCAAATGTGGGGACGCAATCTGACATTCAGGTAACTGAAGCATAAGAATTCTAAATAACATTAACCCAATTAAAACCACACTCAGACGTATAATAATCAAGATCCCAGAAATTCAGCATAGGAACCGCATACCAAAAGCCACTAGAGAAAAGAAACAGATCACATTTAAAGGAAAACCCATCAGAATAATGGCAGATTTCTCAACATAAGCCATCAAGTCAAGAAGAGCATGGAACAAAGTACTTCAAGTCTTGCAAGAAAACAAATTTCAACCCAGACTGATATATCCTGCAAAAACTCTTTCGAGTTTAATGGAGAAACAAAATACTTCTATGACAAAGAACAAATAAAGAATTTCATGATGAAAAAGCCAACCCTAAACAGACTATTAAAAGATATTCAAGAGAGGGATCAAAATGACCACAACTCCACAAATGAGAATGGAAAGAACCCCCCAAGTAGGGCAAACAATTAAATATAGGAGAAAAAGAGGTATACAATAACAGCCTTTCAATTATTCTTTTGTATACAGCAGCAAAATATTTTCATCCGCATACTCTACAAATGGACTTCTCTAGGCAGGCCAAATAGATCAGCGGATTAAAGAGCCTACAAGCAAGCACAGGGATGGGGGGTTTGATTCTCAGGCCTGCTGTGCTGGCCCTGCCCCTGGGGCACGCTTGTCCCGACCCATGGGTTAGTCAACGAAGACCCTAGAGGGGGAGTGGGGATGAGAAGGAACAGTAGACACAAAGAAGGGAGACAAGACAGGATTCTGATCAAGTCTCGTTTATTCAGGGGAGGTGCTGGGTGTATATAGGAAGTGTAGGAATGAGGAAGTCTTGGCTCTTGGGGGGGGTCAGCAGGTATCTAGGCAATGGAGGAAGGTCCCACCCCTGGGGCATATCACATGATTCACAGGGAATGGGCAAGGTGGGAAGGACCATAAACTTAACTCAGCAGGGGAATAGAAACTTAAGAAAATGGCTGACACTATTATAAAATGAATACCAATTAATGGCCTCCCACATACACTGAGACAACAGTTGAGACTGGGCACCATAATTGCAGCTCTTGAGAGGCTGTACACAGATGGAGTCCGATCTAGTAGTGAGACCCTGAACACCCTGCAGACCCTTCCCTAAAATACAAAGAAAAAAAAAATCGGCTTCTCCTGCACCCTATGGGTCATGATTCTGTCCAGGGTGGATATCAAGGAAATAGCAGTAGCTCAGTCCCACAAGTGACACCAGGTCAACAGTAGGCATCATGGACACTGTCCACATCCACCACATGCTAGAACATTGTGCGATATCCTATCCCTAAACTGTTAGAAGTGCTGGTCATATATTTGCCAGTCCAGTATTTTTGTTATGTTTTATTCTTAGTAATTCTTTACTATCAGGAAAACTTTTTATTACTTGATATTGTTGTATGTATTAACCTAATCAAATACTGTGTGTGTACTCTGAATTGATCACAAATTCATACATATGATACACTACATTCTGGCCCCTTAGTTGGACACACTATTTAATTTTAACTTTTGAATATTATTTTGAAAATTTTAATTTAATTTTGAATTAATTAATAT
>NW_004524831.1:1093583-1110629 GCF_000260255.1 Octodon degus | reverse complement strand
TGTGCTTTGCTAATCTTGTTCTAAATAGGTGCTTTAGACCACTGAGCCATCTCACCAGCCCTAGTATGAGAAACTTTAAAAAGTGTATTTCCATTTTCCATTGACTTTATTTATTTATTATTATTTTTTCTTTTTTTCTATTGACTTTATATTAATTCTTCCTTAATAATTAATTCTTTTACACACACACACACACACACACATATATATATATGTATAACCTGACATAAGATTGATACTGTTTTGTGGAAATCTTCAATGACCTTTTAAATATGTTCATCTAATATAATTATATTTTACATAGCCCTGCATAAATACTTTGAGAGCTCTTTATTCTTTATCCAGGATCATACAAGCAACTTCTCTTGCCTTCTGGATTATGGTCACTGTTATTTTCTATGTGCTACTTCTGGAGGTATTAGAATATTTTGAGTTTGTATAATTATAAACTTTTTTTTTCAGTACCAGGGATTGAACTCAGGACCTTGCGCTTGTCAGGTAGGCATTTATTCTACTGTGCCATTTCCCAGCCCCGAATTTGTATAATTGGAAAATATTTTACTTTTAGTTTTCAAAGGTATGTTTGCTAAGCATAAAATTCAATGAGAACAGATCTTTTTTTTTCTTTTTTTTTTTTAGTCCTTTGAAATAATTAGTCTAGTTTCTTACACACTTGCTCTTTTTTTTCTAAAGTGGAATAAGATACTATTTAATTTTGTTCTTCCATAGCTAATTTTTTTATGTATATGCTTTCATGATTTTTTTTCTTTAACATTAGTTTTGGACAATTTCATTTTTGTGTATCTTGGTATGATTTTATGCAAATCCCTTAAGTGAATGGGAGACCAGGGTTCCATGAGGAAGGACATTGGTACACCATCAAAAATTTATGTTGTATTTCTCCCATCATTCTCCAAAATTACCTATTGACTTTTTCCAAAATAACTGTATACTGATGAAGGTGCATTTTGGGGATTAGTAGACATTAGTTCTAAACCATTGCTGTTCTACATGATTTAAAATATCATTGTGCAAGCACCTGCCTAGCAAGCTCAAGGTCCTAAGTTCAAATCCCAGTACCAAAAATAAAATAAAATATCATTGTCACCCTCCAGTAAGAGTAGGGGCCTATGAAGTTCAGATAATCGATGGACGTTTTGCAAATGTTTCACTCAGTGTTTGTCCAGTATGTCCTGAAAATCATCATGCAATTATTTCTCTTTTCCAGAATAAGCAGTTGGGATAGATACATTTAATACTTTCCATAACTTTCATATTGGTTCCTTAATCTATGGTGTGAGGGCTTGCATAATTGAGATTTTATTTTATTTATTTATTTATTTATTTTTGGCAGAATCGGGGATTGAACTCAGGCCCTTGCGCTTGCCAGGGAAGCGCTTATTCCACTGAGCCATCTCCCTGGCCCCATGCATAATTGAAAATGCCAAACAGAAGACATCAGAATTGTCTTTCCAGGACAAACATAGTAAAATTAATATCAGTAGTACTTCTTTGGAGGGACTACAGAGATTACAGCCACTATTAGCGAGTGGAAGAATTCCGGAATAGTTGATCTCATTACATCTCCATTTAATCTTTCAATTTGAACTATGCAGAAGATGGATGGATCTAGAGAATGATGGTACACACCACAAGTTGGATCAAGGTGCGACTCCAGTTGCAGCTTCTGTACAAGATGTGGTGTCTTTGGTGGAGAAGATGAACCAACTCACCAGCTAGTTTTAGTTTGCAGCTACTAATGTAAATGACTTTCTTCTTTATACATATCCATATGGCTCATCAGAACTAATTTGCTTTTGTAGGGGAAGAAAAGCAATACAACTTCACTGTCCCACCTCAAGGTTACGTTAACTTTTCAGCCCTGTGTCACAATTTAGTCCATAGTGATCTTGATCACCTCTCTCTTCCATAAGACATTACACTATACAATACTGATTGGAGTAGGAGTTGGAAACTCCTCCAGATTTGTTAGTTGTAGTAGACTGGACTTACAACTTGTTTTCAACTTGCAATGCCTAGCTGAACTGAATCAGCGTGGTGCTGGGTGTGGAGGGCCCACCTGGGGATTTTTTGCCAACAACATAAAAGGAGAACTGGAGAGGTGCTGTTGGTTCTCTTAGAGGAGCTTGTCATGGTGGCTTTACTGATATGAACTTGGCTGTTAATCATCAGAGGAGCTCAGGACCTTAGCATCACTGACAATGGATATGGTCCAGCTTAGGGGAGCTTTGGTCCTTACTTCAGCATCACTTCCTGGCTCTGGAGGGGAAGACGATGCACTCTTCAATCTCCTGGAGAAACTTGGGCTGGATTTCCTGATATGACCTCAGGTGTTCTCATGATCAAAAGAGCTTCAGACCTTGTTGTCACCGGGGATGGCTGTGGTACATTTCAGGGGAGCTCTGGTTCTTATGTGAAGTGCCATGTCCTGGCTTCAGTGCAGATCCCTCAGCATGCTGGCAAAGATTCATTATCCTTCTGGTATAGACTTTCTAGCTTCCACCACTGACCTTGGACCCTTCCAAGCTCAGATCCTTGAAACAGACTTACATGAGACATTGTCATGGGCTCTAGACTTCTAGTTGGATTCACTGGGTGAATCCATCATCATGGGTTCTAGATCTTCAGCTGCACTCATGTAGAACATTGCTATGGGATCCAGGCCCTCAGCTGGATTCTTCAGGTACTTAGTGTGTGCATAGATTTACAGTGCTCCTTTGTATTTGACTGTTTGGCTGACTTGGATAAGATACTTTTATAAATTATGTGTCATGTACTGCTTTCCTTGAAACTCCTGACCATAACATTAGTAAAAATTTGAGAGCCAGATAATGGAATATAAGTCATAGTAAAATTCAAGGTTCTTTAACTCAGTGAAATTTCTAGGAGTTGAATCATGAGGGACATTTTAAGGTAAAAGATTAGTTGTGGATCTGAGTTCTCCTACAAACAAAAAGGAGGTACAAGGCCTAATGGACCTCTTGGATATTAGAAGGACACCTTCTTCACTTGGTGCTTCATGCAGCTCATTTACTGACTCAGAAAGCTTCTAAGTTTGAATGGGGTCTCTGTAACAGGTCCATGCTGCTGTGCAGGCTGCTTTGCCACTGGGATCATATGATCCAGCAAATCCAGCCATATTTCAAGTGCCAATGGCCAGTAGGAATGCTGTTTGTAGTCTCTGGCAGGCCTTCATATTTCAATTGTGATGGAGCCCTTTAAGATTTTGGGACAAGACTGGTATAATCTGCAATTATTCTCCTTTAAAATAACAGTTCTTGGCATGGTACTGGGCCACAGTGGAAGGTGAGGGCTTGGCCATGGGACACCATGTTACCTTGCAACCTGAGCTGCTTAGCTTCAGCTGGGAACTGTCTGATCCACCAAGTCATAAATTATATTTGCATAATAACAGCCTATCATTAAATGGAAACTTTATGTATAATTACAAAAGAGCAGGTTCAGAGAGTAGAAATAAATTATTACATGAAGAAATTCATCAGATGTTCATGGACCCTACACCTGTACCTTCTGCACATTGATTGTACCATAAATTCAGCTGTTAGGGGGAAAACAGCTAGCCACTGTTTTTGGATGGTTATGCATGTTATTTAAACACCAAATGCAAGTGGATAGCAACAGCACTGCAATCACATTTCAGGAAAATCGCTATTTGAACCTGGTGAAAATAAGCCTTCACAGTGGGCAGAACTTTACACAGTGTACCTGGTAGTACATTTTGCCCAGGAGGAAAATGGCCAGATATACAACTGTATACTGATTAATGGGCTACAGCCAATGGTCTAGTTGGGTGTTCAGAAAGGTGGAGGAACTAAGTGGAAAACTGGTAACAAAGATTATTTGAGGATGAAAAATGTGAATAGACCTATCTATATAGGCAATGGATGTATCTTACTTGATTTCCACATAAACTCACCAAAAGGTGACCTGAGTAGAAGACGACTTTAACAATCAATTGGATAAGTTTACCTGTTCTTTACATAGTAGACATCTCCTCTCTTCAGCTCCTCCCTTTTACTGCTTCATGGGCTCATGAACAGGGTGAGCATGTCAGCAAGAATAAAGGTTGTGCATGTTCAGTGACATGGACTCCCATTCAGTGAGGCTGTTCCGGTTACAGCCACTGCTGCAGGCCCAATATGCTGGTGGCATGGACCAACACATTTTCCCCAATATGGCACTATTCCCTGGGGTAATCAGTCCTCAGTCTGGAAGCAGGTTGATTATATTGGGTGGTTTCCATCAGGGAAGGGGTATACTTTTATCTGCACTGGAATAGATACCTTTTCTAGATATGGATTTAACTCTCCTACATCATACTTCTGGCAAAACATCTATCCATAGATGTACATGTTGCTTTATCCACCATTATGGAATTCTACACAGCACTGACTCTGACCCCAGGGAATAAATTTGATTCCCAAAGAAGTGATGTGGTGGTCTCATGCTCATGGAACCAGGTGGTCTTACCATGTACTTCACCATCTAGAAGCTGAGGATAGAAACTTAGAATGATCTTTGAAAAACATGTTTCCAGCACCACTTAAGTAGCAACTTATTGTAGGACTGGGACAAGGTTCTTCAAAAGGCCGTGTATGCTTTGAGTCAGCAACCACTATATGATGCTTATCTCTCCCATAGCCGGGATTCGTGGGTCCATGAATGAAGGGGTAGAAGTAAGAATGGTATCCACTGTTAGCCATAGTGATCTATTAGCAAAAATTTGCACCCTATTCTCATGATCTTGTGTTCTGGTGGTTTAGAAAGTTGTTTTATTTTTTTTAGAGGGGAGAAGGGGGAGAGGCTTTGCCAGGACACACAGTGATAACTATAAATTGAGAGTGAAGACTCCCCTGATCTTTTTGTTCTGCTTATGACTCTAAAGAAAGAAAAAATGGAGTTAGTGTTTAGCGAGGTGGTTGACCCAGACGGTAAAGTAAAAATCACACTATCACTCCACAAAGAAGGAAAGAAAGATATACTTAGAGTGCAGGAGATCACATAGGGAGTCACCTAGTATTGTCAGACCAAATGATAACAATCCAACTGAGGCAAAATAATGCTCCACAACCTTCAGGAATGAAAAATAAGTGTGGCCACATCAGGGAAAAAGCACAAAGCCCACTTGAAGTGCTCACAGAAAGCCAAGGAATACAGAATAGGTCATACAAGCCATTCTATTTTTTTCCATAGAAAGCAGAAAAATAATTTATTCCAAAAGATGGCAGATATAAGAAATTCATCCTGAAAATATAGCTCGGTGTAAATCTGTTAGGACGGAGGTTGCTGAGCACAGTCTCCTACTAACTGCCCCACTGGAGTCTTATTTGTCTTGCAGCAGTTCTTCAACAGATTGCCGATTCCTATGTCGTGAGCTGGCAGGAGCTATTTCCAAATCCTCAGATGCCAAGGGGAGAGGAACAGAGTTCCCAGAAGAGCAGCACCTTCTCCCTCAGAAGAGTACACACACATTTTGTAGTTAGCACAGCACAGCGTAGGTGAAGGAGGCACATCTCTCATCAAAGTATAAAAGAGGCAGGAAAAAATACTGAATTGTAGAAAAAGATCTTCAAATGTGGTGGGAACTTAGTTTGTTTAAGGCAGCCGATGCCCAAAATGGACCAAAGAAGGCGATCTGGGTTTGGAGGTGGTTCTGCATCTAGAAAGAATTTTCTTCGTGACCTCAGTGGCTCGGCACTGTGAAGCACGTCCTTTTCCTCAAGGCCAATGATACTTCAGATACCAGATGGTTTCATTTTTTAACCGTGGTCCAAAGAGAGGGTTGCGTTGGGTCAGAATTGCAATCAACCAAAAGAGACAGCAGCAACCTGAACGGGTCGCCCACATGGTGATGATAACTCCCCAGTTGGGACCTTTGGGGATGAACCAGGGCACGACGAAGCCAACAAAGCCCCAGAACACGCTCATCACGATCAAAGGCACCGTGAGGCCGTGATACGCCATGACCGCCGCTGGAGTTGCCAGCCCCTTCCCAGACGCCTCAGTTGGGCCCCCCACCACCCCACAAGCCATTCTAAATACAAGCTTTGGCTTCACGATCAGCTACAGAAGTAAGGACTGTAGTAGTTCTTTCCCAATATCCTCCCAGTGTCTTAATAAACCTGTTACAGAGTTCCAGGAATGAAACGTTAGAGGACTATCACCTAAAGAAAACTTTTATTCTTGGTAGAGAGCACATCCTAGTATCCAAAGAACATATAAAGAAATGTGTGTAGTTGTGAAGTTGATTGAAGGTAGATAGTAGCAATTAACTGTGTCAAGCTGAGTACAACCTGCCCAAGTATGCCTAGCAAACTGTGGATGTGGAAGCTCTACCCTAGAAGAGACTGTTGACAGAATGCTATAAATCGTGAACTAAATAGCAAGGCTTATGTGTGTTTCTGCGGAGGATCCCGTTTTCACTGTCACGTTGGAAGCCATCTCCTGGCTGCCAGCAGGCTCTTGAGCCTCAGCTCAGACCACTCAGTCTTCTGGTACAGACTCACTTGGGACACTGCAGCGGGCTCCAGGGTTTCTGGCTTTTTCTGTATATCCAGTATACAAGCAGATTCTCTGCACTCTTCTATATTTGAGCAAGTGGGCAGGGGTTATAAACCAATCTTGTACATTCTTACATATCTGTGTATCTCTGATTAAAATGGCTTCTCTAGTAAACACTGACTGATACAATATTATAGTTCATGATATTCTTTATTAGACAAGGTATGGTTCTTCTGATGTAGCACAATCAGAAATTCACAGCAGTATAGCTAATTTTCTGGATATAAATCATGGCAAAATTATAACCAGTCATATCAATATAAGCATGAAAATTAAAATATTAAAACAAAATTTTACATAAATCATAGTAGTCAATATAAAATTAAAATAGGTGAAATTACATGTATTATACAATTATGGTGGGATATATGCACGTATCTAGTTAGGATATAAAAAATTTTCTAATCTACAATTTGTATGTAAACAAAGAAGCTTCTAAAAAATACATGTTCATGTTTCTCAATATGCATAAATTTACATATACAACACTCAATTCAAAATTGTCTTTTTGTACACAGAATATGAAATGTGTACACAAAGAAAATTATCATCCAAGTTAGTGGTTATCTTAATTACAAAACTAGCAATAAAATTTTTTAACCATTTATATCTCCCCATATTAATGCAAAACAAAAATCAAAACCACATAAACACTGCCCCTACTTACAAAAGTTGGGTCAATCTACTGGCAGTGAGAAATACATTTTATTTCACCTTCTTTTATTAGAAGATATTATATATTAAGTTCAAAGACAATGGCTTATGTGAAAATATATTATGTCAATACTGTTTCTGGTAAAGACTACAGATACACAGTCCAGTCATTTACACATGATTTAATAAAAAAACACAAAAAGAATACATTCTAGATCCTCTGGGAATGTACGTTCTAGATAACCTACGAAAATCTTGACATCAAATTTTTCATTTATATGTGTACAAGTCTCCACTACAGGAGGAATTTTCACAGGCTTTAAAAAGTATGATTGCATATGTAGCGTCACTCTCCAGTGATTTATTTCATGGAGTTGATAAAAAAAAAAAAATAGATTCAGTGAATGATTCCCTACATTGCTTATCTACATAGGGTTCCTCCCCAGTTGGGGTCTGTGTCTATAAAATCTAGACCTAATAAAATTTTTCACATGCCACGCGGAAAGGGGTTTTCATCTTTGTGAGTTCTGTCACGCATTTTGTAAGAACTCTTTGCAGTGAATGCCTTTCCACATTGCTTGCTGACATAAGGTTTCTCCACTGTGTGACTTGTTTCATGTCTTTGACAAGATTGGTGTGTAGTGAATGCCTTCCCACACTGCTTGCACACATAAAGTTTCTCACCTGTGTGAATTTTTTCATGTATGTCAGAATAAGTCTTTGTAGTAAATGCTTTTCCACATTGCTTGCAAACATAAGGCTTCTCTCCAGAGTGAGTTCTTTCATGTCTTTGATAAGATTGGTGTATAGTGAATGCCTTTCCACATTGCTTGCACACGTAAGGTTTTTCCCCTGCATGAAAGTTTTCATGTAGTTTGTAGTAATGCTTTGTAGTGAATGCTTTCCCACACTGCTTGCACACATAAGGTTTCTCCCCAGTGTGGGTTCTTTCATGTCTTTTATAATTACTTCTTATAGTGAATGCTTTTCCACATTGATTGCACACATAGGGTTTCTCCCCAGTGTGAGTTCTTTCATGTATTTGACAATACTGCTGTGTAACGAATGCCTTCCCACATTGCTTGCACACATAAGGTTTCTCCCCTGTGTGGATTTTTTCATGTATTATAGAATAATTCTTTGTAGTGAATGCTTTTCCACATTGTTTGCACACATAAGGTTTCTCCCCAGTGTGATTTCTTTCATGTATTTGATAATAACTGAGTTTGGCAAAGGCTTTTCCACAGTGTTTACATACATATGGTTTTTCCCCATTGTGAGTAGTTTCATGACTTTGATATTGACTGTATCTTGTGAATGATGACCCACATTGCTTACATACATAGGGTTTCTGACCAGTGTGGATTCGTCTATGTTTTTGAAATGCAAACATACATGCAAATCCATTTCCACATTGCTTACATACATAGGGTTTATCCTCCATATGATTCCTTTCATGAGTTTTAAAACTTTGAGTATTGAAGGTTTTTCCATACTGCTTGTATATATATGGTGTCTTCCTAGTGTGAAATCTCTCATGAAAACCCCTGTAGGTGGTGGAAGCTTTCATGCTTTTCTGACCAATAATGGTCTTCATTATAGGGTTAGTTCTTTCATCAGGTTCAGAGTAGGCTTTCACACACTGCTCATTTTCATAGATTTTCTCTCCAGTCTTTGTTGTTGCATGTTTCGCAAAGAACTGGAAATCACTGCAGGTTTTTCCACATTCATTACAATTACTCAGCTTGTCATTAAATCCCATATACTCATGTGGTTTCTCTCCAGGGTGAGGTAAGATGGGTACGGTTAATAATAAATGCCTAATCAAGGGTTCTCTATAATCAAGCTTCAAAGCAGCTTCTTGAATGTCCACATTAGAATTTGCCGTCCAAAGGAATAGGCTTTCTTGTTGATTCCAAGTTTTATATTGACAGCACTCTGCTACCTCTTCATTTCTGTAAGGGAACAAACTGTCAATAACAATAAAAATGTCTCCGTATCAATAATTTACCAGGAAAAGTTTTGGCTGGTTGCTTATTAAGAAATTTTTAGAACAAGTATTTTTAGAACAAGTAGGCTGAATGGCCTGGGGGATGCTTTCAAAACATTTGTTTCCAATGGATTTTATTCATTTGGGAATCTTTTTTTTTTTTTTTTTTTTTCATTTGGGAATTTTAAATTGGTATATGTTTGAGAGGCATAAGGTCAAGTTTCAGTAAGTCACTGATACATGTATACTTTGTAATTTTTGCCACCTTTCCCCCATCACTCAACCCTTCTGTACTTCTTAATTTTACTGTCTAATTTATGTTTTAATAACTTAGTTTAAAAATAACACTTGATAATTCAATTTCCATATCTGACTTATTTTATTTAGTATTATGAACTGGAGTTCCTTTTTTTATTTACCAGAAAATATGGTGTTCTTTTTTGGCTGCATATATATATGCCACATTTGTTTCAGTGCTGAGAATTAAAGAAGGATCTGAGGAATAAAATACATGTCTAGGTTTTGGGGGGTTTTTTCTTCTAATTTTGAGAGAGAGTCTCATTTCTAATTCATTTGGTCAGGATGAACATTATACTGTTATCCTGCTGGATTAGCTTACCAGAGTGCTTCGAACATAAGAAGGCTCCACTCCGTTCAGCCTATTCCAGTCTCCCTTCCATGCATACAATGATTGACATCTATGTTGTCACCACAGCTGAGGTCTTGTGAATTATTTCTAGAGTTTAGCTACTGTGAATACACACCCATACTCTACTTTGAGTAATGAGTGAGATATGATAGATTTAAATCCTTTAAGAATATACAGATGGAGTTTTGCCTGGATCAAATGCAAACTTATTTTTTTTAATTTTTAAGAAAACTACACATTGAATAAAAAAGGTTCTGTTTTTTTTTATTCCTAACAATAACGCATGAGGAGGCCAGGGAAAGCTCAGTAGAATAAGCACCTGCCTGGCAAGTGCAGGGTCCTGAGTTCAATCCCCAGTACTATAAAAAAATTAAATAAAAAAAATGTCTGAGGGAGCATTAAAAGAATTTTAAAATATGATTGCAAACAATTGCTTTTTTTTTTTTTCCCCAGAACCAGGGATTGAACTCAGGCCCTTGCGCTTGCCAGGCAAGCACTTATTCTACTGAGCCATCTCCCTGGCCCCTCATGTGCATTTTGAATGTTGCTTCCGAGTTAGCAATTTTTAGATGTGTATTTCATATTCATATAGATAGACAGATAGATAGATAACTTTAAGATTAGTTCCTGCGAAAGTTCAAGATTTATGCTTTTCATATATGCCTATATACAATACCTAAATGCAACTTCATACATTTTCATGATACTATGAAAGAATTATTTTGTACCAATGTATGAGATAGTGTCTCTTCTCACATAATGCCACTACTAACTTAGTTTCTTTTCTTTTTTTCTTTTTTTGCAGAACTTGGGCTTGAACTCAGGCCATTCTACTGAACTATCTCCCCAGTCCTAACTTAGTTTCTCATATTGGAATATTCTCAATTCAATTCTCAAATTACACTAAACCAACCTGTGCATACTAGGAAAATGTTTGTGAGAGTAAATAAATTTGAACACGGCCTAATTTGTAAAGTTTGCTTGTAATATTTCTAATCACAGACTGACTCTTAAATATATTGCTTTTCCTTATGATTGCAAATTACCTTCGATTTCTTGAGCAATTTTTGTATTTTTCTTCCATTTGCTGGTTGTCCCAAGTCCTTCCTGAATTATAGCCATAGAAATACAAAAAGTCACCATATTATTATAGTAAAAATTAGCAGTCATCTGTTAAGATTCATGGTATAATGAAAACAGCCTGAGATTTTGTTCAAAATGTTTGACCATTCTATTTCATGAACCTGTGCTCATCAGCAAGAACCAATGCTCTAAATAAATAAAATTTTTAAAAAAGGGGGAGCTGGTGAGATGGCTCAGTGGTCTAAAGCACCTACTTAGAACAAGCTTAGCAAAGAACAGGGACCGCGGTTCAATCCCCCAGCACCACATGCCAGTCAGCCCCGCCCCCTGGTGGGCTGAGCTGGACACACACACACACACACACACACACACACACACAAATAAAAATTAAAAAAAAAATAGAACCAATGCTCTCTCATTGTATATATAAGAAAATAATGTTATTCTTACCTACAGCATTTATATTCCTCAGTGTTTCCCACATCACATCTCTGTAGAGCTTCTTCTGTGATGGATTCAGCAGAGCCCACTCCTCCTTGGTGAAGGTCACTGTTACGTCCTCCAGGGTCACTGCCTCCTAAATAATCCCATACATATTTCTTGTAAGAACATTGACACTCATACCCTCAGTACTTGCGCTCCTCTTGTGAAAGCTGAATTGAGGTTGTTTCTTCAGATATAAACTCCATGCCTTTGTCACAAACCCCATTTGCACATGCAGATTCATGTGAAATTCTGATGCTAGATTGCTTCTCTCTGCTACAGCAACACCAGACTTGTAGCTATAGTTTCCGGATATTATCATAAAAACTATAGGGCCTGGAGAGATAGCTCAGTAGAATAAGTGCTTGCCTGGCAAGCGCAGGGTCCTGAGTTCAATCCCTGGTACTGAAAAAAAAAAAAAAAATTTAAAGGGCCAACAAACATTTAGGGGCCAGGGAGATGGCTCAGTAGAATAAGCACTTCCCTGGCAAGCACAAGGGCCTGAGTTCAATCCCTAGTTCCACCAAAAAAAAAAAAAAAAAAAAGGAGGAGGAGGAAGAGAAGGGGAATAGCTGGGTCAAATGGATCCTCTTGCACTTGCCAGGCAGGCACTTATGATGCTAAGCTAGATCCCCAGCCCCAGTTTTGTAAATATTTTAAGGAAAAGTGGGCTCAAAGGGAGGGGAGGATAATGGGGAAAAAATGAAAAAGAATGGTAAACCACGTAGAGGTGCACATTCTGAAGTTGTTAGTATATATACATAAAATGTAGCAATAAAAAAGATCAAGAAGGTTTATCAATAATATTAAATTGCTCATGGAAAAACAGTATTCTGGGAGCCAGTCTATTAACAATAAAAAGGGGTTAGATGAAATATTATCCTATAGCTCAATGATAAAAAAAGATCACCTTGTATTCACATATAAGCATTTCTTTTTTGGGCTGGTGACAGAGCTCAGGGGTCTAAAGTGCTTGCTTAGGCAAGCATGCAGGTGCAGTTTGCTCTCCGGCACTACATGCTGCACCAGCCCTGCCCCCGGGGTGGGCTGAGCAGGCCTTTAACAAATTTTTCTTTCTTTCTTCCTTTTTTTTTTCCCCCACATATAAGAATTTCTAAGACTGTTCAAGTGAGATTAACCAGAGCAAGGGTATCTGGAAGATATAGTGAACATATTGATAATGAAGTCACAAAGTCATTAGACACTAATTAGAAATGGAAAACTTCAGCCAGGTGTGGTGGGACCTGTGTGTGGTAATCACAGCACTTGGGAAGATGATTTAGGGAGATTCCCATCAGTAGGATGATTGCCAAGAGCTTAAAAGGCAGCTCTAGCTATGAGGCAATCTCAAGACCAGTCAAGACTTCCATGGGAAAAAAAAAAAAAAAAACCAACTTCCATCAGAAAACCTGGGACAGACTATCCCCACAAAAAGAAAACTTCAAATGCTGTGCCACTTACAAGTCACTCCTTTGCGCTGTTCAAAAAAAACCTCATAGCTGGGCAGTACAACAGAAAACTGAGGGCTGGTGAGATGGCTCAGTGGTCTAAAGCACCTACTTAGAACAAGCTTAGCAAAGCACAGGGACCGCGGTTCAATCCCCCAGCACCACATGCCAGCCAGAACGCCCCCTGGTGGGCTGAGCTGGCCACACACACACAAAATAAATAAATAAATAAATAACTTTTAAAAAAAAACAACAGAAGACTGACAACATTCAATAACTCATGAGCTAGGTTTGAATACTTTACATAGAGCACATTCATTTTAGACTTTTTGTTACAATCAGTGATTGGTAGAATGACAAAAGGGTCTCAGCAAAGAAAGGAGCCTTGTATGGTTCCACATGTAAATAGACCAGTGATTCATGATGCACTTTGTGTTAAACATATCTGAAAATAATAATGTTTCACTTATGTTCAGGGAGAACCAGGTAAGTATTTGTAAATCTAGATTGTATACATTTCTATTTCATATACATAAATTAAATATTGAGCAGGGAAAGATAAGGTTGAATGCCATAGGATTTTAAAGTGAAATAACTTATTTATTTTTAATTTTTTATTTCTAAAGAATATAAAATAGTAATAGAAAAAAAACTGCATTAAAAACAAAACAAGATTTCACTAAACAAAGTGAAATAACTTTTAGATACAATAAATTATTTTTCCAAAAAATTAGCCATCAGAATTCAAAGGAGAATTTGAAGTCTATGAAACCCTTGGGAAATACATAAAACGAGTTAAATTATTTATTGTGTACAAAACACAAAGATTTTGTGTAGAGAGTAAAGATGAATGAGCACAAATCTCTAAAATATATAAAACATATCTGACTCAAGAGAAACAATGAGGGGGCTGGGGAGATGGCTCAGTAGAGTAAGAGCTTCCCTGGCAAGCACAAGGGCCTGCCAGAGAGAGAGAGAGAGAGAGAGAGAGAGAGAGAGAGAGAGAGAGAGAGAGAGAGATTATAAAATAAGACCAAATCTAGAGAAAAATCAAAACTGAGGTGTACTGAGATGTAGAACATAGTACGACTTATGCAAGGAGAACCAACTCATACAATCCACACTCATCTCCTTTCCACTCAATTTTGCTAAACTCATCAAACCAGAGACTTCTTTACAATCTCTCCAGTGAATATATCGTGTTATTATACTTGCAGATAGATGTGATTATTGTTCAGTAAACACAAAAAAATCCTGAAGTTAATGACCAATAGAACTGATGACAAAAGTCATTTTCCTTTGATTCAAACATCAGTATTTGTGAACAGTGAATCAAAAAAGTCCCAAAACATTTTCCCTGTACAACTTCTATAATAATTATAGAAAATTACATGGAAGGGAACTAAAACAACACTATTCATGGAAAATCACACACGGTAAACTGAGGAAAAGTTGCTAAAGAATGAAAATTGTAAAACATAAGATGAAAAACCATATGTGTATATAAACAGGATAGTGAAGATGATTGTACTATTAATTTCTATTGGTTTTTTGAAGATAGCAGTTAAAGCTTAAAATTTGCCCAATTTTACATGCCTATATCTGGTAATCTGAACAACTACATTAAAGACAACAATGTACACTATAACAACCACTGTTGAATACCTATCATTTTGTTTTTATTTTAGGGTATGTATTGGTTCTAATGTCTTATCTATTATTTTTTGTTCTCTTTAAAATGAATAATAATAAATAATAAAAAAGTTTAACTCAGGGAGTTTATCACATGTGTACTCTCACTGCCCAATGCCCAATGATGAAATGTTTTGAATACACCAAGGATATTTATATTGTTACTATAATTAAAAATTACCAAATTTTTTGAGAATAAACTTGATATAAAATATTTAAATAGCAAATTTCTAAAAACAATATTTATATTCATTTGTTTGTTTGCCTTTATATGTGAACATCTGTAAAAATGCTTAATCAGTCTTTCTTTCTTTCTTTCTTTCTTTCTTTCTTTCTTTCTTTCTTGCTCTTTTTTTCTTTCTTTCTTTCTGGTACTGGGGATTGAACTCAGGACCTTGTGCTTGCCAGGCAAGCACTTATTCTACTGAGGTATCTCCCAGGCCCTTAATTTTTCTATTATCTGCACACAAGTACTTTTTCTTTTTTTTTAATATTTTTTTAAAATTTTATTCATTTATTTTGTGTGTGTGTGTGTGTGTGGCCAGCTCAGCCCACCAGGGGGCGGGGCTGGCTGGCATGTGGTGCTGGGGGATTGAACCACGGTCCCTGTGCTTTGCTTGGCTTAGTTTGTTCTAAGTAGGTGCTTTAGACCACTGAGCCATCTCACCAGCCCCACAAGTACTTTTTCTTATTCTAGTGAAGATGTTAGTTCATTATCACTTGTAGAAAAAAAAAATCAATAGTAACATTTTAAAACACACGATAGGGCTGGGGAGATAGCTCAGCAGTCTAAGGGCCTGCCTGGCAAGTGCACAGACCCCCTTGCCGTGCCCCCCACCCCCACACTGAGCTAGCCATCAAAGCTGGGTGAGGTGGTGCCTGACTGTAATCCAAGCACTGAGGAGGCTGAGACAGGAGAATCACTACCAGTCTGAGCTGCGTAGCAAGACCCTGTACCAAATAAATAAAGATTAAAAAATAGGGCTCGTGAGATGGCTCAGTGTTTGTCTAAAGCAGCTACTTAGAACAAGCTTAGCAGAGCACAGGGACCACAGTTCAATCCTCCAGCACCACATGCCAGCCAGCCCCGCCCCCTGGTGGGCTGAGCTGGCCACACACACACACACACACACACACACAAATTAAAAAAAAAAAGTTTTAAAAAAAGATTAAAAAATTTTAAAAATTGACTTAAAAAATATTGACTTAAAACACACACACCCCATAGATAAGAAATAAGAGAAAGCAATTTGAAATAACACAAGCCCAGAGATGGTGGAGTAGGGGAATAAAATGAACTTCCCTGGTTGATTTTTCTGTAAAGGAAGCAGTGTAAAGATTCTCACAGTAGGAGGAGGCTGAAAACAAGAGGATCACTACTAGTCCAAGCTGCATAGTGAGACCCTGTACCAAATACATAAAATGAAAAAAAAAAAAAAAAAAAACACAGTAATTTTTTTTTCTTCTGTATTTTAGGGAAGGGTCTACAGAGTGTTCAGGATCTCACTACTAGATCAGACTTGTAGTGATTCTCCTGTTCACAGTCTCCCAAGTGCTGGTATTATAGGCGCATACCACCACACCCAGTTTCAGCATGCCCCGGGGGTGGGGCTGGCACTACAGCCCTAGGGATTGAACCCCCAGACTCTGTGCCTGCTTGCAGATGCTTTAATCTGCTGAGCTATTTGGCCAGGCCCCAAACAGTAAATTTTTTTAAAGATACGTTAGGGGAATGTGTATGCTCATGTTTATTTTTTAGGAGTATTTAATTGTACACACTTTATTATATTAAACAATATGTACTTAACAGGAAAATAAATAAAATGTTAAAATTTTTAAAAAATGAACTTCCCTATAATGCTACATTTACTAGACTGTTCAACACAAAACCTGAATAATCTTATCATTATCATAATGACATATTAATCTCATTTAATACATTCCAATTCCAAATAAGACTTTGTTGAAAGAGATTTTTATCTTTTTCTTTTTCTTTTTTTTTTTTTTTTTTTTTTGCGGAACCAGGGATTGAACTCAGGCCCTTGCGCTTGCCAAGCAAGTGCTTATTCTACTGAGCCATCTCCCCAGCCCCGGAAGAGAGTTTTAAGGGTCAAAGAGTTTGCAAAACTCTATCCCAGGGGCTGGGGAGATGGCTCAGTCGAATAAGCACTTGCCTGGCAAGCACAAGGGCCTGAGTTCAATCCCCAGTTCCGCAAAAAAAAAAAAAAAAAAAAAAAAAACCTCTATCCCATGGGCACTTCGTGGGCAGTGATATGATATCAGTGAAACATAGGTGAGTTCCTCACCTCCGTCATGAGTCTGCAGATCCTCACACACAGGTCCAATAAATGGAGAACAAATAATTGCTTCTAAATATTTCTTTGTTTCTTCACATGTAATTAATACTATATTTAGGTTTTGACTGGTTTTGTTTTCTTGATATT
>NW_004524831.1:1084695-1093316 GCF_000260255.1 Octodon degus | reverse complement strand
AAATAAAATTTAAAAAAAAAAAAAAAAACACAATCTTATAGTGAAATCTTTTTTTTTTTTTCAGTTTTTAACTTTGGGGGGGTTGAGTTTTTTAAATTTTATTTTGTTTTATTGAGAAACAAATATCAATGAGACAGTTTCAAAGCTGATTAATAGGACTTTTTTTTCAATAATTAATACACTGTACATTGTTATCTTCTTAGTGGTTTTCCATAGTACAAGAAGCAGACAGGATATCCTGTCCAAACACTATTACTACAAATCTTTCTTCTCATTGAATTAAGCGAAAGTAGCTGTATATCTATCCCAACTATTCTGTATATACAAATACGAACTGGTCCTTCCTTTGTATCCCCCTTTTTTTGTTTAGTTCTGTCAGAGATGGGTATTCTATTGGCATCTAAATATTACAGATGCCAGGGATATAGCTCAGCAGCACAAGAGCCTGCCTGGCAAGCACAAGGTACTGAGTTTGATTCCTGGAACCAAAAAAAAAAAAAAAGAAAAGAAAAAAAGAATCAAACTAAATACTATAGGTGCTTGCATTCAGCAAAACAATCCAACACAGTCCAGCAGTCCACAGTAGTAGTGGGTTATCTGCAGAAGTTGTTGACTAGAGCCTTTTACAGCTCAGCATATTAATATGGCTTTACTTTATATACCTCATTTTTATACTTTTCTGCTGGATGGTTAAGACCAAGATAAAGCAAGACCTATATAACAAGAAACATAACTTTTGTATCTGATAAAGTCAGTCAAGTCCCCTCAGGACTTATGGTGAAATCTTGAAATGCAATTCTTCAGTCTTTCTTTTTGCAATTTTTAAATCTTTGAGATAACTTGTAATTTAAGCAAGAAACTGGCTACAAAGTAAAAATCAAAAGCAAAGCCAGGTAGAGAAGAGCCCTCCTTCATTGTCATTCAAAAGAGAACCCAACCAAGAAAGTTAAACATATACCCAACGTCATATAAAACTCCCAGTGCCTAAGCAGACTTGGGTAGCTCACTCAGGATGATGACACTGAGAAACAGAGAAATATGAAAAGTTAGGAGGCTTAAGTGTGACACTTCTTCATATCATGGTTAGCCATCTTCACAGAAAATAAAAAAAAAAACCCTGCTCTCTTGTACGTTTCACTACTGAACAAACACAAACACCCACAATCAGTTGAGCTGGACCTTTGAAGTTTCCCAACTATTCTTCTGAACTCAAGTGTGTATTGTTTGCTGAGCACTAACCAATCCTATAACAAAAACTACTGTGCCCAAAATCAGAACTCCCCAAAATATCCAAAATGTTGACAAATTCAGAGTACACTGTTCCAAGTGAAGATTATATGACGTTTTTCATTATAAGTCATTATAAGTCATTCCGATGTTCTGAAGACATGGCACATTAAGGCATTTTTAGTAGAAATGAATATATTTCCTCAAAGTGCCTTATGATTAAAAAAAGGCCTTCCTATAGTACAAAAAGTTATGACACTCTTACAGTCTGTCCTCCAGAATCTAGGGAAAGTGTCATTTAAAATTATAGGATGAATAAAACTAATCTCAAATTCATGGACACTTGTTAAGAGCATAAAGTTTGCAAGCCAGTGTTTCAGAATGACCTTAACACACTGTCAATAAAGGGCTGGCGAGCGAGATAGCTCAGTGGTCTAAAACGCCTTAGGCAAGCTTAGGCAAGCATGCAGGGACCTCGGTTCGATCCCCAGCACCACATGCCATGCCATGCTAGCCCCACCCCCAGAAAAAAAATAGAGGAAACATTAAACAAAAACCAAAAATTAAAAATAACACTGTCAATAAAAACACTTTCAACATTCTTGACATTAAAAGGAATAACTGATGATGTTTAATTTAACCGGGCCCTGTGATCCTCAATTATACTTGTGCTTGGTGATCCACACCTGTGATCATGGTGCTCTAGGAGGCTGAGGCTAGAGGATAACAGTGTCAAGTTCAGCCTGACCTCCATAGTAACACACACTGTAAAAACTCAAATAATAAAACCAACCATGTAAAAGACTCGATGTCACTCAGAGTGAAAGCCCCAGATCAATCTCCGGGAACACAACCTCAGGGAAAAACCTGGGTTCAGGAGCCATTTTTCTCTCTTCCTTTATCTCATCATTTCCATGATTATATATAAAAGAAAGGAGTTTGAACATGGTTGGTGTGGATCCTATTAATAATTTTATGTACTCCTCCTTGATCTTTCCTACACAGAAAGCTTTTTGGTCCTTTCTAATGATAAGCAGGCCCACTTGCCCTTTATGCTTCACATATGATGCAATATGCAATTCTGCAGGTCATCAAAGCACATACCTCATTCAGCATGTCCTTTTTCTTTTTTGTATTTTAGGGAAGGGTGTGCTGGGTATTGTTCAAGGTCTCACTACTAGATCAGACTCGAAGTGATCCGCCTGTTTACAGCCTCCCAAGAGCTGGGATTACAGACATGCACTACCACACCCAGTCTCAACTGCTGTCTCAACTGCCCTGGGGGTGGGACCAGCACATAGGCCTGAGGGATTGAACCCCCGGCCCCTGAACCTCAGCATGTCCTTTTCTGAACACTGTCTACAAACAATAAACTGTAGCAATTATATTAGCAGTGGTACTGTTCTCTCTGAACTAAAATATAAATTATATGCACATGTGAGTACCCTACTTGAAAGGTCTTGAAAATATGGGTTTAAAAGGCAGTTCCTCTTGAAAATTGTCATTTAGAGCATTAGATTCACTTTTCCCTTATTTAAATTACAAAGATATTTAACTTTTGGCACTGTAGATTAGAAGAGCTTATTTACTGGTTAGTTTATTTATTGCACTGTTCTGGATATAAGAAAAGAGTTTTAGTATGGCTGGCAAAGACTCCATTAATGATTTTCATCACAGGCAATAATAGATAGTATTTTGCAATTTTTCTATGATTTGCATACTCCCTATAATGAACTTAGGGTTGTGTGGAATGGCTAGGAATCTTGAAATTTACTATCTTGAAAATAAAGCCCAGAGTAGAAAATACAACTTGTGTTTGAGATCTCACATAAGAACTTTTTTTTTTTTGTATTTTAGGGAAGGGTGTACTGGGTATTATTCAGGGTCTCACTATTAGATCAGATTCATAGTGATCCACCTGTTTAGAGCCTCCCAAGAGCTGGGATTACAGGCCTGCACAACCACGCCCACTCCCAATTGGGCCATCTCAGCATGCCCTGGGGGCGGGGCAGGCACATTAGGCCTGGGAATCCAACCCCTGGCCCCTGCGCTTGCTTGCAGGTGCTTTAATCCACTGAGCTATTTGGCCAGCCCTCATCTATGAACTTTTAGCAAATTTAGCATAATTTAATGCCTTAGACATTTTGAATAACTCAAACAAAATAGCCAACAACCTCCACTTAAAGAAGTAGGGTTTGTAAATTGACTCACTGTTTCACTTCATCTTGTTCCCAGTTCAGAAGTGCATGGCAAGGTGGTAATGGAGGAAAAGGTACTCAAACCATGGCAGTCTGAAAGAAAAGATGTGGCTAGGATGATAAGAATAAACCTTTCCAGGCCCCATGACCCTAATAACTCACTTCCAAAACCCCCACCTCCTAAGAGCACATTCTGACACTGAACTCCTCAGTGAATGCATCCACTTAGACACAGGGCCTACAGAAGCCATTCAATTAGGACACATTTAGTGGATAGTAAGATTAAAAACTATACTTTGTATGTTTCTGGGTTAAAAAAAAAAGAACAGAAGACACAACCCAGTCTCACCCACACAGAGACCTCCCATCAGTCAGGAGCCTCCCTCAACCCTCCTGCTCACTGCACAGCATGGGGAGAAGCGGGGCTGCAGGCGCTGAGCTGGGCGCGTCAGGGCTCTGGCCACAGTAACACCACCTGTCTCATACAGGAAAGCATGCTTAGTTCCTCGAAGAAGCCTCAGCCCCTTGTAAAGGACAGAAAGATCTCATGTGTACCAGAGTGATGACAAATAAGAACAAAGATTTCTTAAGAGATGCAGTGAGGCCCAAATCCCGCCAAAGCTGGTTTTATTCACTTGCAATCATACTCTTGTCCTTGATCATTTGCTCCTTCCCAATTGATTTCTTGAGCATTGAGTTCTGCCAGGTCCTTCCCATGCTACTAGTCAAAAGAAGCCACAGAGCAAGTCAGGCTGAGTCACCTTGGAGGTTTCTCAGCAACACTTTGTGAGCTTTTGACTTAGCTTCCTCAAAGGAAGGATTCTAGGCTATAGCCAGCAGGTCTGATTTGACCCTTTATAGAACCTAAACTCTTCTTCACTAATGCAAGGTGTTGGGAGCCACTGAACGTGGAAATTGGTCAAGTGTGTGAGAGCAGGACTAGGCCTCAATGCCTAAAGCAGTCAAGCTACCCTAGTCTTGAAGAAAGCATCCTGTCTGGTCAATGTCAGCTGTAAGTCACTAGGCAACATTGTGTCATGTGATACTAACTTTGCAAAGGCATGAATAAATGCCCGTACTGTTGTTCTGAGGTCCCTTGCCAATCATTCAGACAGGTCTTATTTTCTTGTCTTTATTTTTCTCATTCCTACTGCTGTTTCTCCAGATGAGGGGGAGGTACTGAGATACCAACATGTCCCTACATTTGGCACCCAAGCAGGACATCTGGTAAGAAATAAGGGGGCAGCAGGAAGGCTTCCCAAGCGCTTGCACAACGGGAGGGAAGCTAATTGGTTAAAGCCAGTATTCAGCACAGCCATGCACTGGTACTGGTACATCAGGTGTAAAACTTGGGACTAGAGACTCATTAGGGCCATAAACGGGCTTATTATGACCAGAACAGGTTCACTAGGCCAGAGAAATAAACAAGCTTGAAGAGAAGCCAAAAGAGAAAGTTGGATAGAATTACTGGTAGTATAGACAGCTGAGTTAGAGAAAAATATTATAGGCAGTTGGAGATAGTCCCTCAAAGGACCAAATAATATGGAAGGCAAGTTATCTTCCAACTGTGGAAGAGACAGGCACTTTGGTTGCTATGGGAGAGATCTTAAGACAAAAGATTAAACAAATCTTTAGCCACATCCCTCCCTAGGGATAGACAACAGGAATGTTCTAAATAGGTATTCATCACCTTGAAAAAGCTAGGAAGAGTCACTAACCCAGCCGCCAACAGGAAAAGCCCCTGTTCTCTATTCATTCTCACTAGGGCACAAGGCAGATTCCTCAAGCCAATCGTCTTTTAATCAATCTCCAGAGATGATCACATTAACAGCACGGCAGAAGCGGTCTACTTATATGCATGCAATAGTTTTATATATGCAATAGTTTACTACAAAGTTATGCTTCCTGCTTTAGATATTCCTGTCACCAGACCATAATTGTAACTTATGCTCATAAGTGTTCAACAGGAGTAAGTACACATTTTATGAGCTTCTTTTTTTTGTGTGGCTAGCTCAGTCCATTCTGGGGGCGGGACTGGCGTGGCATGCGGTGCTGGGGATCGAACCAGGGTCCCTGTGCTTTGCCTAAGCTTCCCTAAGCAGGTGCTTTAGACCACTGAGCTATCTCTCCAGCCCTCCTGAACTTTCTGGGAGGATAAAAGAGCACATCAGTTCAAGGGTAAATAGCCTGGTCAGATTTTGTCTTTCAATCTTTCTCCAGATGGCATTCACAAGCAATGGAGTAGAATCTACTCAAGGGATGCCTTGAAGGTACAAAGACCAATCAGAAATAGACAGTGGATACCCAAACTATCTTTTTGTGTTCACAGTCAAAGTCTCTTACTTCTTTAAGAGTGCATCATTAAGCACTGGAAGATGTTTGACCCTCATATGCTGAAAGAGCTGCACATGTACATGGCCTACCTATACTCTAGAGACAAAATGGTATTTAATACAGAAGAAAGTATTGTCATATTCTTTGACAATTAGATATATTTTTTGTTGTTTTGTTTTGTTTTACTAACCCGCCCTGAGAGCAGAGCTGGCCTTGGGGCAGGGCTAGCAAGACAAGTGGTGCCAGGATTGAACTGCAGTTCCCTGCACCTAAGCTTGCCTAAACAGGTGCTTTAAACCTCTGAGCTATCTCACTGGCCCCAAGAAAGATACTATTAAAAAAAAAAAAATGGAAAATTCCTTATGTTCAGATTTTTTTTGCATTAAGAAATAGGCCTTATTTAATTATGAGCCATGGGAAAAGCAAACAGCTTAGGCTCCTAAGACATTCACTATCCCAGAGCCTGAGGCTGCTCTTCCCCAACCTTCAGAGCCTGAAGACAAGACAGCCTCAATCAAAGCCTCTCCCACTTTTTACTGAGCAGAAGGTTTCCTCTACTTGCCCTTCTAGTCTAGAAGATGGGGCTTCTAGATCAGCCGTAATCCAGCCCTCCACAGGGATATCCTCATCCTTAGCTGAGTTTATGTAAACTCAAGGACAATATCCTTTTTTTTTTTTTTTAAATTTATTTATTTATTGTGTGTGTGTGTGTGTGTGTGTGTGTGGCCAGCTCAGCCCACGGGGGGGGGGGGGGGGGGGGGGGGGGGGGGGGGGGGGGGGGGGGGCTGGCTGGCATGTGGTGCTGGGGGATTGAACCGCGGTCCTTGTGCTTTGCCAAGCTTGTTCTAAGTAGGTGCTTTAGACCACTGAGCCATCTCACCAGCCCGACAATATCCTTTAAAAGAAGTAAATGGATAATTTGGAACTTCCAGAGTTCACATGCCTTTTTGTTTTCAGTGACCTTAAACAGATAAAGTCAGATCTTGGAAAATTTTTAGATTACCCTCATAAGTACATTGAAGTCTTTAAAGTCCTCACTCAGACCTATGAGCTAGATTGGAAAGATATTACTCTTAAATCAAAAACTGAGGGCCCGGGAGATGGCTCAGTGGAATAAGTGCTTCCCTGGCAAGCGCAAGGGCCTGAGTTCAATCCCTGGTTCCACAAAAAAAAAAAAAAAAAAAAAAAGAACTCACCTCTAAGGGGTCAGGGAGATGGCTCAGTGAAATAAGTGCTTCCCTAGCAAGTACAAGAGTCTGAGTTCAATCCCTGGTTCCGCCAAAAATAAATAAATAAAATAAACTGACCTCTAATGAGAGTCTATCAGCATTACAAGGTGTTATTACATTTGGTAATGAACAACATATTGTAAGCAACCAGAAAATAGATATTCAGGGGAACAAACAGAGGAATTGGAGCTCAAACAGTCCCTATCCAAGAACCCTGCTAGCCTAACAGCCAGACAGGAGATTGGAGCAGGAGACATTTTCAAGTATGTATAATTATTTAAAATCTAAGAAGAACTAAAACCAAGCCTTTTAGTTATTTTAAAATTTCAGTTATTTACCATGAGAAAGATGAAAACCCCTCTGCTTTATTGGAACATTTAATAGAGGAACTGGTAAGACACACTTCCCTAGATCTTAATTCATCAGAGGGACAGATTATTCTTACCTATAAGTTCATTACTCAGTCAGCTCCAGATATTAGAAAAGAGCTACAAAAAAACTGCTTTTGTGGCTGGCGAGATGGCTCAGTGGTCTAAAGCACCTACTTGGAACAAGCTTGGCAAAGCACAGGGACCATGGTTCGATCCCCCAGCACCACATGCCAGCCAGCCTCGCCCCCTGGTGGGCTGAGCTGGCCACACACACACACACACACACACACACACACACACACTAAATAAATAAATAAATAAATGTTAAAAAAAAAAAACTGCTTTTGCTCCAGATCGCTCATGTGATACTTTAATAAAAACTGCCCCCTTAATATTTTATATAATCAGGACTGGGACAAAAACCAGGGGAAAGAGAACAAAGAGATAAAAAATCAGCTGTGTCTCAGTTACTCTTCTCTTGTTGCTGGGACAAAACACCCGACACCCAAAATGAAGGAAGGAAATGTTTATTTAGCTCACTGTGGAGGTTTCAGTCCATACAAGGCTGGCTCCAGTGAAAACTGGCACAGAGCAGAAGGCAGTAGCTCATGGCGGCAGAATACAGCAAGAACAAATGGGAGAAGCAGCAGCAACAATGGCAACAGAGCAAGTCTGTCTCTCTTTTGTTACATTCAGGCTATCTGAATGTAACACCCATACCAGGCTGAGTGTAGCACTTTCACCCATAATCCTAGCAGTACTCACACTCACTCAGAAGTGGATCATGAAAAAAAAAATTAAAAAAAATAAAATAAAAAAGAAAAAAAAAGAAGTGGATCATGAATTAATTACAAACTGTAGAATTGTGCCTCAACGACTGTATGAGACTTTTTTTTCCCCATAATTTTATTGATAAACAAATAGCAATGAGATAGTTTCAAATCAAATTGGTAGGACAGTTTCAATAATTCACACATTACATACATTCTTCCTAATGGTTAATTGCTGTACAAGATGCGGACTTGATATCCTATTTACAAACACCATTAAAACAAATCCCTCTATTTATTAAGAGAATGTAACTATATATCTATCCTAACCACTTTGAATACACAGATACAAAATGGACATTCATCTGTATCCCCTTTTCTGTTTAATTCCATCATTTGAATATTATAAGTGTGTGAACTCAGCAAAATATTCCAAAAGAGTCCAGTAGTCCAGAATAGTATTGGATCTTCCACTTGACTGGCAACGTCAGA
>NW_004524831.1:1081893-1084595 GCF_000260255.1 Octodon degus | reverse complement strand
GGCTTTACTTCTTATATTTCGTTTTTATACTTTCCTGCTGGACGGTTAAGACCAAGGTAAAGCAGGACCTATGCAACAAGAGTTGTAGCTTTTGACTGTATGAGACTTTGGGGGGACAAATACACACAAACTGTAACAAGCTGCCTTTGTTGTGGCCTCAAAAGAAACAGACCCGGGCTAGGGAGATGGCTCAGCAGATGGCAAGCGCAGGGGCCTGAGTTCAATCCTCAGTTCCGCCAAAAAAAAAAAAAAAAAAAAGAAGCAGACCCTATATCTGACTCTCTAGCTCTAAAAGTGCTTAACAACTAGGTTTTCCTGCTACCACTGTCTAAAAGCTAGAGCGCTTTGAGAGGGACTGCCTTAAAAGGCCCCTCAAGCCAGGCCCTGACTGCCAAAGCAGCCACTAGAAGTGAGAAAGCCCTCTCAGGTAGAGGCCCCAAAGCTCAAAATTAGCTTCCCAAGTGGTCCAGTAAGACTGAGGGGGTCCAGAGATGCCTTTGGCAGGACAGTTATCTCTACCTGTCATATGCACAGGGAAGCCCTGAGTAATCATGAGTAGAGGGGAAAAAAGTATATTGCTGGACATTGGCACAGGTCCTCCTCCAACCCTGACCTTTCCTCCAGTCATTGTACCTCAACAAAAACTGTCATTAAAAAAACCTTGCTTAAGCTATAACTGGAATTTTCTCTTAACCCATTACATTTAGTTATGCCTAAATGCCCACCTCTCTTATCCTGGAGAGATTTCATATTGTTTAAACACTGTAATATATATCACCCAGATCAAGTACACTGTCTTCTTCTTGTGAAGACAAAAATAATTTTTTTTTTTTTTTTCCAGAACTGGGGATTGAACTCAGGCCCTTGCGCTTGCCAGGAAAGCGTGTATTCTACCGAGCCATCACCCCAGCCCCTACAAAAATAAATCTTGAAGTATGGGAACTAAAAATAAAAGAGATAGGGCAACCACAGCTTCTCCAGTACAGATACATCTCAGAGATTTTGCTATTTTTCCTAAGCAAAGACAATATCCTCTAAGGTCTGAAGGGAAGAGAGAACTATTTTCTGTAATTGATAAGCTAAGGGCACAAGGCTTATCTGAGCCCTGTAACAGCCTATATACCCATCCTGGGAATTCAAAAACCCAACGGGAATAGGTGGTTAGTACAGGACCTTACATTGATAAATGAGGCAGTAGTAGCAATTCACCCAATAGTACCTAACCCATACAGTTCCTTCCACAGATTCTAGACAATGCCAGTTGGTTTTTAGGGTTAGATTTAAGGATGCTTTCTTTTGTATTCTTTTATATGCAGATTCCCAGCTTCTTTTTGTTTTTAAAAAATCCTCATTGGGGACTTGTCAGTTAGCTGAACTGTTTAAGTGCCTTCTTGGGCAAACCCAGTCAGGTGCAGGGAACTGTGGTTTGATCCCCAGCTCCACATGCCATACCAGACCTGCCTTTAAGGTAGTCTGAGCCAGCCAAAAAGAAAAAAAAAAAAAACAACTCCCTAAAAAATCCTCATGTCTGGGACTCTCAATTGACATGGATGGTGCTTCCCCAAGAGTTCAGGGATATCCATATCTTTCTGGGCAAGGGCTTTCTCATGACTTGGCATGTTTTGCTTTCTCATGGGTCAGTCTTACAATATGTAGATGACATACTTTTCTGTGCCCCATCAGAAGAACTCTGTAGCCAAGGTACCTGTGTTCTGCAAAATTTTCTAGCAGACAAAGTTATAAGGTCTCCATATCTAAAGTACAACTTTGTAGTACTGAGGTAAAATGTTTGGACCTCAACATATTCAAGGGAACCCAAAAGCTAGTGAAAGAAAGAATTAAATCAATTATTTTCTTCCGACAGCCCAAGGGCCTAGAACAACTATGGGGATTCCTGGGAATTACAGGCTTTTGACACCTTTGGATACCCAGATATGTGAAGATTTCTCAACCCCTCTATCAACTTATAAAGGAGCCCAAAAAGGCAGAAACTCATATTTTTAACCTGAGACCCTGATTCTAAAACTGCATTCCAGAAACCTAAACAAGCATTTCTAAATGCCCCAGCCCTAATCCTACCCACTGGACACCATTTCAATGTATATTTGATGAGAGGTGAGGCATGGCTTTGGGAGTGCTTACACAAGATCAGGGAACCCACTCAACAGCCTATAATGTATCTGAGTCATGAATTAGATATTGTAGTAAAGGATGGCCTGTTTGCCTTAGAGCTATGGCAGTTGCATTATCTGATTGGCTAGAGCCTAATGACAGATTATAAATCACACACTTCCCTAAGCTCAGATTTCCTCCCAGAATACTGACTTGACCCAGCTGTTGGATCACTGATTTGAAGCAGGATTTGCTACAAGCTTTGCAGGGCTGCTTGTGTCCCCTTACTGTACTCTCTGGGCTCTTCACCTTTGTTATCCCTAATTATACCTTTGCTTTATAATAAGAGTCTCTCCTTAAAGTTGTCATTAAGTTCTTATTGTTAAACCTATGTTATTAACTTACTTCAAATCAACACTGATAAATTAAATGAGACCAAGATTCTCAATCCACATCTTTAAGAAGTGACACTTTTTTTTTTTTTTTTTTTTTTTTTTTTTTGTTGCTCGAATGCCTTCAGGGCACTTTTGGCCAGCTGGAGAGGTGTGAGGTTCGAACTCCAGCAACCTGAGGCTGACAGCTTTGTGGAA
>NW_004524831.1:1080656-1081793 GCF_000260255.1 Octodon degus | reverse complement strand
TTGGCCAGCTGGAGAGGTGTGAGGTTCGAACTCCAGCAACCTGAGGCTGACAGCTTTGTGGAAGCAGCCACTTAAAGGCCTGAGCTAGGGCCAGGCCCCCAAGAAGTGACACTGTTTCACTTAAGTTTATTCATGAAATAGAAAATACTCTTGAGACATTATTCTCTATTAGCAAACATGACTGGAAGTCACAGCACAGTAGTATTGTGCCTCCCTAACATACATGAAGCCCTCAATTTGTCCCTCATACTGGAATAAAAAGAAAGCAAAACTGACATAAAATTCATTTCCCATGACAAGATGTACAGATGAACTAATCAATTGTGTATTATCCACTTTTTCCTATGAATTCTGGTTTCCCTCATCATTCTAGTTGAATCTTGTCACAAGAGCTTGTGCTCAGTAATATACATGTTGTTTAGAAAACAACAACCATCTCTTAACTCCCCCACATTGTGCTTGACTCATCTAGTCATGTGTTTCAAAAATACTGGGAGTTGGGCTGGTGAGATGGCTCAGTGGTCTAAAGCACCTACTTAGAACAAGCTTAGCAAAGCACAGGGACAGCGGTTCAATCCCCCAGCACCACGGTTCAATCCCCCAGCACCACATGCCAGCCAGCCCCGCCCCCTGGTGGGCTGAGCTGGCCACACACACACACACACACACACATATAAATAAAATAAAAAAAATAATACTGTGTGGATGTACAAACCCCCAAACCATCTGCACATGAGATATCCTTTCACAATCACACTGCAGTTTGTTACAGACAGCAGTCCTTCTAGAGCTGTTCTGTTCTGTGCACACAGAGGCCACCACAACGATGGCAGCCAGGATGGAACAAGTAGTACGTTGCCATCCCTTTGATTTCCAATGTAGGCCTCTTTATTTTATTTTATTTTTATTTTTTTATTTTTGAACCAGGGATTGAACTCAGGCTATGGGCCTCTTTTTAAAGTCACTGTACTGCTTGATAGCCTAAATTGTTTGATAATAACAATAAGCTTGTCTTCTGGATGGTTAACAACCTAAGTTCACAGACCAAAATTAGAGAAAAAGGAGGGCTACAAGGAAAGCCAACATTTTGGCCCTAGCCTTCTAAGGTCAATTAAGACTCAGGACATATGAGAACTT
>NW_004524831.1:1071213-1078896 GCF_000260255.1 Octodon degus | reverse complement strand
AAATGTTAAAAAAAAAAAAAAAAAAAGCAATTTTGCTTCTGGTTATCCAGTGTGTTGAAAAACTGAGTGTCCACACTGGATCTGTGAAAATGAAACTGACAGCGAGCTAAAGACAAAGAGCTAATTAAATTTCTGCAGAATAAACCCTTCTTCAGAAACCTTTACACTATGTTTTAACCATAATTTTAGAGTTGATTAGTACTCAGTCAGATGCATAAAGACTTTGAAATCTCCAGATACAGTATACAAGGTCCACACTGTTCTTCCTCCGCACAATGAAATATGTATAAAAGTTAACAGCTGTCCTGAGTTGCAAGACTCATTCCAGACATTAGAACAAAAGAACAGGAGGGTGGACTATGAGAATGTCTCTCTGGCTACACTGGGTAAAAAAAGGTAAGTCTGGAACACAAATTTGAGTAGCCTAAGATCTAAAAGAATTCTAGTAGAACTGCAAAAGCATACTTGTGTATTCAGACTTTAACTATGAAACAGTACCAGAATTCAATGGAATTATCAGAGACACACTTTCTGTCTCCAGAACTGAAGGTTTTGCTGTAGGCACAGAAACTACCCTATATATTTGCTGGAGGTATGGTTAATAAAATCACTTGTATTTATCTCTCCTTGTGTGCAACCATTTACCCTGTTTATGTTTGCTTCAAAATTAGTCCAAATCTGGCAGCTCACCAGAGTTCAACCTAAGCACACCGCAATTCTACAACTTTTCTGGGTCTTCCTCAAATCCTGTGTTTCTCAGACCATGTTCTTTAATCAGCCACAACAAACTTCATACAATCAGGTATCAGACAATGAAGTCATACTTAACCTCATTACTGCAGACAGCTGCCAAATTTTTCACATTTATGTAAGCTGATGGACACTTTGTTTACTGTGCACCAATAACACTTGTAGGTATAGAATCAAATGAGTTCACAAAGATTACCTGCAAGGATATGTAGTTGTTAACAACACCACACCCAAACAAATTATCCCTGACTTTTTGGACACGATCACAAAGTGCAATATTCAAATTTCATCTGTGTATATTAAAAAATATTTAGTCATCATATTGAACTTTCTTTTTTTAAATTTTATTTTATTTATTTATTTTTTTTTTGGCGGAACCACAGATTGAATTCAGGCCCTTGCGCCTGCCAGGGAAGTGCTTATTGTACTGAGCCATCTCCCCAGCCCCCCTTTCATGTCTTCTAAGCTCTTGACTTTGCTCATCACTTTCTTTTCCAGAATTCCTAAGCCAGCCCATGATGACATGACTTTTTGGACACAGCATTTGGTGAGTACACCATAATTCAGTCTTCCTGAACAATAGAAATAATAGACACAGACAGCCAATAAGAATATAGGATAAATTAAGGAACTAAAATGACCCCGTGGAGTGTGCAGCCCACCACAGGAAACCAGTTCTCCATCTGAAGACACAAATGTCTTTTGTTTCATTTTAGCTGTGTCAAATGAGAACACAACAATTTTTTTTTTCTATCAGATGATTCTCCAGGAACTACTACTATATCAAACAGAAGTGGAACTCATGGGATCATTACGAAGATAAAATAATGTAGAGCTCAATATGTCTTGCACTTAGGAAATGCACACTTCCTAAATGTATGATAATAGAGCACAGACACAGTCTTCAATGGTAAAGTGCTTGCGGACTGAGTAATTTCAGTGAAGAAAGGATGATGATCAAGGTTAAAGCAGTCAGAAGGGTTCCCATAATCAGGAAGAAGTAAACTAGAAATGGAAATGTTTTCAATTCAATCTTGAAGATAGTTGGTGGCTAATGCTCTAACTACTCAGCCCTGTATCTTTTCATTGGTAATTTCCATCCCATCCCCTTTTTCTGGTGCTTTAATCCAAACAATGTAGCCAGAGTGTGACAGCTCTTCATAATGACAATAAAATGAAAACAAAGCAAAGAAAAAAAATCCCAGAATATTTCCCCTTTTCTAAGCAGTTATAATGCAGAAATATTTGTTATAGTTATTATACAGTAAAAAGTGAGTAATAATTATACTGGTATTAACATTTATTATACTGTTATTAGAAAAAAATTGCTCAGGAAAAAGTGACTAATACAGTAGTCAAAAAGAAACAACATGGTAAGGGTCATGTTCTACAGAGAGCCACATGAAGAGTTGAAGGAATGATTCTACAGATGCTACTTAAGTTTGAAAGGGAAAACATCTTCACTAATCCAAACATAAGTAAAGATAAAATGTGCTGAAAAGGCACAGAATATAAACAAACATCATAGTTAAGATGTAGATCCTTGGGGGCCAGGGAGATGGCTCAGTAGGATAAGCGCTTGACTGGCAAACACAAGGATCTGAGTTCAATCCCCGGTTCTGAAAAAAAAAAAAAAAAAAAAGATGTAGATCCTTTAAACTTGATTAACAGGGCCAGGGAGATAGCTCAGTAGAAGAAGTGCTTGCCTGGCAAGAGCAAGGGCCTGAGTTCAATCCTCCGTTCCACCAAAAAAAATAATAAAAAATAATAAATAAATAAATAACCTTGATTAATGACTATGCCTTGATGTGCTTCAGGGGAAATTTATGTAACACAAAGCAAAATTTATAATAAAACACTAAATGTTTCATGCATGTTTTTGAAGAGAGTACACTGTAAACAACTAGATGTTCACACTTGCTGTCCTGTTTCTGAACAGTGACATTATTGTTATTCACTGCCATGAGGAGGTATTGTACAATGTAGCACTAGTATGAAAAATGAGTATATCAAAATTGAAAGTTAAGATTTGCACTAAATAATTTTGCATTTTCTCTTCATTATTAGAGACTTAACTCAGGGCCTCATGCACATTAGACAGATTACTCTAGCATAGCAGTACACTCCAAAATATTCCATATTGAAAAAGTGTCTTGCTCAGGTATCCTGCCTGGCCTTGCTCATTTCATACTCTTGTCAAGTTTTCTAAGTGGCTGGTGTTAAAGATGTGCACCACCAGGCCTCAGTGATGTTTATTTTACCCAAGCACTGAAATCTTGGTAAATCATGGTGAGTGATGCATCCCAATGTTAAACTATCAAGGTGGCACATGGCTGTATTCCCAACAATCAAGAAGTGTAAACTGTAAAATTTTCTCCCAAGCCTGGGCAACTTAATAAGATATGGACACAAGAAGTAAAAAACAAACAATAAACTTGGGGGGTTTTAGCTAGAGTAAAATTCCTGAGTCCACTCCCTGTACAATGAAAAAGATCAAACACACCTTAAAATCTTTTGTATACAACAGAAAACCCTTCCTACGGTACATACTACTGCCTCTTCAGTGATGATGCTGACCCTACTTATACACCTACAATAAGGCCAGTTTCCTAATTTCTAATTTTGCTTCAAAAATGATTACCTAAGCTGACAAGTAGCCGCAGAAGAAATATTTATCTATTACTAAGTTCTCTTTTCTTTAGGTCTGTGACTTTTGACCTAATCTCAGACCAAGCCAGCAGAGAATCTTTCCTTTATTTCCATACTAGAAACCTGACTTCTGTACATACAAACTGCTATAATTGTTGATATTTGCTACCCTCCCAAATCCCCTGCTCTCCTATTTGTTTCATTCCCATTTACTCTTTTTTTTTTTTTTTTTTTTTTTTTCAAAATTTATTTATTTGTGTGTGTGTGTGGCCAGCTCAGTCCACCAGGGGGCGGACTGGCTGGCATGTGGTGCTGGGGGATCGAACCGTGGTCCCTGTGCTTTGCCAAGCTTGTTCCAAGTAGGTGCCTTAGACCACTGAGCCATCTCACCAGCCCTCCCATTTACTCTTGCCTATTCAAAAATCCCTTTTATTCTATTCACTCAAATACCCAATGTACTTATCTATGGGAATCTATACCTACTTCAGAGGTTTCACTTGCAGTTCAGACTGGACTTGACATCACTTTTTATCCCTGCATACTGAGGACACAGGTTAAGAACCTGAGTTCAGGGGCCGGGGAGATGGCTCAGTGCAATAAGCGCTTCCAGGGCAAGTGGAAGGGCCTGAGTTCAATCCCCGGTTCCACCAAAAAAAAAAGAACCTGAGTTCCAAGCAGTTGTTTTCAATCCAGAGGCATCCGGGATGGATCCCCACAAAACTACTGAGTAGTTACTATATTCTGCCTCTTTGTAATTAGCTCTGCACCAAGTGCCTATGGGGTCACTCACTAGGGACACCTCCAAAAATCACGGAGCTATTCTAAATATTCCCAATCCTATCCGTCCTAACATCCTTCCTTTGGTTGATGGTATCGTGTTGTGAGACCACAGGCTCTGTTCATGCAGTTAACACAACTGCAAGTAGCTGTTTCATGTAAAAAGTTAAAATGATGGGGGCCGGGGAGATGGCTCAGTAGGAAAAGCGCTTGACTGGCAAACACAAGGATCTGAGTTCAATCCCCGGTTCCGCCAAAAAAAAAAAAAAGTTAAAGTGATGATTAAAAAAAATAAATAAAGTGATAATTTTTCATTGCTGAGTAGGAAAGCTAAGGATATCCTGAAGCTCCCGATCTCTGTAGACTGGTGGAGATACCGCAGTGCCTGGGAACAACCACGAAGGTAGGTACTCTAGGTGGCCAGGTGTGGAGGTGCACGCCTGTATCCCAGCGTTTGGGAAGCGGAGTTAGAACGGTTGCCGCGAGTTCTGATACACAAGGACTGCTGTGAGTTCATGGGCTACACAGTGAGCTCAGGACCAGCCTTAATTACATAGCAAGAACCTGTAATAGCACTGTCACAATATGGTGTTTGTATGCTGGGGACACAGAACTGTCCCTCCCTCCCTCCCTGAACAAAGGGGAAAGTTTTACGGATGTTGATACAGCACCAAAGACTAAAAAGACTTCGGTATCTGGAGCTAAGCAGGGAAGCTGTAGATTGCCACAGCTGTTCCCGATCACTTCCATAGAACACAACAGTTCCCATCCCATCCGAGCTTCCGTCCCACAACGTTACCATTGCGTGGATTGAGGGTCTCCCAGGATCCTTTGAATGTAGCTGAGAGCCCATAGAAATTACAGAAAAGGGCGATCTAGTCAGGAGGGAATTTTCAGCACTGCACGCACGGTACTCAGTGCGGCACCATGACACAGGAAGCGCCCTCCTCCCTCCTCCCTGATTGGGTAGTTCACACAGTCGCTGATTGGCTCCTGCTCCGCTGCCAGCCAGTTTGGGTTGAATGTAGAGAAACAAAATTCTAAGAGCTGGGGTGGACTGAGAGTTTATAGCCCAGGAAATACTGAACCAGTCCCTTTCCTTAAATGCCAATCTCAACTATCCAGAGGAATGCTTGTGTTTAAGCTTTGCTCCTGGCGTTTGACAGCTGCCCTATTTTTCTTAGTGGGTTTTTCCTGAAAATGGATCACAAACGTGCTCAGAAAATTTCAGGGCCAATGTCTCATAGAAGAATCATTCCCCTGTTGACTGAAAGCATCATCAGGCCAGGCCAGGCTAGTTTAAAATGGAATGAAGGGATGCCTGCTGTTAGGAATGAGGCAATCAATTTCAGTGCCAAGAATCATATTTTTCTCTCGGTCTACTCATATTCAATCATCAAAATGAATATATGGCCTCGAAAAGGAATACAGTTATTGTGTAAATGAAGAAATTACAGTTGCATAACAACAATATTCTGCAAAAGATTAAAGATGAAAGAAAATCAAGCAGTCTAACTCTCCTAGACAACCTTCTCAGTTCATCCATGGTCATAAAAACACTTGAATGCTGAAGATAAGCATATTTCCTAGCACGAAGGCTAGAAAGGTTGCTAAAATAACCCTATATTTGATCTATATGATCACTTCCTGGTCTCAAATACAAAAGGACTTTAGACTATAAGCTCCCAATGCCGGATCACGACTCATCACACGTTGAAATTCTCCATCTTTCAACATTAATATTCCTAGGAAAGTATTTCATGGAGCCAGGGGATACATTTGTGTTGAAAACTTGTTTGACTTGCAAGATGCACATGATGAGGGGCCGTGGAGATGGCTCAGTAGAATAAGCGCTTGCCTGGCAAGCCCAAGTGTCTGAGTTCAATCCCCGGTTCCACAAAAAAAAAAAAAAAAAAAAAAAGGTGCACATGATATTGATAAAGCACACCACCTTGTATGTGTGACTTGAGACACGATAGTGCGATCTAAGGGACCATATCTGGACCCTGACCCCTTCCCCTCAGGCTGTTGCCTTCTCTCTAGATTCTGGATCTCCTAAAATTAGTATCTGTATCTTTTATTTCTATTTACTATAGTATTTCTTTGTTAGAAGAGGTCAAATCAAGACTGAAGTCTCACAAATGAGCCAAAACAAACTTTTTATGCTTTGTGTGTCAGGAATATTTCCCTGTGACAAGAGCCACAACAATCAACATGGAAGGGCTGGTGAAATAGCTATGTGGACCAAGTGCCTGCTTAGGCAAATACAGGAATCAAGGTTCGATCCCCGGCATCACATGCCACGCTGGCCCCACACTGGGTACGCTGAACCTGCCGCTGAGTCTGGGCATGGTGGTTCATGCCTGTAATCCCAGCGCTGGAGAGGCTGAAATCAAAAGGATCACTATGAGTCCAAGCTGCATAGTTGAGATCCTGTACCAAACACACAATAAAAAAAAATTTTTAAATAAAAAAATAAACACTATCATTTCTTCTTAGATATGTTATTAATGAACTTTCAAAGACATCAGGTTTTTTTCCTGAAATCTATACAACTGGGTTTTTCTGTATGAATACTCTAAATAGATTACTTCTCTGTGCACACAATTCAGCTTGACTGCAGAAATGATTTGCTTTTCACAGTGACTTTTTCCGTCTATGTTATGATTTGTGTCTAGTTGTCGCTCCAAAGCCTCATGTAAGTTATGGAGCAGACGCGGCTGGAGGAGCAACGAGTGGCTTGAGGGGCGGGGCCAGAGGACCAGGGCGGGCTCGAGGGGCGGGGCCAGAGGACCAAGGCGGGACCCGGGGGCGGGGCCAGAGAGGCGCGAACCGTTAAACCGGCTAGCCTGTGCTTTCTCAGAGATGTGGAGAGGATCATCCTGGACACGGCAGCGCCCCAGCTTCTCCACCTGTGTCTTGCAATCTCCAGTAACTGTGAGTTAAATAAACCTTTCCTTCCCTCATTATGAGTGTCGGGTATTTGTCCCAGCAGTGAGAGATGAGTAACTAATGCACTCTACAATCTATATAAGCAGAAATAACCCAGTACACACAGACATCAGTCCATCAATATGCATGTTCAGTGCCAACTCATGGCTACAGATACCTGGAATCTTTTTTTTTATTGTACATCACTCCTTTATTATACTGACCTGGAGAAAAACTTACAGTTATGCTCAAATGAGTGCTGGCCCATGTGGCGGGGTCATGCCAGCTGGAACATGATTCAGAAATCAGACATTGTGAGACACACTTAGACATGGCCAGGAGGTGTTTTCACTGCCACCAAAACAAGGCAGAGGGATCCTAAGCTACACAGCAGGATGCACTCCTACCGCACAGAGGCCAGAGCTCGTCCTGTACTGGTGTGAGGAATGGCTTATTTTCTGGTGACCACATGTAGAACTGTTCAACCACCACTAGAAGTCCCAGAAGGGTTTTTGTTTATATAATTTTTCCTTTGTAGAGAAATTGAACACATAAACTTTTTTTTTCTTTTCTTTT
>NW_004524831.1:1062618-1064353 GCF_000260255.1 Octodon degus | reverse complement strand
AGAACCGGGGATTGAACTCAGATCCTTGTGTTTGCCAGTCAAGCGCTTATCCTACTGAGCCATCTTCCCAGCCCTGAGTGATTTGTTCTAGTAGTGTTTGTAAATAGGATATCATGTCCACATTTTTTTTTTTTTTTTCAGAACCAGGGATTGAACTCAGGCCCTTGCACTTGCCAGGGAAGCACTTATTCCACTGAGCCATCTCCCCGAGCCTTCATGTCCACATCTTGTACAGCAGTTAGCCACTAGGAAGAATGTATGCAATGTGTTAATTATTGAAACTGACCTACCAATTTGATTTGAAACTGTTTCATTGCTATTTGTTTCTCAATAAAATTATGGGGAAAAAAATAAGGTTTTTAATAAGATGAGGAAAAAAAATAGTAAAGCCATGTTATTATGATAAGCTGTAAAAGACTCAAGTCAACAACTTCTGACATTGCCAATCATACAGAAAACCCAGTACTATTATGGACTACTGGACTATTTTGGAATATTTTGCTGAATTCACACTCCTATAATATTTAAATGACAAAACTGAACAAAAAAGGGGATACAAATAAATGACCATTTTGTATCTGCATATTCAAAGTAGTTAAGATAGATATACAGCTACATTCTCTTAACTCAGTGAATAGGGGGATTTGTTCTAATAGTGTTTGTAAATAGGATATCATGTCTGCAGCTTTGCATCTTGTACAACAAATAACCACTAAGAAAACAATATGCAATGTATCAATTATTGAAACTGTCCTACTAATTTGATTTGAAACTGTCTCATTGCTATTTTCTTCTCAATAAAATTATGGGAAAAAAAATTCATTGCTTTGATAAAAGAAACATCACTGAAGCCTGGTGCTGCACATCTTTATTGCCAGCCACTTGGGAAACTTAGACAAAAGTATGAAATCACCAAGAGCTGGCTGGACAACTGAGCTAGGCCCTTTTTCTGTATGAAATATTTTGATGTGTACCTTCTCTTTACTTGCCCAATATGCATGAAGCCCTTAGTTATGTTTCTAATAATAAAGAAAAATTTAAAAAATAGTGCAAATGCTGGGGAGATGGCTCAGTAGAATAAACACTTGCCTGGAAAGCACTGGGTCCTAAATTCAATCCCTGGTTTCACAAAAAAAAAAAAAAAAAGTGCAAATCTCACTTTTAATTTTGATTTTGACTCATTTTTCACACTGGTGGTACACAGTGCAATGCTTCTTGTATTGGGTAGCAGTTATGAGTCTCTGCTCAGGCAGAAGCAAGGCAGCAGGTATGAACAGCCAATTATTTACAGCATGCTCTGTTCACTAATGTACATGAGATATTTATTTTATTAGGATTTGGCTTTGTGTTACATAAATTTTCCAAAATGAACATTGAGACACAGGGGTTGAACAGGTTTGAAGAATTCAAGACTTCACTATGTTGCTTGCTCATATTCTGATCCTTTTCAATACATTTTCTCTTCAGTGACCTTTGGGTTGATGAAGACATTTTTCCTTTCAAAGTTAAGTAATGTTTGTAGAGTCACTCCTCCAACTCATCATATAGTTCTCTATTGAACATGAGAACTCATCAGGTTGTTTCTTGTCTTTTTTTTTTTTTTTTCCGTATTTTTTTTTTAATTTATTTATTTATGTGTGTGTGTGTGTGTGTGTGTGTGGCCAGCCCAGCCCACCGGGGGGCGGGACTGGCTGGCATGTGGCGCTGGGGGATTGAACCGTGGTCCCTGTGCTTT
>NW_004524831.1:1059624-1061887 GCF_000260255.1 Octodon degus | reverse complement strand
TTAAAGAGTAAAATTCTGTGAGTAAAATTTTTTCTTTGCTTTGTTTTGAATTTTCATTATTATAGAGAGCTGTCCTACTCTGGTCACATTTTTTGGGTAAAATCACCAGGACAAGGGGATAGGATGGAAATTTCCAATGAAAAGGCACAGGTCTGAGCAGTTAGAGCACAAGAAGCCAAGCATGTGCAAGTTTGAAGGGAAACATTTGAATTTATGCTGATTATAGGAACCCTTCTTACTTCTTTAACCTTGATCATTGTCTCCCTTTCTGCAATGGAATATTCCCCTTGGAAGAACTTTAAGTTCCAAGCCTGTATCTATACTATTATCCTACACTTAGAAAGCATGCAGTTCTTATGTGCAGGCTATACTGTGCACTATCTTTATCATGACCTCATCAGCTCTACTTATATTTGAATTAGTAGTTTTGATGAATCACCTGATAGAGAAATGTAATACATTCTCACTTCACACAAATAAATTGGGACAAAAGGTACATTTGTGTCTTCAGATGCAGAGCTACATTCCTGAGGTGTGTTATCCACCCAATTGGAGCACATTATGTTCTGGTGTGGGTCTCAATGGTACCCCAAATCTTCATGTAGTCATGAGGTGGGCTTCTAGAGTTTGTATTTAATTCATGATCCAGTGGTGGGATTAGGGGTGTGAGAGCTGCTGAGATTGTGGGTGTGACTGCTACACCCACCCTAGGTGGACTGACACAATGCAAAGGAGATAGCCTTGCTCTCTGCTGCTGCTCTTCCCCTTTTGCTCTTTCTGTCCTGTTGTTTTCTGAAGCCATGAATTGCTGCCCTTTGCCATGTGCCACTCTGCCTTGGAACCAGCTGATTATGGACCGAAACCTCCATACTGTGAGCTAAATAAATGTTTCCTTCCTTAATTTTTGGTGTCAGGTATTTTGCCCCACCATTAAGAGAAAAGTAACTGAGAGACATGACTTCCATTATTTACCATATGTCCTTATTGCCAATCTGTGCCCATTACTGCTTTTGGTCAGGAAGACTGAATTATGGTGCACAGACCAAGGGAGTGTATCCAAAAATCCATTTTATTCACGGGCTGGCTTAGGAAGTTCTCAAAGTAAATGAAGTAATCAGACTCAGGAATTTAAAACACACAAAAAAATTCAATATGGAGACAAAAGATGTTTAATATATTCAGATGGAATTTGTGACCCCCCTGGGGGGTCAGCATTTTCAGGGGTAATTTATTGTTTTTAGATGTGGTGCTGTTCTGAACATCTATGTAATCTTGCAGGTAATCTTTATGAACTCTTTTAATTGTATACCTACAAGTATCATTGGTAGGTAATAAAGTACTCAGCTTAAATACATACTGTGAAAATTTAGCTGATGTCAGCAGCAATGAGGTTAAGTATTACTTCATGACTAGCTGTCTGATTGGATAGAGTTTGTTCTAGCTGTTTAGAGAATACACTCCAGAGAATCTTCAGAAAATTTTTGAATTTAGTACTTAATTGGAATGATTCTCACCCTAACTATATATACAGACACCTGTGAACTAGGCAACTGCACTGAACATGGCAATTTATAATACTAGGTTCATGCTTGGAGTGCTTGTCATTCTGGTCTTCTGAATACGGGCTGCTTGTCATGACATGCCAGTTGCTGCTGTGCTATCTCTCGGGTAGATAATTGTTCAAAAAGAAGGGGGTGGTGAATGAAGGCAGGAGACAGGAAAAGGAATGCTGCGGGACTGTCCTGCTACATGGTTGTATATGGTTCAGGGAGATAGCTCAGTAGAATAAGTGCTTGCCTGGCTAAGCACAAGGGCCTGAGTTCAATCCCTGGTTCTGCAAAAAAAAAGTCTACCTGGGGGGCCAGAGATGGCATAAGCACCTACCTAGTAAGTGCAAGGTCCTGAGTTCAATCTCTCATACAAAAAAACAAAAGGTTGTATAAGGTTAGATTTCTGGACTTATGTGTAAACATAAGAATTATATAATTCTTTATGCCTATTTTTAAAATGTAGTTTAATTTTTTAAATGTTTTTTCATCATATTCTGTTGGGACTTAAAGTTCAACATATCAATACTTGATGAAAAATACCTGTTCCATGTTATACCTAAGATGTTTGATATTCAGACAGATAGTGAAGTTAAGCTTAGCAGCCTAGGTTGTATGGTAATAACAATAAGCTTCTCTTCTGGAGGGTTAACAACCTAAGTTTGCAAACCAAAATTAGAGAAGAAGGAGGGCCACAAGAAAAGCCAACATTTTGG
>NW_004524831.1:1057348-1059079 GCF_000260255.1 Octodon degus | reverse complement strand
GGGATACAGATGAATGTCCATTTTGTATCTGTGTATTCAAAATGGTTAGGATAGATATATAGTTACATTCTCTTAGTGAATAGAGGGATTTTTTCTAATAGTGTTTGTAAATAGGATATCATGTCTGCATCTTTTTTTTAAATTTTTATTTATTTATTTGTGTGTGTGTGTGTGTGTGTGTGTGGCCAGTTCAGTCCACCAGGGGGCGGGGCTGGCTGGCATATGGTGCTGGGGGATTGAACTGTGGTCCCTGTGCTTTTTTGCAAAGCTTGTTCTAAGTAGGTGCTTTGGACCACTGAGCCATCTCACCAGCCCCATGTCTGCATCTTGTACAGCAAATAACCACTAGGAAAAGAGTATGCAATGTGTTAATTATTGAAACTGTCATACCAATTTGATTTGAAACTGTCTCATTGTTATTTGTCTCTCAATAAAGTTATGGGAAAAAAATAGAAAAAAGAATACACTCCGAGGAAAATAGATTTGGGGAAAACATAGTAAAGTTATTGAGTATTGGTGTACTTATCCTGAACACCTGTGAGTTCCCAGATTTTTGAATAATGTGGAATGAAGCGTGGATACTGTAAACTGTCACACACAAAGAGAGATGAGTATCAGTGATTTTATTCAAAACACTTTCTGCAAATGTGAGCTGTAGATTTGTACTATGTCTAAAAAAAAGCTCTTCTGATGTCAAGGTAGGAACTGTCTCTAATAGTTCTATTGAATTATGACATGTTTGAAAGTTAAAGTCTGAATTCACAACTGTGCATGTGCCATTCCACTTGAACTCTTCAAATCTTGGGCTGGTCATATTTGTGTTCTTGTCTTACCTTCTTTTTAGCCACCATGCCCAAAGAGATGTTCTGACAACCTACCCTCCTGTTCTTCTTTTCTATTTTCTGATATGAATAACAAGATTCAGGGCAAGTTAACTTTTGTGCAAATTTCAATGCATGGTGGAAGAACAGGTGTAGATGTTGAATATTCTATCTGAAAATCTCAAAATCTAGGGGCCGGGGAGATGGCTCAGTAGAATAAGCGCTTGTCTGGCAAGCACAAGGGCCTGAGTTCAATCTCCGGTTCCGCCAAAAACAAAACAAAACAAAATCTCAAAATCTTTATGCATCTCAGTGTTAACCAACCCTAAAGTTTTGGTGAAAACATTGTTCAAGGATTTTTGAAGACGACTTTATTTTCTACAAACTTATTGCCTGTTTGTCTTTGATTAAACCATTGCCATTTCTTTTTATCCTTTCACAGCTCCAGTAGGCAGGCTTAGTATTTCAACCCAGTGAATAAGTTCAAACAAAATTTCTTTTAAAATTCACCATTTAGAGCCAGGGAGATAGCTCAGTAGAATAAGTGTTTGCCCGGCAAGTGCAAGGACCTGAGTTCAATCCCTGGTTCTGGAAAAAAAAAAAAAAAAAAAAAAATTCACCATGTAAACATTTCTATTTTTCCTGCATATCAGTTATGTGCTATTCAGGAGCTCTCAAACCTCTGCCCATGTTATTAGCATGCAAAACACAGAATCTTCACTTGAGAGAGTTCAAACATCTTATAAATACTTTGGGTCACAGTCTGTAGACTATGGCCACATAATTTTTTTTTTTTTTTTTTTTTGGCTCCGAATGACCTCAGGGCAGGTTTGGCCTGCTTGAGTTGTGGGGATCAAACCACAGCAACTGAAGCCTGACTGCTTTGTTGAAGCAGCCACTTAAAGAACTG
>NW_004524831.1:1052183-1057248 GCF_000260255.1 Octodon degus | reverse complement strand
ATCTGCCCCAAACAAAGAGAAGTGTGCCCCTTTTTTTTTTTTTTTTTTTTTTCAGTACTAGGGATTGAACGCATGACCTTGAACTTGCCAGGCAAGCACTTATTCTACTGAGCTATCTCCCTATCCCTGAATACATAAACTTAATTCAGGATTAATCCCAACCTTCTGGAGCCAGCTCCTCTAGGGTGAGGGAAGAAACTGTACTTCAATCACCAAGTACGTTACATTCATCTCTCACTGGAATGTATAGAGCTCGCTGACTGACTGGATTACAGAAGAGCGCAGGGCTGGCTCTGGGGAGCAGCATGCTCAGGCTGTTCCTCGCTGGTAGTGCCTTGGCATGGTTATCCCTGTCCCCTACTCAAGCAGGTCCTTACAAAGCAGAAGCACTAGATAGATACTACCTCTCAACTCTCATGGGTAAGAAGAGGCTTCCCTGGGATTGGACTGAGAACTAGAGCCTGTGTCCTAGAGGTCCTGTTCTGACTAGATTCTATCAAGGCAGCGGGTGTAGGAGCGGAAATGCTAAAAGGGAAATGGGAGCCACTGGTCCCCATCCGCAGCTACAACCAGGACGCCTACAGATGTGGTCAGTGTGACAGGCAGGGAGAGGTGTGGAGGGTGGGTGGATGGGGCACAGGCTGCTGGTGGTCTTCACTTCTTGGCCTTGCCCTGGGCAGCCACAGTTTCCACAGCTTTGTACATGGTCTCTTCATCCCCTAGGAACTGCATGGGCTTGATGGCTTTAAGTTCTTATCCAACTCATAGATAAAAGGAATACCAGTTGGCATGTTCAGCTCCATGATGGCTTCTTCAGAGGGACCTTCCAGATGCTTAACTATACCCCAGAGGCTGTTGCCATGGACTGCAATCAACACCCTTTTCCCCTCCTTAATCTGGGGAACAATTTCTTCATTCCAGAAGGGCAGAGCTCTGGCAATAGTGTCTTTCAGACTCTCACAGGAAGGCAGCTGATCTTCAGTGAGGTCTGCATACCTACAATCCTTGCTGATGTTGCTGTGCAAGGGATGGTCAGGCTCCATCAGGGGTAGTGGGACATTGTAGGAGCACTGTCAAATCTTCACCTGGGCCTTGCTGTGCTTGGCAGCTGTCTGTGCTTTATTAAGGCCAGTCAGGCCCCCTTAAGGCCGCTCATTGAGATGCCAAGTTCTCACCACCAGCAGCCACATCTGGTCAGTGGCATCCAGTGCTGTCCAGAGGGTCCAGATTGCTCTTTTCTGCACTAAGGTGAAGCAGATATCATATTCGTAGCCAGCATCTCAAAGAGCCTGCCTGCCGTGCTTTGCCTCTTTGTGGCCTGCCAAGCTCGAGTCAACATCATACCAGCCGCTGAAACAGTTCTCCAGGTTCCAGGCACCCTCGCCATGCTGGATGAGCACCAGCTTATAGGAGGCCATGGCGATGGGAGAGAGAAACGATACCTGGAATCTTGTTGCACAGAACTTTTCACATGAATGAAGGGCTCATTAATAGCTAGGAGTTACCCTTCTAAGTGATAACTCAGAAAAACCCATGAAGAATTTCCCAATGATATGAAGTTGTATATGAAAATGATTTTTGAGAAAACACTCTTAATAATTCATAAGTTTCACACAATGTAACAATGACACTTTTATCTGTGTGTGCCCTGAAATATATATGTTGTCTCTTCTATCTATGAAGTGATTCTCCATGTCACCATTTGACTCAAATCATAAGTATGTATGTTTCTGGTCTCATTTATATTGCATCCTTTCCAGATGTCTTCTCTCACACCTCATCATTGCATTTCAACATCACTAAACATCTATGGACACTTGGCTTACCTTATCACACTTTATTGCAATCCATCATGCTCATTGTGTGAGAATTTCTTTTTTTTTTTTTTCTTTTTTGTCTTTTTCTCATTATACAGTTCAGGCTGGCTATCGGCTTGCTTTGTAGCCCAGGCTAGTTTCAAACTTGCTACAGTCCTTCTTGCTTCAGTCTCCTGAGTGCTGGGATCACAGACATGCATCCCATGCCTGTAATTCTCTTATGCTTGACTGTAAGAGAATTTCTGAACTTGAACTACACAAGAAGCTGAGGTCACTGAAGAGCTCTGTTCATAGTCATTCCTGTCTCTCAGCAAATATGATGTTTCTCAATCAAATGAGCATGAATTTCATAGTAGTGGTTTGTGAAAAAAAATTTAAAGAACAAGATGTTGTGAGGGGGCCTGCCCCTTAGCTCATTTCTGCCCCTTAGCTCAGTTCTTTTAGTGGCTGCTTCAACAAAGCAGTCAGGCTCAAGTTGGTGCAGTTCAATCCCCACCACTCAAGCCAGCCAAACCTGCCCTGAAGGCATTCAGAGCAAAAAAAAAAAAAAAAAAAAAAAAAAAGCAAAAAACAAGATGATGTGAGATTATAATATAAGGAAATTGTCATTGAAAGTCACTAGTTTATGGAATAGGGTGGAACTTTATTTGGAGTAGTATCAATGAGAGAAATGATTTTTCCAGGCAATGATAAAACAATGTTGATTGCAGAGAAAATATTTGGAAGCAAAGGTAGGTGAGTATGCTGAGCATGGAAAAAAGACACTAATTAAACATTTTTCGAATGTAGACCATGAGGGAACATGAAGTCTCACAGAAAGTAATCCCTCTTCTACCTGTAGGTATCCAGTTCAAATCCCAAATAGAACCTAATATCATCTCATAATTCATAGTACATATTTGATCAACCTTACCTAACAAAAAGGAAGAAAAATTATAGCACATTAGGAAATAATCTGCAAAATGAATTGATGTATTTGAAAGCTTATTGAAAACAGATACCTCATAGGGATTGTAATGATTTGTTGTTGTTGTTGCTATTGTCACAGAGGAAAATTCCTGACATACAAAGAAAAGGTTTGTTTCATAATTTCTGAGACTGAAGACTTGAATCGAGGTCTTCTAATGCAGAAATATCATGGTAAATAGAAATAAAGGACAAAGATACCAAATTTGAGGTACTCGGGATCCAGATAGAAGGACATAAGCTGAGAGGAATGGTTCCCTGAGGTCTCCTTTTCATTCCTGTCAGACACATCAAGAAGTGTACTTTACTAATATCCCATATATCTCTCAAGTCAAGCAAGTTATTTACCACAAGTGTGTCCCTTGACTCATGTAAAATTTTTCTAGGGAAATTAGTGTTACAAGGTGGAGAATTTCAACTTGTGATGAGTCAAGATATGGTATGGGGGAGATTATATCCTAAAGTTCTTTTGTATCCCAGCCTCGCCACCAGTAATGGATCAAATGTGTGACTGTTTCAGCAGTCTTTCTGGCCTTCCTTCTGGGAAATATGTTTATCTTCAGCATTCAAGTATTTTTATGGCCTTTGAAAAACTGTGAAAGTTGTCTGAGGGAGTTGGAATGCTTGGTTTTCTTTCATTTTTACTCTTTTGCAGAACCTTGCTATTATGCAACTCTAATTTCTTCATTTACACAGTAATGTATTCTTGGTGACGATGTACTTTTCAGAGATAAAAATGAGTAGGCAGAGAGACTGTGTGAAAGACTTGGCAATGAAATAGACTGCCTCATTCCTAACAGCAAGACCTCACTTTATTACATTTTATCCTGACCTGGCCGGGCTTCATGACCTTTTCTGTCATCAGAGGATGAATTCTTTCACAGGACTTTGACCTCGGAATCTTTGGAGCACATTATAGATACTGGAGGTTACAAAGCACTGTCAGGAAGAGTCCACTGAGTCCATTAAGAAACCTAGGCCAGCTCTGAAAAGGCAGAAGTGAAGCCCTGACATGCAAGTCTTCCTCAGGCGAGGTGAGATTGCCATCTAAGGGAAACGAATAGTCCAGAATTTCCGGAATTACAAGTTATCCTTTCATTCTGGTAGTTTGTTCCTCCCCTCACGCTAGGTGCAGCTGGTTGGCAGTGCAGCAAGAGCGCCTCAGAATAGAAGGGGTGTGTCTGAACGACGCAATCAGGTGGGCCAAGGGGGGCGGGCACTTCCTGTATCATGGCGCTGCAGTGAGCGCCTTGTGGAGATCTCCAGTTGACTACGCTCCTTTTTCTCTGCTTTCTACTGGCAAGGAAACTACATTTGAAGGATTCTGGGAGACCTTAAAGCCACGCAATGGTGACGTTATGGGACGGGAAATAGGGATGGGATGCAATAGGTTGTATTGTGGACGAAAGTGGTCAGAAACAGCTATGGCGTCTGGAGGTAGCTCCCTGCTACCTCCAGACAGATCTTCCTAATCTTTGGCGCCGCATTACCATCTGTAACATTTTCCTCTTTGCTCAGGAAAGGAAAGTTCTGAGTCAGCAGGTACTTGAATGAATAGAATAGAAGTAATGTTTGAATAGGCAAGAGCAAATGGGAATGAAACAAAAATGGGAAAATAGGGGATTTGGGAGGATGGCAAAAATCCGCAGTTACAGCGGTAGATTTCTCTAGAAGTCAGGTTTTTCTTAGTTGATCATAAAAGAAGGGTCCCTTGCTGGCTTGTTCTGAGATTAGTTCAAAGGAGACAGGCCTTAACAAAAGAAGAAAACTTGCCTAATAATTGTGGCAAAAATTAAAATTAGGAAACTAGTATTACTGCCGATTTAAAAATAGGACAGCCATCATCACTGATGTGGGAGGAGGTTTCTCTCACATACTAAAGATTTGAAGGCTTATTTGATATTTTGTAATGTATAGGGAGTGAACTCAGTAAGAATAACTTGAGCTACATCCCCCTAAGTTTATTCTGTTTTTCCTTTTTTATTTAATTTTGTTTCTCAGATCTTATTACGTTTCTCACGCTTGGTAGAAGTATTGATAGTTTCTAGCTCCTTGACTGTTGGGAACCCAGATATGTGCCACCTTGCTATATTAAGATTGGGGTGTTTCAATCACCGCGATTTACCAAGAATTCAGTGCTTTGTTAACTGCGCTGAAGATGGTAATCTGTAATAGCAGGTTCATGCTTGGAGTGCCTGTCTTTCTGGTCTTCTGAATATGTGCTGCTTGTCATGACATGCCAGTTGCTGCTGTGCTGTCTCTCGGGAAGACATTTGTCTAAA
>NW_004524831.1:1026787-1042408 GCF_000260255.1 Octodon degus | reverse complement strand
GGGGATCAAACCACAGCAACTGAAGCCTGACTGCTTTGTTGAAGCAGCCACTTAAAGAACTGAGCTAAGGGGCAGGCCTCCTGGCCACATAATTTAATATTCCATAAATGTTTTCCTAGTTTCTTTAGCTTGATAGACCACAAAGAAAAGTCACAGTAAATGTACTAGTATGTACGTAAATGGTCATCATATGCCCTGTAATTGAGCTTCACGTGACTAACTTAAATGGAAGTGATGAAACCTCAGGAGCATTTAATACTAGGGTAGTTAGAAGAAATTCTAAAAATCTGTGTAAGTTTGAATGTCATGACTGGGTGGTTTAAACTACTGTGGGAAAGTCAACAGAAGGTTTCCAAAAAGATTTTTAAAAATGCAAATTCGGGGCTGGTGAGATGGCTCAGTGGTCTAAAGCACCTACTTAGAACAAACTAAAAAGCACAGGCACCACGGTTCAATCCCCCAGCACCACATGCCAGCCAGCGCCGCCCCCTGGTGGGCTGAGCTGGTCACACACACACACACACACACACAAAATTTTTTAAAAAATGCAAATTCTTATTTACAGCAACTTGTAACAGGATTCAATTAGATTATTGAGGGATTCAGCAATGCATAGGAAAAAGTGGGTAATTCACACCTGATTAATTGATCTGCATATTTTGGCATATGAAAAATTTTCTGGATTTTTTTTTTGTTTGCTTTTTTTTTTATTTTTATTTTTATTTATTTTTAATTTATTTATTTTTGCAGAACCAGGGATTGAACTCAGACCCTTACGCTTGCCAGGGAAGCGCTTATTCCACTGAGCCATCTCCCTGGCCCCTTTTGTTTGCTTTTTTAAAATTTCAGTATGAGAGTTTAATCCAGTGCTTCATACATGCTAGGCAAGCACTGTACTACTGTGCTGAAGTCCCCAGTTATGTTTTCTAATAATTAATAATATCACACAATATTTTCTAGTTTGTGCATAAAATCTGCAGCAATGCAATTTCTCTTCTTAAAGATGTGGACTGAGAACCTTTATCTCATTCAACACATGAATATTGACGTGAAGTAGGTGAATAACATGGATATTGCAATAAAAAATAAATGCAAATGACTTTTGGAGAAGGCCCAAATTGAAACCAAAGATACAACAAAGTGATACTTGTTGTTCCAGGCTGCACATCATGCTTGTTTTCACCACTATGTGCTTAGAACTGCTCTAGAAGGACCGCTGTCTGTAACAAATAACGGGGTGGTGGGAGAAAGGAATCGCATGTAGGTTACCTTTCTGAGACTAGAAATGCTTGACTTTCATTTTGATTCATTTTTGGTAATACTGCTAATGTAGTGTGCCATTTTCTTCATTTATTAGATGTTATATATTCTTTTCGGCATGTTTTGGTATTCTTTTTGATAGTTAAATAGATTAAGAGATAAGGTATGGGGGGGGCAGAGAGATGGCTCAGTGGAATAAGCGCTTTCCTGTCAAGCGCAAGGGCCTGAGTTCAATCCCTGCTTCCACCAAAACAAAAAAACAAAAAACCCAAAAAAAGATAAGGTATGAGAAAAGCTACACAGTGAAACCTGATGCCTCACTTATATTTCTGTCATCTGACAGATTTAACCCCTTGCTTCTATTTCACTTTGTCCTACCTTTTTGCCTGCAATCCAGATCTTAGTTAGGTAGCACGGTTTTCTCCATGTAATATAGAGTCTGGAAGTACAAAAGAATACTTGTGGCCTGATTTGCAGAGACAACATGCAGCAAGAGCCTATTAGTTCAATAAGAAAACAGTGGGGCCTGGGAGAGAAACTAAGCGCTTCCCTGGCAAGGGCCTGAGTTCAATCCCCGATTTTGCAAAAAAAAAAAAAAAAAAAAAAAAAACAGTAGCAGCTCTGAGTATCTAGGAGCAACTTCTGCTTCAGTGATGTTAAACTTCATTCTGGGTGAAATCCGTATTTAGGCAGGAAGCCTGTATTGAGAAGGGTCTGGTTTATAGTCTATCATTTGTGTTACTCTCAAACAAGTAGTGCATGTTTTCTGTCGCCCTTTTTAACTGAGAGACCAGGAAATGGAACAGCTGTGTAACAGGAGGGAAAGCTTGGTTCTCGCCACACTGTCCAATCAGGCATGCTGTCCAGAATGAGGAGTCTTCCTCCATCAGCAGCCCAAGTTAGAAGTTCCTGGTGTGTTGCTGCAAGACAAGCTAGATGGCTCACACTGCTCTGTGAGATTCTCTGACTGCAAGTTATACCAGAAGGGCCTTGAGAGAACACTGACCCTGGAAATGGTGATGTGCACAGATCAGTGACCTGAGACAGGAGTGGGGCTGTGTTGGAGGTAAAGTCAGTTGGATGTAGGCAGAACCATCTTGGTAGGACCTAGTCCTACGTGCATCAGCTGGAAAGCTATATTCCTCTAGGTCAACTTCTGCTTTTATACCTCTGCTCTTTCTGGGTCTTGGGGTAAGGCCAAGAAAGTGCCAGGCCCTCAGTACCCTTTGCTGTGCAAGTAAGGTGACTTAAACATGTCCAAGGCACTGTCATGGGCAGCACAGCACATACTGTGTCACTGCCCATCACAGTATGCACTGACGAGTGGACAGTTTTGGTAGATCTGCTGACTGGTGTGATGTTTGTGTTTGAAAAGCACTGTGCTGTCTTGTGTTCCCATCTCTGCTTCCAACAGGAGACCTTCCATTGTGCTTTATGTCTAAAAATACCCTGCTTGTTTGTTTTGTTAGGAAATTGATTGGATTGTGTGGACTTCACAGTTTTTGGCCAAATCATCTATTGAGAAATTCAGAAGTGACTGTGCTATAAGACAGTGAGTTCTGGTTGGTAGAGGTTCCCTGGGGACATGTGGAGGAAAGTGGGGGCTTCAGTTTTTCTCTGCTTCTTGCTATAGTGAGTTGAGCCCTTTTTCCATTACTGTGCTCCTTAAGGATAATACAGGAGCACCCTGTTTTGTCTTGTTTTAAAGATTTGTACCAAAATAACTGTTGAAGTTGTGAGGGTCTGGTATTTTGTCCCAGTGATGGAAAGGTAACTAAGACACCTGGCAATGATGAATGTGACAAAATTGTAGGACACACAGTATTATGGTTTGTGTGTATTTGTCCCCCCAAAGCCTCATGCAGTCATTGAGGTGCATTCTATGGTTTGTGATTAACTCATGATCCACTGGGATTACTGGTGTGAGTGCTGCTGGGATTATAAGTGTAAGAGCTGCTGGCACTGTGGGCGTGAGTGCTACACCCAGCCTGGGGTGGAGAGCCTGAATGCAACATAAGGGAGACATATTTGCTCTCGGTTGCCATTGTTTCTGCTGCTCCTCCGTTTTTCTGTCTGCCCTTTGCCACTGTCATGAAAGATTTCTCCCTGCCACGAGCCACTCTGCCTTGGCACCAGCTGAGTTACTGGACTGAAAGCTCTAGTAACTGTGAGCTAAATAAGCCTTTCCTTCCTTCATTTTGAGTGCCAGGTATTTGTCCCAGCAACGAGAGAAGAGTAACTGAGATACAGAGCCTCTAATGAGCTGTCTCCTCCATGCTGGACTTCATTGTAATGACAATGAACTGCTCACTTTAAACTTATATCCAGGGGCCTGGGGAGATAGCTCGGTAGAATAAGTGCTTGCCTGGTAAGCACAAGGTCCTGAGTTCAATCCCCGGTACCGCAAAAAAACAAAAAAAAACAACTTTATATCTAGACATTACCAAATTAGAGCATGTGTATAAAGATGATGAATGTGTTCAAAAATGTTCAACGTTCCAGGTGATGATGCTAAATATTTGATAGAGGACTTCCTAAACAAGCTTAAATGCCTGCTTTTTCATAGCAAAGCAATTAACCGCTTAATCTATCATGATATAAGTTAGAATGCCAGAAATGGTGGAAGGAAATTTTTCAACTTAGGAAAGGAAAATGAGGGCATTTTTTCCATAGGACACCTTCCAGAGGCGACTGCATATTTAAGCAACAAGGAGAATGCTCGTATGGTTTTTGTGAGAATGAAGGGACAGGAAGTCACCATCTCTCATATTGTTCCTATAGTTTTTGAAAACTATATAGATTTGTTTTCTTTTTGACGCCAATGAAGATTAAAGCAGGAATATATATAAAAATTGTATGGCAGTACATTAATGCCCAAATGTAGGTGAGCAAACATAAATTTGAAGCACAAAAGGGTTGATTTCTTTTGTAAGAAGGAGAAAATAGATGTAAATAGAATGCAAGAGGTGTGACTGTGAGTAGCAAAATTAGATCATAAACAAGAATAAAAATGTTTGTTTATGTATTTATTTATTTATTTATTGAGACAGGGTATGGCTATGCAGTTCAGACTGGCTTTGAGCTGGGTTTGTAACCTATGGTGACCTCTGAACTCTCAACAATCCTCTTGCTTCCAGAGAGTTGGATTATAGGTGTACACCACCACACCAGCTGAAAAATGTTTTCTTATGTTAGGATGTTTTTATGGAGACTATAGGGATTTGTTGGTCTTTTGGTGGTTCCTGGGAGAAAAGGGTGAGAGGATTTAGAAAATAAAGACAAGAGGTAATAACTGAAGTCAGGTGGTGGACCATGCCTGATTGGCAAAGGACCCCAAAACAACAGGATGGGTATTTATATCTTTGCAAAGTTACAGGTCATAGGGTTGTCTAGGGACCAATAGCTCACAATGTCTGTTGAGGATGGTTTTTCTCTTGAGAGAGGTAGTTTGACTGCTTTAGGCAGTGAGGCCTTATGCTACCCTCCCACACATAGGATCCATTTCTACTTCAGTGGCTCCCAGTACATCTCCCTTTACTCTTTTGTTGTGTGAATGATGGGTGTTCCATTGGGGAAGCTATGTTTGGAGAAATTTTTAGAAGACCTTTTTACTCTTGATGCCAGGCTAAAGATTTTTGGTAGTTGTATTCAGTAATTTAACCCTACGTACTCTAATATTCCATAACGGTAGTGAGTTACCAGGATAGCTGCCAACTGACAGAAGTTGTTAGTAATTTGAACATTTTACTGCTTAGCATATTATTATGGACTTTCTTTTAACATTTTGTGTTTAAAGTTTCTGCTGGTTAACAACAAATTAAAGTGAGAACTGTATAAATCAAAAATTAACATTTTGCCATAAAACAAGGTCAATTAAATTTCCCCAGGATTTACCTTGGAACCATGTATAGCAACTCTTAGATCTTTTGTCACTGTCAGCCATATGGATGAGCCATGGCCATTGGTTAACCATATTGCTTTCTGGGAAAACTTGAGAGATTTTTTTTTTCTCTAGGTAACTCTTGTTAGGCACACTATACATTGTTGATCATTCTCCTCAGTGGTCCCATAATCTCCTTGATGAGAAAATCTGGGTCACAACTGAGTTATAGGATGTTGCATCAGAGGTTCTCTTATGTCCGGAGTCTGCACAGACCTCGAGGGCTAGGGCCATATATTGGCTATAATCTTTAGCCCATCCATCGCTCTATTATTTAGTCTCTAAACTTCAGTCATTAAACATATAAAAGAAAAGCTTAATGACATTACCCTGTAATGGAGGCAGTAAGCTTAACATTTTTATCTATCTGAATATCAAACACCTTAAACATAAAATGGAACTGTTATTGTCTACCAACCATGGATATCTTAATATTTAAATCCCTATAGAATGTTAAAAGACAGGGCCCAGGGAGATAGCTCAGTAGAATAAGTGCTTGCCTGGCAAGCACAGGATCCTGAGTTCAATCCTTGGTACCACCAAAAAAAAAAAAAAAAAAAAGAAAGAAAGAAAGAAAGAAAGAAAGAAAAAGAAGAAGGTTAAAATACAACAATTACATATTTTACACAGAAATTTTTTTTTAAATTTTATTTATTTATTGGTGGGGCAGCTCAGCCCACCAGGGGGGCGGGGCTGGCAGGCATGTGGTGCTGGGGGATTGAACCGCCGTCCCTGTGCTTTGCTAAGCTTGTTCTAAGTGGGTGCTTTAGACCACTGAGCCATCTCACCAGCCCAAAGTGCCTGTTTTATTTTATTTATTTTATTTATTTATTGGTGGAACCAGGGATTGAACTCAGGCCCTTGTGCTTGCCAGGGAAGTGCTTATTCCACTGAACCATCTCCCTGGCCCCTTACACAGAAATTTAGAAATCAAAACCATATACAACTTGCAGCATGACAATCCTGATGACATTTTGTAACATACTTAAATTTTTATTTTGACATAACATATCCTTTTTAACCAATCATATCTATCTAATACAAAAGAAACTTTCATCTAATTTGTCATCCTTTAGTGAGATACACATCACAAGTTTTTATTAAAGACAGATGTGGGGCCGGGGAGTTAGCTCAGTAGAATAAGTGCTTGCCTGGCAAGCGCAAGGGCCTGAGTTCAATCCCTGGTTCAAAAAAAAAGAAAGACAGATGTGAATCTAAATGAAAAGTCTTATCACAATAAGCAATAAGCTTCAGCCAGTCTTCCCCAGTAGTGGCAAGAGCTTTGATCAGGCCTACCTTGCCCACTGCTCCCACTGTAGGACTTACTAACCCACCTATCTCCCACTACTGCTGAGTCCATGCAATCACTAGGAGCGTGAAAACTGCCAAAACAAAAGAGCAGAAGGCAATTTCTTTCTTCCAACCCACCAAAAATAAGTCTAGGAAAGAAAGACATAGAAAAACTTGAAAGTCCCATACCTGAAATTTCTGAAATAATAGCAACTTAAAGTAACAAGTCCATCAGCTATAAAAGAAATATAATCAAAAATAATCTCTCAGGTCAAAAAAGAATTGACAACAATCATGAAAGAATCGCTCAGCACATCCAAATGAGACACAGATAGAAAATAGAGGAGAATAGAAAAATCTTGGTAACACTGAATGGACAATATAGGAAAGAATTAGAATGGATGAAACAGATTCAAACAGGTATCCAGGAAATTAAGAATTCAATTAAAATCTAGCAAAGCTGCTTGAAAGAAACTGAAATAAACTTTCAGAACCCGAAGACAGTGGTACAGCTAATGGACACAGAAGGAAAGATGATCTAAAACTAAATAGGAACCAGGAAATAACAATTTAGCAACCACAAGATGCAAAGAAAAACAATATGAGACTAATAGGTGTCAGTGAAATAGCAGAAGTCAACAAAAATAACATAAAAAGACTATTTGCAGAAGTAGTAGCAGAAAATTTTCCAAGCATGAGAAAAAAATCTGACATACATTAAGTGAGGGATATAGAACTCCAATCAGCCATAATTGAGATAAATCTACACTTGGACAGATAATACTTAAGATCCCAGAAATTCAGCAAAAGGACAGAATATTAAAAGCTGTTAAAAGAAACAAATCACCTGCAATGGAAAGCCAGTCAAAATCACAGCGCATTTCTCAACACAAACCATTAAACCAGGAAGAGCTTGAACTGAAATGTTTCAGATCTTGAAAGAAAATTTCTTCCAGCCCAGATTTATGTACCCTACCAAATGATCTATCAAATTTAATGGAAATATAAGATGCTGCCATGACAACAACTGAGGAAATAACCACCAAAGGAAAAAAAAAAGAAAAAAGAAATAACCACCAAACCAACCCTACAGAGGATATTGCTATTCTAGAAAAAGACAGAAACAACCACACTTTCAAAAACAGAAAAAAGGAACCACCAAACAGAGCAAGCAACTAAAAAGAGGGAAACCGTTTAGAACCCATAGCGGGAAGATAATACGACAAAGATAAGCCAGTACATATCAGTTATAACCATCAATACAAACAGCTTCAATTCACCAATCAAAAGAAACAGACTCATAGATTGGATTAAGAAACAAAGTCCAACAATGTGCTGTACAAAGGAAACTAAATTTAACTCAAAAGGAAATTGATAGACTGAAAGTCAAAGGATGGAAAACAATTCTCCATACCACAGGAAACCAGAAAAAAGGAGGGATAGCTATTCTGGTTGCTGAGAATATTACCTTCAAACTTGACCAGTACAGCAGTTTTGTCGTATGAAGATGACTAACTGATGTGAAGAACCCCAGAATTAAATTCCATAACTTTTCATATTTTCCAATGTCACCAACTGGATTGAACAATCCTGGACAGCATAGACACGGGGAATTTTGTACAACCTTCAGAATATGTTTAACCTTCTGAGTATGGGTTCCCTTCTGAATAGCAGTCAAGCAGGGTTTTGTTTTTGTTTTTGTTTTTAACCTAGCCAGCTTCTCACTTCCTTTTAATTTACAGCAGATTGTTCCTTTAAACTATGTATTTCCTCAAGCATTTAAGAATTTCTTTTCAACGGGCCGAGGAGATAGCTCAGTTGAATAAGTGCTTGCCTGGCAAGTGCAGAGTCCTGAGTTCAATCCCTGGTACCACAAAAAAAAAAAGAAAAAGAAAAAGAAAAGGAAAGAAAAAATAGTGCAGATCATAAAAAGGTCAACATTTGTACAAATGTTCACATGATAAAGGCAAACAAACATAAATGAATGTGAACACTGTTATTCGTAATTTTCTATTTAAATATCTCATATCACATCTTCAAAGATTTTGGGTGATATTTAATGATAATAATAATATAACATCATTGGTATATTCAAAACATTTCGTCATTGGGCACTGGATGAAAATATACATGTGGAAAAAAAAATGCATATGATAACTCCCTACCTGACCCAAACTTTCCTTGTCACATTATTATTATTATTATTATTATTATTATTATTATTAATGTATTTGGTACAGGGTCTCACTATGTAGCTTGTACTGGTAGTGATCCTCCTGTTTTCTGCCTCCCCAGCCTTGAGGTTACAGGAGTGCACCACCACACGCCCAGTCTGATGACCAGCTCAGTGCACCAGGGGATAGGGCAGGGGCGGGGCCAGTGCAGCATGTCATGCCTGGCATTGAATTCACTCCTGCCCCTGCACTTGCCTAAGGAGGTGCTTAGCCCACTGAACTACCTTGCCAGCCCTTTCTTGTCTTATTTTTGACAGTGATCTTTGGCAACTTTTCCACAGATTACCATGTGTGATTTTCCATGAATAGTGTTGTTTTAGTTTCTTTCCATATAATTTTCAATAACGATGATAGAAGTTGTATGGGAAAATATTTTGAGACTTTCTGTGTCTCTTCACCAATGCTGATGTCTGAATCAAGGGAAAAAGTACTCTCATTAATTCTCTTGGTTAAGTGTTTCAAGGTTTTTCATAATCACATCTAGGGCTGGGGAGATAGCTCAGTGGCATAAGTGCCTACCTGGCAAGTGCGAAGTCCTGAGTTTTCAGTTCCTGGTACCACACAAAATAATGATAATCATCATCATCATCATCATCATCATCATCATCATCATCATCACATCTATCTACAGGAATAATAGGACAATATATTCTCAGGGTTTTGGAATAAGTTATTGGTCTGTTGATTTTGGCAAACTCAAAAGCAAAAGAGATAAGTGTAGTTTGTGTCAGTTGACTTTCCCTCCTTGTATAAGTCTTATTCTTCCACAATATAATGTTCTTTGAATTTTCTCAAAATTTGATCTTGGCACTTCCCTGGCAAGTGCAAGGGCCTCAGTTCAATCCCCGGTTCTGCAAAAACAAAAACAAAAACAAAATTTTATCTTGGGCCAGGGAGATAGTTCAGTGGACTAAACTGCCTGCTTGGGTACGCTTAGGCAAGTACAGGGACCGCGGTTCAGTCCCCAGCACCATATGCAGTGCCAGCTCCACCCCCAGGGTGGGCTGAGCCAGCCAGAGTCTGGGCCTAGTGGTGCACTCCTGTAATCCCAGTGCTGGGGAGGCTGAAAGCAGGAGGATCACCATGAGTCCGAGCTGTGCAGTGAGACCCTGTAACAATCAAATACATTAAAAAAGAAAAAGATCTTTTTTTATATTCAGTATTTCTCTCGAGTCAGATATGTTCTATATATTTTATATATTTGTGTTCTTTGATCTATACTTTCTATACAAAATATTGGGTACTCACAATATTGTAGTCTTATTTATTTTGCACGCTATCCATACAATGCATTTTCTCCTAATTCTGAGGGCTACTTTAAACTCCAAGGAAACATTTTTCTTGTATCTAAAAGCTACTTCAGGGGCTGGAGAGATGGCTCAGTGGTCTAAAGCACCTACTTGAAACAAGCTTGGCAAAGCACAGGACCGTGGTTCAGACCCCCAGCACCACATGCCAGCCAGCCCCGCCCCCTGGTGGGCTGAGCTGGCCACACACACACACAATAAATAAATGTAATAAAAAAATAAAAATAAAAAAAATAAAAGCTACTTCAGTATAAAATCTAAGACTGAGGCCAGGGAGATGGCTCAGTGGAATAAGCACTTCTCTGGCAAGCACAAGAGCCTGAGTTCAATCCCTGGTTCAGTAAAAAAAAAATAATAATAATAAAATAAAACAAAATCTAAGACTTTTAAATTTATCTTTCCATGTAATTTATGTAGATAAAATAAAACTGTATATAATCTAAATGTACATATCTGTTTCTTCCTGTGCATAAATAAAACATTATGATTATATTCAGATATGTTTGGCTGCCTATCTTTTGTGAGATCCATTTGTCATTGTCTCTACTAAATGCAGATTGTAATAAAAGATGTAACTTGAATGCTTTATATAAAGGGTGCAATAAAATAAAGTGTGCAAGCTATCACTTTGATCATGTGGTGTTGAATATTGTCAGTCTTCTGTTATACTTGACAATTGTAATTTTTTGGGTAGAGAATAGGAGTGACTAGTAAATGACACAGTATTTTCTATAAATTTTCCTTTTACGTGTGTGATCTGATACAATGTCTCAACTTGAAATCTTGACTGGTCTTGAAGTTACCTCACAGCTGGGGCTGGACTTTGGACTCCTGCCAATCATCAGACTCACAGAAATCCTCCTACCTCAGCCTCCCAAAGTGCTGGGATTACAAGCAAGTATTATCACCCCTGGATGAACTTTTGCTTTTGTAATTAGTGCCTACTGAGTTTGTGATGGCTTCATTTTAATGTATTTAGTGTATTTTGTACATACCTTTTGCCTCATCAATCTCACTAAGACAGTCCTATGAATACTTATATATGTGTGCACAGCGATCAGTAGTTCTCATTGAGCTATAAGACAGTATGCCATCTGGCCCCTAGTTTCATTGTGCATAGACTTCCTCTAAGAATATTATTTTCCCATTAGCATTTCGATATTATACATAAACCTTCTTAGGGCTAGGGAAACAGCTCAGTGGTGCAAGCACCTGTGTGGTAAGCACGAGGTCTTGAGATCGATCCCTAATACTGTAAACAAACCAACAACATAAATCTTTTTTTATTATTTTTATTTTAAAACAAAAAAATAGATAAGACAGTAGAAACGATACAGAATTTTTTAAAAAAATGATAGGAATTCAGCAAAAGTTGCTACATTGTACATTGTTTTCTTCAAAGTAGTTGCTCGGGTTACCAAATATAAGCATGTAAAATTTGTCCAAAATCTTAAGCATTAACTGTTCTCTTGAAAAATCTCATAGAAATTAGTAGTATAATCATCTTAGCTTGGGGCCAATGAGATAGTTCAGTGGCTTAAATTCCTGCTTGGCAAGGTCTTGAATTCAACCCCTAGTTTAAAAAAAAACACAGAAGATACATATATAGATATAGATATATAATTATACATTATATAATCTATATTATATAATGTGTATGATGATGTTTTCCCCTTTTTTTTTCCTTTTGTTTCTTTCCTTCATCTGTGTATTTTAGATATACATAGTGATTACATTCATCTTGGGAATTTTTACCTCTACATAGTGTATCTTTCTTCTTTATTTTCTTCCACTCTTCAGCCCGCAATTCAGACCATCTTTCCCTCTTTGTTTATAAAATGGTTGCCTTTTTGTCCTTCAATTCCTTGTTCTAAAGCATTGTTTTCCATGTTATATTGAAAATTAGGGGCTGGGGAGATGGCTCCGTAGAATAAGCGTTTCCCTGGCAAGTGCAAATTAATCACATATTCAGTGTTATAGTTTTCAGAAAAACTAAACTGAATTTGTTATATAATTATGTTCTTAAACACAGGTTTTATAATAACTTACTAATGGACTACCTACTCGATATTGTATCAACCTTTTTTTTTCTTTCCTTTTTTTGTCTCCTCCTCCTCCTTCCTCCTTCCTCCTTCCTCCTCCTTCCTCCTTCTTCCTTCCTCCTTCCTCCTTCCTCCTTCCTCCTTCCTCTTTCCTCTTTCTTCTTTCAGTTCTGGAACTTTATTTCAAAGTTCTCATTCACCTTCACTGTCTGGAGACTTTTGAATGTGGTAACGGATATAGCTTACCAAGGTATACAGCTTGTTTGGTGACTCTTCATCCTCATTCTGTTTCCTAGACAACTGTACCTGGATACAATATGGAACATTCCTTATTCCTTTGGCCCAGACAGCTTTGTTGAGCCTGGTATCAATGCACGTCTGGAGTCCCCATCTCCTTCAAGGCCAACTTCCAGATCTCCTTAAATGCCCGAGGGGCACACTTCTTAAAGTCCACACTGGATGTGCTTGTGAATGTTGATTGTGTATTCTTAGGTCACCACCTCATTGATGGCAGAATGACCCTTCTTCTTGCCACCCTTCTTTGCGGGAGCCATTCTGCTGGGCCCCCCTTTTTTGTCTTTTTGAGACAGGGTCATGCTATACAGTTCAGGCTAACTTTGAGCTCACTTTGTAGCCCATGATGGTGTTTTTTTGTTTTTGTTTTTGTTTTTGTTTTTTTGTTTTTTCTCAGAACTGGGGATTGAACTCAGGCCCTTGCACTTGCCAGCGAAGTGCTTATCCCACTGAGCCATCTCCCTGGCCCTCCATGCTGGTCTTGAACTCACAACAATCCTCCTGCCCCAGCCTCCTGAGTGCCGGGATTACAGGTGTGCACCACCACACAGCTGATATCAACCTATAACAAGTATATTTTTCATTCATCTAGAATGTTAAATGGACCACTGGCTAAAATAACTGACTAAAATGATGGAGGCTGGGGAGATGGCTCAGTGGAATAAACGCTTCCTTGGCAAGCACAAGGGCCTGAGTTCAATCCTCGGTTCCGCCAAAAAAAAAAAATAAATAAAGTGACGGAACTTAAATATATGTATTATAATTGTAGATTATTAACTCTCTTACCAGACTTTTACATTTTACCAGGTGGGTAATTATCCCAGCTATACCATTTCTTGGTCTCTTGCCAAAAGAATTAACATAGCCAAACCATAGTGATGTATACACCCTCATGTTTATACTGTCATGATTTTATAATTACAAATGTTGACATCACCCCAAATGTCCACTGACTGATGAATAGGTAATGAAGATGTGGGGGTTTTGTGCAATGTAATATTAACCTGACATAAATAGATAAACTGGAAACATTTCTAGCTAAATGGGTGGCCCTTTAGGTAGTAATCCATTTGCTATTTTATTTTATTTTATGCGGAACTGGGGATTGAACTCAGTCCCTTGCGCTTGCCAGGCAAGTGCTTACTCTCCTGAGCTATCTCCCTGGCCCCTGGGTGGACCTTGAGATCACACTCGCAAGTGAAATAAATTGGACATATGTCAGTAGTAGCACATGGTTTCTATGCTGTGAAAAACCAAAAGAGGAACAAAATGCATACTATTTATTTAATGTCTAGTTAAGCTTTTTTCCTAGAAATATATTTGGATTTCAAAATGCTATCTGTGTATAATACAAGAAAGAATGGCTTAAATGAATATTCAGATTTGAAGGTGTATATTCTGTGGTCCTTCAAAAGCATTCATCAGGGCCGAGGAGACAGCTCAGTGGTCTAAGTGCCTGCCTCACAAGCACAGTGACCTGGGTTTGATCCCCAGTACTGCATACCATGCCAGCCCCATACCAAACTGGCCACTGAAACTGGGTGTTGTGGTGCATGCCTATAATCCCAGTGCTGAAGAGGCAGAGACATAAGGATCAGTATGGGTCTGAGCTGCATAATGAGTCACTGTACCAAATAAATGTTTTTTTATTTTATTTTATTTATTTATCTTTTTCTTTTGTGGAACCAGGGATTGAACTCAGGCCCTTGTGCTTGCCAGCCAAGCACTTATTCTACTGAGCTATCTCCCTGGCCCCATAAATGATTTTTTAAAAAAGCATCAAATATTTTTCTGATTTCTTCTTTGGGAAATGGTGACTTGCAGGCTGCCTATGTAAGCTTTGCTTTAGAAACTGCACAAATACATTTCTATGAAATAGGAAAACCACTCATACTGATCCACTTTGGCTCTGGCACAGAGATAATATAGCCTCAGAAAAGCATATGAAACTCTGTGTATGCTAAATGGGGTTGGTAACACGGGCATGGAGGAACATCTTCAATTTAGCTTTTACAGGAGGAATTCAAGTACTGAAGACATGAGTACCAGTGTTGTTTCAGGAAATATGTCTGTGATTATTTAGGAGGCAGTGACCTTGGAGGATGTAACTGTGAACTTCTGTGAGGAGGAGTGGGCTCTGCTGAATCCAGCCCAAAAGAAGCTCTACAGAGATGTGATGTTGGAAACTTTTGGGAATATAAATGCTATAGGTAAGGATGACATCATTTTCTCATATATGCAATGAGAGAGCATTGGTTCTTGCTGATGGGGAGGTAGATTGTGAAACATTTTGAACAGTGTCTCCACCCTATTTACATTATACCATGAATATAACTGCTAACTGATAATTTTTGTATTATGATGTAGTGACGTTTTGTATTTGTATGGCTTCAATTCAGGAACGACTTTGGAAAACCAGCAAATGGAAGAAGAATACAAAAATTGCTTGGAAAATCTAAGGTAATTTACATTTATATAGAAAAACAGTACTTCTCAAGAGTCCGTGTGTGAGCAGAAATATTACAAGGCAACTCAATAAGTCAGGCCATATTCAAATTTATTTAATCTCACAATATTTTTCTCTATGTCCCTACAGCTTGATTTTGTTTAATCTGATAACTGAATACAGAAATATTCCAATATAGAAAACTAATTTAGGGGCTGGGGAGATGGCTCAGTGGAATAAGCGCTTCCCTGGCAAGCGCAAGGGCCTGAGTTCAATCCCTGGTTCCGCCAAAAAAAAAAAAAAAGAAAAAGAAAACTAAGTTACTTGTGACATTTTGCAACAGGAGACACTATTTCATACATTGGTATAAAAAATTTCCTTCAGGATCAACATCATAAAAATGTATAAAGTTACATTTGCTCATTTTTTGGGCATATCTGAAAACAATAAATCTTGAACTTTGGCAGGAATTCACCTGCAAGTTGCCTGCATGTATATATGATATACATTATCTAAAAAAGTTGCCAATGAGTTAGCAACTATCAAAATGCACTAAATGCTAGTATAATAGATATTTGAGAACATCCTCCAGAGAATTGTGTGCATTCATGTTTTAGAATTCTTAGAATGTACCATTTTTTCCCTTAGACTTTTTTGATAGAAATATAAGATAGAACCTTTGTTATGCTCACTGTACAGATATCTCAAAAAAGTAAAAATAATGGGGCTGGGGAAATGGCTCAGTAGAATAAGTGCTTCCCTGGCAAGCACAAGTGTCTGAGTTCAATCCCCAGTTCCACCAAAAAAA
>NW_004524831.1:1018241-1026687 GCF_000260255.1 Octodon degus | reverse complement strand
AGTCCTATTCTAGCAGGCAAGACAGACCACAAATAGACAGAAAATAGAGGGAAAGTGAATACGTAGTGAAAGTACCATGGAGGGTGCTGGGGAGATGGCTCAGTGGAATAAGTGCTTCTCTGGTGAGCGCAAGGGCCTGAGTTCAATCCCCAAAAAAAAAAAAAAAAAAAAAAGTAAAAATAAGTTTGCTGTTGATCCTGGCAAAACTCCATATGCATATACTAAAAGTATTTTAAAGTATCATATATCAGTGATACTTGTATACTTATGCCTCAAGCAAGGTATGCATGTTTTTGTACATTAGCTGTGTTCTGTAAATAATTCACACCTAAGCTCTGCTAACAGCCTTGATGTCAATTATTGTATGCATGGTATAGGAGAATGTGCAGTAGGCCTACAATGATTGTGACTTCTCATATTCCCAGGACTCTGCTAAGCTAAGCCAGCATGGTGACAACCTGAAGTGCACACTGACCAATTGAGTAATCAGTTAGAATCTGTCCTAAAAAACCTAGAGATGTATTTTATTGCCCAGACCCTCGTTAAAATTTCAGCACTGAAAAAATATGGTTCAAGTGTTCAGCTAAGCAAAAGGAAGTTTCTCATAGCATCTGGCAAAAAAAAGTAGGAATCCACCTTATAATATTAAAAGTAGTATTTCAGATACAGATATTGAATTATCAAGTATTTTTTTTCTTTATGTGAGGTACTAAAATATAAATTAGAGAGGAAAAATAATTGATAAAAGAGACAAGTGTTCTGGAAAAGGTGTCAAATGATTAATATGTGATACACATATGAATTAATGACTTAAATTCAGCTTGAACTTGTGGATTACAAACATACCCATTTGAAATTAGCAAATGAATGTCATCCCTTTGTAAATGATCATTTTGGACGCATATTCCTGGGCTTTCATCCTAGTCATTCTCAAAATATTGTAACAGACACCAAGCCAGAAGTCCTCACAAATTATTGATATGGTAATCATTTTATTGTGTTTAACATGTTGTCTCCTCACAGAAATGAAGAGATAGCAATGTTTGATCGAGAAAAATCTTGCAATGAACATGCAAACATACTGCTTCAGATTTCAGATGCTAACGTGAGCATGCAACAAGCTTCTTTAAAGCCAGTTAGAAGACCTGTTTGTGGAGAGCACATAATTGGGAATTTATCATTGAATGTATCCATTTCACCTCACCCTGAAGAGAAGCCATATGGGTATTTGGGATCTGATGACAAAATGAATAAATGCAATGAACATAGAAAAACCTGCTATGATTTCCAGTCCTTTCAGAAGCATTCAAGTGCAGAGAATGGAGAAAAGCCCTATCAACATGAACAGTGTGGGAAATACTACTTAGAACTCAGTGAAAGAACTCACCCTGGAGAGATCATTGTTGGTCAGGACAGTGTGAAGGACTCAAACACACCAAGTTGTTTTCAAATCCATGGAGAAACTCACATTGGGAAGAAACCATACATATGCAAGAAATATGGAATAACCTTCAATACTCAAAGTTGTAAAATTTCGGAAAGGATACACATGGAAGAGAAACATCACGTATGTAAGCAATATGGGAAATCATTCAGCATATACACTCATTGTCAGAGTCATAAAAGTACTCACACTGGGAAGAAGCCTTATGTGTGCAAGCAGTGTGGAAAAACATTCACTAGAAAGTTTTATTCCAAGATACATGAAAACATTCACACAGGGGTGAAACCTTATGTGTGCAAGCAATGTGGAAAAGCATTTGCTACAAAGGCCTATTCTAAAACACATGAAAAAATTCACACAGGAGAGAAACCTTTTGTGTGCAAACAGTGTGGAAAAGCATTCACTACAAAAGCGTATTTAAAAATACATGAAAAAGTTCACACAGGGGCAAAACCTTATGTATGCAAGCACTGTGGGAAGGCATTCACTATAAAGCAGTCTTGTCGAAGACATGAGAAGGCTCACACTGTGATGGAACCTTTTGTGTCTGAGGACTGTGGGAAGGCATTCACTTCATATGATTATTTTGAAGTACATTCAAGAACTTACACTAGAGAGAAACATTATGTGTGCAGACATTGTGGGAAGGCATACACTACACATCATAATTGCCGAATACATGAAAGAACTCACACTGGGGAAAAGCCTTATGTGTGCAAGCATTGTGGGAAGGCTTTCACTGCCCGTCAATCTTGTCACAGACATGAAAGAACTCACACAGGGGAGAAACCTTATTTGTGCAAACATTGTGGGAAAGCATTCACTGCATACCATAATTGTCAGATACATGAAAGAATTCACACTGGGGAGAAACCTTATGTGTGTGAGTACTGTGGGAAGGCGTTCATTAGTTACCGATCCTGTCAGATACATAAAAGTGCACACACAGGGAACAAACCTTATGTGTGTAAGCAATGTGGAAAAGGATTCTCTATGAAGACTAATTTTACATGTCATGAAAGAACTCACACTGGTGAGAAACCTTATGTGTGCAAGCACTGTGGGAAGGCTTTTACTACACGCCGATACTGTCAAGGACATGAAAGAACACACACTGGGGAGAAACCTTATGTGTGCACACACTGTGGGAAGGCGTTCGGTACACAACCTAATTGTCACAGACATGAAAGAACTCACACTGGGGAGAAAAATTATGCGTGCAAACATTGTGGGAAGACATTCATTACAAAATATTCTTGTCAAATGCATGAAAGATATCACACTGGGGAGAAACCATATGTGTGCAAGCACTGCGGGAAAGCGTTCACTACATATCAGTATTATAGAGGACATGAAAGAACACACACTGGGGAGAAACCTTTTGTGTGTAAGCAATGTGGGAAGGCATTCACTACACTGCAGTCTTGTCAAATACATGAAAGAGCTCACACAAACAAGGAAACATATGCATGTGGGCCATGTGGAAAAAGATTTGTTAGTAAGTCCTCATTTTATCTACATAGATCTCACACTGAGGAACTACGCTATATAAACACTGGGGGAAGCATTCAGTGAGCACATTTTTTAATCAGCTATGTGAAAGCACTCATACTGGAGATGGACCTATGTGTGTAAACCTATTTGGAAAAGCTTGAGAAAATTCTTCATGTACTAGAGACCTGTATACATGTAAATGAACAATTTGATGTCAATATTTCTTGTACTTTTTCCCCAGAAAATACATTCCCTGATGGAGGTCTCCTGGAATGTATTACTTCTGTTTTATAGTAAATCACTTGGAAATAACAACTCAGTATCTATAGTACTTAGGAGTCACAAAATTGGCATACTATGTTTTTATGTATGCTGTTTAAGTATACAAAGTGAATTAAAATGTATTTTTCACTTCCAAGCAGGGTTAATATTTATGTAATTTTGATTTTTGTTTTTACTATGGAGAGGTACAGGGTGTGAAAAAATAAATTTTATTGGGCTGGGAAGATAGCTCAAGGGCATAAGTGCCTGTCTGCAAGCCTAAGGTCCTGAGTTCAATCCCCAGTACCACAAAAAAAAAAAAAAAAAAAAAAATTGGTATTTCTTACTTGAGATTTCTTACTAGCTACATTTGACATTTTCTTGTTATACACCTCATATTCTGTATAGAAATGATGACTTTGAGGTCTGGTGAGATGGCTCAGTGGTCTAAAGCACCTACTTAGAACAAGCTTAGCAAAGCACAGGGACCACAGTTCAATCCCCCAGCACCACATGCCAGCCAGCCCCGCCCCCTGGTGGACTGAGCTGGCCACACACACACACACACACACATAAATAAAAATTTTTAAAAAAAGAAATGATGACTTTGAATTTAATGTTACGATATATATGTAAATATATACATATTTAGAGGCATGTGAATATGTATTTTTTATTTATTTTTTGAATGTGTATTTTTAAAAGTTCATTTGTTTACACACAACTTGCAGGTTAACAAGTGTTTTGATTTTCATCTCCTAAATATACACTTGCATATATCTCAAGATAATTATATAAAACTAATAATTTCACCTATTTTGCTTTCATGTTAAGTGAGTACTGTGACTTACATAAAATTGTGTTTTCTTAGCATCACCATTTTACTTTGCATGTTTATATTGTCATGACTTTCAGAGCCTGCCGGTTAGCTCGGTTGTTTTAAGCGCTTAGTTATGCAAACGCAGTCAGGTACAACATACCTAGGTTCGATCCCTAGCTCCTCATGCCTTACTAGACCCACACTTAAGGCAGTCTGAGCCAGCACCCCCCCCCAAAAAAAATCCTATATTATTATGACTCGCAATTTGGTGTTAATTTTACCACAGTGTATACCAAAAACAAAAAAAATTACCTGTATGAGTTTCTGACTGTAACACATCAGCTGAATCATGCCTTGTTTAATAAAGGATATTGTGAACCACTGTACTGTATCAATCAGTGCTTGCTAGGGAAATGTTTTAATGTGAGATATACAAATATGTGAGAATATACAAGATTTGTTTACAGTCACTGCCCACACACTCAGATATGGAAGAGTGCAAAAGGTCTGTCTGTGCAGAACATATACAAAAAATCCAGTAAAGGCCTAGAGACCACTACAGTGTTCTGTGCTAGTCTGTGCTGGCAGAGCAATGGTCTGAGCTAGAGGCTGAAGAGTCTGTGCTGGCTGCCAGGAGATGGCTTTCAGTGTGACAGTGAAGACTGGAGCTCTTGCACAGAAACACATGCAAGCCTTCTGTTGTGGTTTTTGTTTAGATGTCCCCTAAAAGACTCATGCAATCATGGGTTGGGCTTCTTGAATTTTTTTTTTTTTTAATGTATGTGGTACAGGGTCTCACTATACAGTTTGGACTTGTAGTGATCCTACTGTTTTCAGCCTCCCCAGCGCTGGGATTACAGGCATGTGCCACCATGTCTGGACTCAGTTGCTGGTTCAGTGACCCCAGGGGCCAGAGCTGGCATGGCATGTAGTGTCGGGGATTGAACCCCAGTTCCTGCACTTGCCTAAGTAGGTACTTAGTCCACTGCGCCAGCTCACCAGCCCTTGGGATTCTAGAGTTTTGATTGACGTATGGTGCAATGGTGGAATTATGGGTGTGAGCACTACATCTGCCCTTGTGCATTAGCCTGAATACAATTTAAGGGAGGGAAATAGGCTTGTTTGCTCTCCCCCCTTTTTTTCGTACTGCATTTGCTGTTTTCCACTACCTTCAACTTTTGCCATCACATGTGCAGCCCTGCCTTACAGCCAGCTGCATGTTCCCTGATACCTCTCCAAACTGAGCTAAATAAACTTTTCTACGCTTTGTTTTTTTGCAGAATCGGGGATTGAACTCAGGTCCTCACGCTTGCCAGAGAAGCGCTTATTCCACTGAACCATCTCCCTGGCCCCTCTACCCTTAGTTCTATGAGTTAGGTATTTTGTTTCAGAAACTAGAGAAAAGTAACCAAGACACCTTCCTTTGTTTTTAATTTTTATAACATCCTCGCAACAATCTTCTAGGATGGGTCTTCCACATAAATAGCTTCCTTTAGCACATTTAGTTGGACGTGTAGTCCTTAGCTTGAGACAATCAGTTAACTTCCTATCCACCCCTTCACAACTCCACAAATATATTTCTTTAAACCATAGTCTCTTATGCCTAAGATGTTTTATATTCAGCCAGACAGTGAGATTAAGCTCAACTGCTTATGTTGTAGGGTAATAATAATAAGCTTCTCTTCTGGAGGGTTAACAACCTAAGTTTGCAGACCAAAAATTAGAGAAAAAGAAGGGCTGCAATGACAGCCAACATTTTGGCCCTAGCCTTTCAAGGTCAGTGAAGGCTCAGGACATAGGAGAACCTGTACTGTAACATCATGTAACTCAGTGGCGTCCCAAATTTTCTGATCACGGAGATTATGGGGCCACAGAAGAAAGTGATCAATGATGTAGAGTGTGCCTAAGGAGAGTCACCTGGAGAGAAAACATTCTCTCAGGCTTTCACAGAGAGCAAACTGGTCGAGCACTGGTCCACTACCTTCAACTTTTGCCATCACATGGCAAATGACTCATCCACATGGCTGACACTGTCAATGTATCTACAATCTGCGGTACAGGGTTTCAGGAAAAGTCTGGAGGGAATTTGACTGACCTTATCAGATACAAAAGCTACATTTCTTGTTATATAGGTCTTGCTTTATCTTGGCCTTAACCATCCAGCAGAAAAGTATAAAAACGAAGTATAAAAAGTAAATCCATATTAATATGCCGAGTTGTAAAAGGCTCAAGTCAACAACTTCTGACATTGCCAGTCTTATGGAACACCCACTACTATCATGGTGTACTGGACTGTATTGGAATATTTTGCTGAATTCACACACCTATAATATTTAAATGACAATGAAATACTCTTCTCTGACAAAACTAAACAAAAAAAGGATACAAATGAACGACCATTTTGTATCTGTATATTCAAAATAATTACGATAGATATACAACTACATTCTCTTAATTCAATGAATACAAAGATTTGTTCTAATAGTGTCTGTGGACAGGATATCATGTCTGCATCTTGTACAATGAATGACCACTAAGACACCAATATGCAATGTATTAAGTATTGAACCTGTCCTATTAATCAGTTTTGAAACTGTCTCATTGCTATTTGTTTCTCAATAAAATTATTAAAAAATAATAATAAACCATAGTCTCCAGAAACAAAGATGAATTCATAAATATGCTAGCATAAGTCTTGCATACAAATGGAAGTGCACTAATTTCCTCCCTTGAATAGGAGGAAAGTTGTTTTTTGTTGTTGTTTTTGTTTCACTGAGAGTGTAATGGATACTCCTAACATTTCATAACTGCAACACTACAACAGATTTAATAAGACTTAAAGCAAGTTTAAGTCTATCAATACATCACAGTGGAAGAATATTAAGAAAGGTCTGTTATAATCCTCATTTCTGTAGCTGATCATGGGACCATAGCATGTATTTAGAACTCATTGTATCCCATTCTATATTTGAATGTCTGCAAGCAACTTAGCTGGTTCTTTCCCTAATGTGAAGACCCTTACCTTCATTCTTGGAGGTTATGGACTTTATCCAATTGTTAAAATTCTCTTCTACTGAGGTCACATTTTAATAAACATTTATATAGGATTCAAATGTATTACACCTGCTGCCTATATACATAGGTCTACTCACAACTTTCATCTCAAAGTATCAAGTACCATTAATTTTCCACTTATGTTCCTGCCACCCAAGTAGACAATTCACTGCATCTCATGACTCAGTATGCTGTTGTATATCTTGCCAGTTGTCCTCTCTGGTAAAATGGACTCCTGGGTATACTGTCCAAAGTGCAGTCTAGGGGCCGGGGAGATGGCTCAGTGGAATAAGCGCTTCTCTGGCAAGCACAAGGGCCTGAGTGCAATCCCCGGTTCTGCCAAAAAAAAAAAGTGCAGTCTACTGTAAAAGACTACGAGTAAAGAAAATCTTCACCAGTGTCAAAGCAAGATGTTCTGCAAAGTGGTTGTAGTGCCACATCTATCCATCGACAGGTGGTGCTTGCCTAGTATGCAGAATAGTCCAAAACCAGCTGTATTTATGGCAAAATCCATGAAGGTGCAAGTACATGTTGGGAAAAGAATGTCATAAAGAAGTCATAAGAGCCAAGAGTGTCTGAAGAATTTCTTACAAAAAACTCATACTCTTTTGACTTGCTTGTGTATGTAGTTTCCATTTGGTGAAGGATTATTACTTTGCAAATCCAAGTTATGCCTCGATGGATCAGAAAAATACCCAGCTCATGCTAAGAAGCTCAGATCACAAGGTAGCCTGGTGTCCCTTAGTCAAGATTGCAGTTTCCATTATGCCCCAGTATCATGCCAAGAAATATTTTTCAAGGGGAGGGTAGTTTTTGCATATTATGGCAGAATCTTGCTCCCAAATCCTCAATGTCTGCCTAATAATTGGCATATGAGAGGTGGCAGAAACTACAAACAGCATTTCTATAAGCCACTAACACTTGAAAATTCACTGGATTTCCTAGATCATATGGCTCCAGTGGCAGAGCAGCCCACAGAACAGAATGGACCTGTTGCAGAGCCTTTTCCTCTTCAGAGAACTACTCAAATCTAGGAGCTTTTGGAGGCACTCAGTAAATGAGCCTGAGAAAAGCACCTAAGTGAGGAAGGGGTTACATCCAACATCCAAGTAGGTCCAATAGGCACTGTGCCTCTTCTTCTTCTTCTTCTTCTTCTTCTTTTTTTTTTTTTTTCAGAATGGGTGATTGAACTCAGGCCCTTGCACTTGCCAGGTAAGTGCTGACTCCACTGAGCCATCTCCTCAGCCTGCCTCTTACAATAGTGGAAGCCAGGTCAACAACTCATCTTTACTTCAGATGGGATTTTTGTACATGCCACAAATGATTGAACTAGAAACTTAACTGACTTAGAGAATGTTGAATTATATATATAT
>NW_004524831.1:992539-1018046 GCF_000260255.1 Octodon degus | reverse complement strand
CCAAGAGCTGGGATTACAGGTGTGTGCCACCATGCCCAGTCTCAGTTGCCCTCTCCACGCACCCCAGAGGTGAGGCCGGCAGAGGTGAGGCCGGCACGGCAGGCCTGGGGATCAAACTCTGGCTCCTGCTCCTGCTTACAGGCGCTTTAATACGCTGAGCTACTTGGCCAGCCCTAGAAAATCTTGAATTTTAATATGACATCTTTTACATCCTCTGGCTCTCAAACACTTGAGTAAAATTCACAGCAGTTTCTAACTCCTTTTGACATGGTCCAATCTGCATAATGTATTATATAGACTTGAAGAAAAAGGTGATCAAGATCAATGCAGTCTAAGGTGTGACACAGGGCTGGCAAGTTAAAATAACCCTGAAGTAAGACAGTGAAGATATATTGCTTGTCTTCTCCTCTGAAAGTTAATTATTTCATGAGTCATTAGGATAGTATGGAGAAGGCTGGTATTTGCTAAGTCAATAGCTGCATATCAAAACCAATTGATAGGGTAATCTCAACCAAAGATACCATGCCTTGTGTATACAAGTAACTGCAATTGGAGTCACTACTTGATTCAGTTTGTTGTAATTCAACCATCATTCTCAAGATCCCTCAATCATCTGCATAGGCCAAATTACAGAATGAAATAGAGATGTAATAGGAATGACTACTCCTGAACCCTTCCAAGCATTGGTAATTGCAGTAATCTCTAAAACCCTTTCAGTCAAAAACCACATAATCATCTCAATAGATGTGTAAAAGTTCTTTGACAAAGTCCAATGCTCATTCACTATCAAAGCCCTACAGAAAATTGAAATAGATGGCCTATACCTCAATCTGATAAAATCCATCTATGAGAAAACAACAGCCAACATTATTTCAAATGGAGAAAAACTGAAAACTTTTACTCTCAAATTGGGAATAAGACAAGGATGTCCACTATCACTACTATGCAATATAGGTCTAGAAACAGCCAGAGCCATTATACAAGGTAGAGAAATAAAAGGAGTAACAATAGGTAAGGAAGAAGTTAAACTATCATTATTCACAAATGACATGATACTCTACATGGAAGACCAAAAAAAACCCCACCAAGATTCTCCTAGAATTAATAAACAAACTCAGTAGCATAGCAGTACACAAAGTCAGCATCCAAAATTCAATAGCATTTCTCTATACAGATAAACTCACTGAGAGAGAAATAATACCTTGCACAATAGAATCCAGAAAATGAAATACTTAGGAATTAATCTAACCAAGGAAGAAAATATGTTTACAATGAAAATTACAGTTCTCATGGTGGCATGAAAATTGCTGTGACTTCAAATAAGTCTGATGTACCCAGTGAGTATAAAACCAACCCTAAATACATACTGTGACCCTGTGTCTAAACATTATATAAAATTAACAATAATCACTCACCTCAGCATGATGGTTGTAGGCATCCTGGTTCTTTGTGTCTGGGCTCACATTAAGGTCCTCTCTCTGGGTGGGGGAGATGGCTCAGTAGGATAAGTGCCTGATTGGCAAACACAAGGATCTGAGTTCAATCCCCAGTTCCGCAAAAAAAAAAAAAAAAAAAAAAAAAAAAAATCCTTTCTCTTCTTCTCTTACACATAATATGGGGAGAATCTTCAGTTGTCCCAGAATTAACTGCAGAGTAGTAATTATTTCATAATTACAATAATACTATAGGGGCTGGAGAGATGGCTCAGTGGTCTAAAGCACCTACTTGGAACAAGCTTGGCAAAGCACAGGGACCGTGGTGGTTCGATCCCCCAGCACCACATGCCAGCCAGCCCCGCCCCCTGGTGGGCTGAGCTGGCCACACAGACACACACACACACACACACACACACAATAAATAAATATAAATAAAAAAAATTTAAAAAAATAATAATAATTACAATAATACTATAAATACATGAAAATAGGGGCTGGGGAGGTAGCTCAGTAGAATAAGCACTTGCCTGGCAAGTACAAGGTCCTGAGTCCAATCCCCAGTACCACAAAAAAAAAAAAAGAAAATAAATTTGCAAATTTTATCACCACGAGAGTTGCATGTCTAATAAAAGAAGACATGTTTCTGTTTAAGAAATTACATCCTTCCATTCCTCTCCACATGATCAGAGACCACAAAGACATCTCCTCTTGGGGTCACTGCAGGAGATCTGGTTCTGGCTCAGCTCCAAAACCATATGGAGCCCTAAGCTCAGGAGAGAAGGGAAGAGGAGCAGTCAGACTGGACTCAGGACAGCATCCAGAGGCCCTTGCTGGGCTACAACTTGCATGTCTGCCAAGGAACTTAACCATTAACCTTATTTCCATCTCTCTCATGTGCGCGCACATGCGCACACACAAAGACATGAAAAGTTTTAATACAGATATACATTTCATTCAATAAAAATGTATTTAAATTTGAATATATGCACTTTCACAAAATTCAGTTTTCTTTTGTAGAGCTCTCAATTTATTTATTTTATTTTATTTTTGTGTGTGTGTGTGTGGAACCGGGGATTGAACTCAGGCCCTTGTGCTTGCCAGACAAGCACTTATTCTGCTGAGCTAACTCCCTGGCCCACTCTCAATTTATTGTGTTTCTGTACTTCTATAATTATTGATTATTTTTATGTGATTTTTACATAACATACGATGTCGTTTCTGCCAGCAATCTGGCATATACTTACCAGAAGGAAATCACTCACAGGCCTGACCACATCACATTCGTGGCTCCTGAAGGCAGAGCTGAGATACTTGTTATGGGTCACTCAGGATAGGAACCAGATCAACCAGACTGGAATTTGGAAAGCCGTTTATTACAGAGCTCAGGACCGAAAGGTGGCAGCCCAGGAAGCAGGAAGGGGTTTTAAAACCTGGAACCACATTGAGTTTGATAAGCAAATTAATTGTCTGACCACATTTAGTTTGGTACACAAATTCATTGTCTGATACAAAATAATACTTTCAGAGTGACTGGGACCACTACTCAAACTACATTTCTGGAGCTTTTGTTTCAGTTTCTGGTTAATTTGCACCTGAGTACCTGCAGGCAGCCTTGCATAGCCCGAGGTTACGAGAAGTTAAAGCCCATTTAGTTTCCTTTAAGTCAACTCTGTAAGCTAACTTTGCTGACAGGAATTGGTGAGGGTTACAGGAATTTTATCTAGCAAACAGCAAGTAACAGCCACTAGTTACTAAACAACTTAGAACAGTGGTAATTATACATTTTTACACAACAGAAAACACAAGATTTACATTTATAATCTAAAATGTGAGTTGATCCATTACAGTACTGACCTCATACAAACACCACTTCCTCTCTGAAGTGGCCTTGGACCGCAGAATCAGCAAGGCACAGAGTTGCCCATCTGTGCTCGTCTCGCTCTCACAGAGTCACCCAGTGCCCCCGCGTTGTCTCTGTGGAGCTCAACATGATATAGGAACATGAAATTCCCCACCTGGCCTGAATGAGTTCGTGTTCTCTAAAACCGAAGAATGAATTTTAGGAACAAACGGAAGTTGAGAGTAGAATATTTTATTGGGAAAGAAAGCTTCTGTCTCAGAGAGGATAGAAGGGGGACCCGAGCAGGTCGCCCCGGGAAGCTGTCTCTTCCAGAGACTTTTATAGTGTAAAACCATGTAGGGCAAAGGTGGAGAGAATGGGAACTCGCTTAGGTGGGCAGGAGGTGGGACAAAACTATGGTCAACCAATGGGGTTACATATGGGACAGGTTAAACCTTCTCAGTTTAACCATGGTCATAAAAACTAATTAATTACAATTTTAAAAATTGCAGTATGTTTATCGCAGTCAGCCGAGTTAGATAGAAATATTATAGGCAGTCAGACAGGGCCAGGCCCTCGAAGGAGACTGCACAGAAGATGAGATGCCTTACAACTGTGGGAGGGGCGGATGCTCCTGTTGTGAGCCAGACCTAAAGACCTAAAGGCCAAACAAATGCTAAACGAGTAGCACCTGGGATTGATGTTCTAAATAGGTATCCATCACCTGAAAAGACCCAAGTGAGTCACTAGCCCAACCCCCAACAGGAAGAGACCCTGTTCCATATTCATGCTGGCCTGCTACGTGACTCGCTTTCCCATTTGATACTGGATTTAATCAGTTTTACCTGAGCAATGGTGCTTGTAATCCCATTGGTTGACCATAGTTTGTCCCACCTCCTGCCCACCTAAGCTAGCTCCCACTCTCTCCACCTTAGCCCCGCATGGTTTTACACTATAAAAATCCCTAGAAGAGACAGTTTCCCGGGCAACTACTCCCTCGGGGCCTCCCTGCTTTTCCTCTCTCGTGACAGGAGCTTTATTTCTCTCAATAAATATATTCTGCTCATAACCTCCGTTTGTTCCTAAAATTCATTATTCGGTTTAAGAGAACACGAACTCGTGCAGGTCAGGTCCAGAGATTGTTTTTCTCTATGTCATTTGGAGGTTCCCTATATGGTTTGGAGGTCACCCACCCAAGACCAGTTTTTCTCCCTGTATCACTATTATGCAACTCTAATTTCTCCCTTTACAGAACAATTGTATTCCTCTTAGGGTCGATATATTCATTTTCACGGATGAAAATAAGTAGAGTGAGTAGGAATGACTTGGCAAAAGAAACAGAGTGCCTCATTCCCAGCAGCAGCACCTCACTTTATTACATTTTATTCTTGCCTGGCCTATGACATTTTCAGTCTTCAGGTGATTATGTTTCGGTGGTTCCCCCCCCCCCAGCCAGAGAATTGAACTCAGGCCCTTGCACTTGCCAAGGAAGTGCTTATTCTACCGAGCCATCTCCCCCGCCCCTGGGTGATTGATTTTTATTCACAGGACATTACACTCAAACCTTCTGAAAACATTTGTAATCAATTTTCAAGAAGAGTACACTGAGCCCAACCTAGGACAGCTCTGAAAAGCCAAAAGCAAATCCCTTAAATGGAAACACTCCTCAGGCGAGGTGAGATTGACATTTAAGGAAAGGCACTCCCGAAGCTGCGCGCTGGGGAGAGGAGGACGACCCCCCCCCCATAGAGAGGACCGTTCCTCGGTCAAGGGTATACGAGTAGCTGCGCTCCCCTGCTAGAATCTCTAAACAAGTTCTCAAGGAAAGGCACTGATCCAGCACTTCCGAGTTTACAAAGTGTCCTTTCATCCCTCCCCAGCTGTTATTAGCTTGGGTCTCCGCTCGCAAGGCCCGCAATGCAGCAGGAGCCAATCAGCGATGGAGGCGGGGCTGTCTGACATAGCCAATCAGATGCGCCGAAGGAAGCGGGTACTTCCGGTGTCATGGCGCCGCAGTGATCGCGTTGCGGAGGGCTCTGACTGACTATGCCGCCTTTTTCTCTGTTTTCTACTGGCTGCAAGATACAGTTGGAGGATTCTGGGAGACCCTCAAGCCACGCAATGGTGACGTTGTGGGACGGGCGGTGGGGATGGGATGGAATAGGTTGCGTTCTGAACAGAAGTGGTCAGAAACAACTGTGGCATCCCTACACAGCCTCCGCGCTGACTCCAGACGCGAGGTTTCCTGGTCTTTGGTGTCACATCACCTTCTGGCAGGGACGGTTATGGGCCCTCAGCATAAGACACTGTACTGTGCCACTGTGTGAACTTGTTTGTTTTTTTTAAATTTTATTTATTGTGACAGAGTTTCTCAATGTAGTTCAGGCTGGTCCTGAACTCTGTGGATTCCAGGCTGGCTTTTAACTAGCGGCAGTCCTGCTTCGGCCTCCCAACTGCTGGGATTACTTGGCGTTCGCCAGAGGCCAACACAGAATAAGTTCTTGTTCTTTTCCAAGCACAGCTATATCTCTGCCAGTTTGCAGAGTAGGTTTGGGTAAACCCTGGATATGATAGTAGTGAAAAAAAATCACCATTGTAATTTTTTGTATGAGACCTCTACTTGTAATTGTGTTTTGCCGCATGAACAGAAATCGTGTTCTCAACATTTAGAAATGTTATGAACCAATAAAAGGATGTGATGAGAGATTTCATTGCAAATATGATGAAAAGCTCCCTGAATTTTTTTGGAAGAGACCCTAGTGAGTGGCTCTTTAGCCCTGCTATCCTGAGCTAATTATAGATTAGCAAAGCATAGTAGATAGATAGTGGATTGTTTAGCGGGGACCTATTACAGATATCTGTGGATTTAAAACAACCACTTTGAATTTAGGCTCAGCAACCCATTTCTTCAGCATTATTATTAAAAAGAAACAGACCTTAGAGAAACACAGGTTGTTTTGCATTGTATGTGCCTGGGAACTTGGAAGTTTAATAAGGGATGGCTACGACTCCTTTTAATATGGAGGGTCTGCATTAATTTTTTAATTTTATTTATGTGCGTGTGCACACGCTCGTGTGTGTGTGTGTGTGTGTGTGTGTGTGTGGCCAGCTCAGCCCACCAGGGGGCGGGACTGGCTGGCATGTGCTGGGGGATTGAACCGCGGTCCCTGTGCTTTGTTAAGCTTGTTCTAAGTAGGTGCTTTAGGCCACTGAGCCATCTTACCAGCCCCTGCATTAATTGTTGAGTAGAAAATTACTCTTAGTACAACATTTTAGGTAATTCTATTATCATTTTAATTATCAGAATGTTTAGGGGCTGGAGAGATGGCTCAGTGGTCTAGGGCACCTACTTAGAACAAGCTTAGCAAAAGCATCGGGGACCGCGGTTCGATCCCCCAGCACCACATGCCAGCCAGCCCCGCCCCCTGGTGGGCTGAGCTGGCCACACACACACACCACACACTCTCTCTCTCTCTCTCTCAAAAATAAAAAATAAATAAATAAATAAAAATTTTTTAAAAAAAAAGAATGTTTAATTTTCAAATTCTATCTCAGTTCCTTCCCTAGTCATGTACCTTATTTATATGAGAACAAAACACATTATTCTTTACATTAAGACTAATTAAATGAGGCTTTCCATACATTTTAGAATGCTTAGAAAGATGGAGAGGGACCGGGAAGATGGCTCAGTAGAATAAGCGCTTCCCTGGCAAGCACAAGGGTCAGAGTTCAATCCACGGTTCCACAAAAAAAAAAAAAAAAAGAAAGAAAGAAAGATGGAGAGATGTTAATGTATTACCAAGAGAGTGGAAAGTGTTCAAGCTAAGGAGAATTTCCTGAAGGGGCTGCCTGTTAAACCTACATGGAGGAATGCTTTGAATTGGACAATCTAAAGAGATGTGTACATCTGTTATTGGTATGATTGGAAAGGGAAAGGGGCATTATTTCTGAAACAATTGCTTCATATGCTGTGTGGGCCCTTTCTAGATATTGTTTTAAAAATTAAATGACACGTTTACATGCTATAAGTACTTGGTTAGGCATGGTGGTCCGTGCCTGTAATTCCAGCAATGCGGTGAATGAAGCAAGAGGATCTCTGAGTTCCAGGCCACCCAGAGTCTACATTGAGTTTAAGGCCAGCCTGAGCTGCATAGTGAGAAGTGGAAAAGGTATTTTAGTCTATCTCTAATAGTTGTTAAAGTCTTAAGAGTTTCAGCATTGCTGAAAATAAGTCTCAAGTATCTTTTAAGATCTAAGGTAAACTCAGCTGTGAGCCCCAGTATAAATGAAAGGTTAAATATTTTTAACATTTAAAGGCATAAGATAAATGTTATCACTTCAAAAGGTATACACAACAGGATATAAACCATTGGGATCGAAACAAGTCTAAAATCTAGAGGGACAAACATTAAGTATTGCAGTTCTATGTGGAACGTCTGAAGCAATCTGTAATGAGTTGTGAGCTCTAAAAGCCTTATATGGCTTTACCCCTATGGCACTTTTGTTTGTAGCTCCCATGGCTTTTCTCTGGGGCTGACTTTGCTCTGTCTTTTTAGCTTTTTTTAGATGATCTATAAGGGCAGGGAGATGGCTCAGTGGAATAAGCGCTTCCCTGGCAAGTGCAAGGGTCTGAGTTCAATCCCCAGTTCTGCCATAAATTAAATAAATAAATAAATAGATGATCTATGTTTTTGGCTTTTTTAAACTTGGAGTTTTTACTAAATAGGTTTTTTACTCTATTTTATTTATTGCCCTCCCAGGGGCATACTCTCTGGCTTCCCAGGCCTTTTGAAGTCTAGGAGGAAGCCTTTTTAACCTCCAAACTCCTGTATTTTGACTGTGCCTAAAACCAACGCCACATGAATGATATAAAGGGGTGTTGTCAGCTGAAGCAGTAGCCAGCTTTTTTTTTTTTTTTTTTTTTTTTTTTTTTTTTTTTTTTGGTGTAGGGGTCGAGTGCCTGGATCACTGAGCTCTCTGACCTTGATTTTGAGGAACAGATTTTTTATGACAGCATCATTCTGGAATCTGGTGTGACCACTGCCTCTATTTTGGAACATGAGGCTCTGTAGTTTTTTGTTTTTGTTTTTGTGTTTTTTTTTTAAAGCAAAGTCCCTTACCCTTGCAATTTTGAGGCTGCAAAGAGTAAGAACTTCCTGTGGACATCACTTCCTGTGATGTCCTCAGGACATCTTTTTTATTTTCTTGTTTTTCCTGGGCAATGGAGATCTCAGCTCTATCTTTGCAGTCTACAGCCGTTTTGGTGCTTTTTTTTTTTTTGCCAAACTAATAACACTTTAAATCATCCTGCTGGGCTCTTTGTTATTGACTCTCAACATACATCTGACTAAAAGCCCCCAACAGCAATAGCCATGCCACTTTCTCACCACTTGACTGCCTTGAGATTTTTTTTTTTTTTTGGTAAGATGAAATCTAACATGCTTAATCTCAGTCTCAGGTAAAGTCTCTGGACGTAAGCAAAATGTAGACAAACTTTTTGCCAAGCTCTAACACAAATCATCTGGAGTCCAACACCCAATACAGTCCTTTTTTTTTTTTTTTTTTTTTTTTTTTACCGGCAGGTTTTTTATCAGCATTTTGGTCTTCTGAGCTGTGACCAGAATCTCCCATACAGAAGAGCTGAAGGCATTCCAGGTCTTCACTAGTAGGCGGTATCTCCAAACCATTCCTATCTCTTTTCTATAAGCCATTTCCAAAAGCTTGTAATCCACATTGTCAGGTATAATCACAGCATTGGCCGCACTCCTGGTACCAAATTTTGTCTTGGTTATGTTTTACTCATTGCTGGAACCCAAAATTAAGGGAGGAAAGGTTTAGTTAGCTCATAGTTTGTAGAGGTTTTAGTCTATATTTAGCTGGCTTCCAGGCAGAGTGACACATGGCAGAGAGCAGCAGTTTATAGCAGCAGAAAACAGCAAAGAGCAAAGGGAGGGGCTGGTGAGACTGCTCAGTGGTCTAAAGCACCTACTTAGAACAAGCTAAGCTAAGCAAAGCACAGGGACCACGATTCAATCCCTCAGCACCACATACCAGCCAGCCCCGCCCCCTGGTGGGCTGAGCTGGCCACACACACACAAAATAAACAAACAAATAAATAAATATTTAAAAAAAAAAGAGCAAAGGGAAAGGCAGCAGTTGTGGCTTCTGTCAAGCCTCTCCCCCTCTTTATTATTATAAGCAGGCTACCTTAGAGTGGAGGTGTAAAACTCACACAATGTCCATACCCTCCTTTTGCACAAGATAAAGGTGTTTACAAAGTAAAAATCTTAGCTCTTTGCTGAGTCAATTAAACTTAAATTTCTCAAGTTGATGCAATATAGCAACCAACGTAAAGGGGAATAGCTGGGTTGGATGGGACCTCTAATCCAAGTATTTTGAGGAATCTCCACACTGATTTCCATAGTTCACTTAATCATTTTTGAGGCAAAATTAAAAATTACAAAACTGTTCTTGCTGTAGATTTTCAAATAGCCTACACATCATCACTGATGTAAAATAGAAAGGGATACAAAAGATTTGAAGGTGTTTTGGTCTCTTACATTGTGCAACAAGGGAACTGAGGAATTGTACCTTGAGGCACACACCTCCAGCAAGTGGTCTGTCTGTCTCTATCTTTCTTTGTCTTTGTCTTTGTCTTGCCTTTCTCTTTTTCTTTTTAGTTTTTGTGTCTAGGCCTTATTAAGTTGCCCAGGCTTCAAAAAAATTTTGATAGTTTTCACCTCCTTTTTTTTTTTTCCTGTTATGGGTCAACTCTGCATAGGAACCAGATCAGCCAGATAGAGATTTGAATAGAGCCTTTTATTTACTGAGCTCAGGTCTGTCAGCCACTTCTCTCGCAGGAGAAGGCTGATCGGCCCGGAACGTAGGTAGCAAGGGGGTATTTATAACAGAAATTACATCCAGTTTGATAAGCAAACTTGTTATCTAGTACAGAACAAGAGAAACTGCATTTATTTGACACAGCTGCAAACTGTTTATAACTAAAAGGTCTTTTACAGCTTAGTGATAAGTGCATATTTTTACAAGGTACATCTTATGTTGCAGAAGATGGTCGGGGAGGGAGTTTGTGTTAGCTTGCTGCCTTGACAAAAAACAGTTATTTATTGTTAAACAGCCTTGAGCCAAAAGGAAAAACACATTTCTTAGAGCAGATAACAAAAAGCACAAGGGGTTTTTATAATTTTTTACAATTAAGGCACAAAACTCTATTAACCCTTTACATTTCCCACCTCCTTGACTGTTGGGAACACAGATGTATGTCACCTTGCTAGTTTAAGTCTGAGGTTCTTATTGTTCCAATTTTAGTATATGTTCTGCCAAAGTGAGCACAGTTTGAGGTTCTTAAATTACCATGATTTACCAAGATTTCATTGCTTGGGCAAAATAAACATCACAGAGGCATGGTGGCACACATATTTATTAGCAGCCACTTGAGAAACTTAGTCAAGGGTATGAAATCACAAAGGCCAGGCTGAATAACTGAGCAGGACATTTTTTATATATAAATGTTGAAGGGTATACCTCAACTCTAACTTGTTTCATGTGAATGAAGCCCTGAGTTAAGTTGCAAGTAATGAATACAAAGTTTAAAAAAAAATACTTGGTGCAAATCTTACTTTTTTTTTTTTTTAATTGACTGCTAAAGTTTCTTTTTGTTTGTTTGGGCAGAACCGGGGATTGAACTCAGGCACTTGCACTTACCAGGCAAACACTTATTCTACTGAGCTATCTCCCTGCAAATCTTACTTTTAATTTTGATATTTACTCATTGGTTACACTAGTGGTAGATGGTACAAAACTTCCTCATGATGGTGCATAGCAGTAATGAGTCACTCCTCAGAGGGAAATAGGACAGAAGTGCACACAGCCTGTTATTTCAGTTATTTGCAGTGTCCTCTGTTCAATAACATAATTTGGCTTTGTGCTACATAAATTTCACTAAATGAACATCAAAACATACAGGTAAACAAGTTTTAATGGATCCAAGTATTAGCCTTGACATTTGCACATATCCTGTGCCTTTTCAGTACATTTTTTTCTTCATTTCCCCTTGGGTTGATGAAGATATTTTCCCTTTCAAAGACAAGTAGCATCTATAGAGTCATTCCTTCAGCTCCTCATAGAGTTCTCTGTTGAACATGACCCTCATCGGATTGTTTCTGTTTTGAATGCTTGTTAATCTTTTATCCTGAGAAGCCTAATTATGAGAACAGTGTAATAATTGATTGTGAAAGAGGAAAGATACTCTCAGCGTTTTTTTCTTTGTTTTCATTTTTTAATGATATTTATATAAAGACTGCCCCACACTGGTCACACTGTTTGAATAACATCACCAGGAAAAGGGGATAGGATTGAAGTTTTATTTTATTTATTTTGTATATTTAGTACAAGGTCTCACTACACAGTTTGGACTTCTAGTGATCTTTCTTTTTTCAGCCACCTAAGCCCTGGGATTATAGTATGTGCCACCGTGCCAAGTCTCAATCAGGTCTCAGTGTGCCCTGGGGGCGGGGTGGCACAGCACTCTGGGGATCGAACCGCCAGTCCCTGCAGCTGCCTAAGCAAGTGCTTTAATGTGCTCAGTTATCTGGCAGGCTCTCATGATTGAAATTTTAAATCAGGGGCCAGGGAGATGGCTTAGTGGAATAAGTGCTTCCCTGGCAAGCACAAGAGCCTGAGTTCAAACCCTGGTTCCGCCAAAAAAAAAAAAAAAAAAAAAAAAAGAGAGAGAAATTTTAAATCAAAAGATACAGGGCTGAGCAGTTAGAATACAAGATACTAAGCATGTGTAAGTTTGAAGGGAAAGCATTTCCATTTCTAGTTTTAATTTACACTGATTAGGGAAACTTTTAACTGCTTTCACCCTGATCGTCTGTCTGTCTGTCTGTCTATCTTTCTTTCTTTTTTTTTTTTTTTTTTCTGGAACCAAAGATGGAATGATGGAACTCAGGCCCTTGGGCTTGCCAGGCAGGCACTTATTCTACTGAGCTATCTCCCTGGCCTCCTTTACCTGTCTTTCTACAGTGGAATTATTTCTCCTGAAAGCACTATTAGGTTCCAAGCCTGTATGTATACTCTGTTACCCTACACTTAGAAAGCATACAACTCTTATGTGCAGGACATACTGTGCACTAAATACCTTAATCTTTGTAATAATTTCATAGGCTCCACTTGTATTTGAATTAGTACTTCTCTATTACCTGATGGAGAAATGTAATACATTCTCACTTCACACAGGTAAGATGGGACAGAAGGTACACTGTGTCTTCAGATATAGAATTGCATTCATGTACTGTACAATCAACTCTCTTGGGACATTTTAGTTCCTATTTACTGTATGCACTTATTGGCAATCCGTGCCTGTTACTGCTAGTGGTCAGGAAGACTTAATCATGGTGCACTGACCAACTGTGTGTCCAGAAGGCATGTCCTTATGCGCTGATTCAGGAAGTTCTGTGAAGTAAAGGAAGTGATAAGAAAACCCAAAAGCTTAAAAGCTAAAAATATTACAGTATGAAGTCCAAATATTTTTAATACATTCAGATGGAATTTTTGTAATATAACACTGTCAGCCTTTTCAGAGGTGATATATTGATTTTGGATGTAGTGCTGTTTTGCTCACCTAAATAATTTTGCAGATAATGTTTATGAACTCATTTGATTCTATACCAACAAGTGTCATTGGTACATAATAAAGTTTCCATCAGCTTACTTACATGCTGAGGAAAATTAGCAAGTGTCTGCAGTAATGAAGCTGAGTATGATTTCATGATAAGATGTCTGATTGTGTAGTCTGTCCTAGCTGCTTAAACCACACACTTTGAAGAGCTTAGACTTTGGGAGAAAACTAGCAAAGTTGTAGAGCAGGGGGTGTGCTGAACCTGAACTCTGGTGAGTTGCCAGATTTGGGCCTAATTTAATGAAGCATGAACAGTGCAAATTGTCACACATAAAGGGAGTGTAATAGCACTGATTTCATTCATAGAACTTTCAGGAACTGTATAGTGTGTTTCTGTGCCTGCCACAGGCTTTTCAGTTCTGGAGACAGAAAGTATGTCTCTAAGAATTGCATTAAATTCTGCAACAATCTCAAGTTAAAGTCTGAATTCACAGGTGTGCTTGTACAGTTCCACTGGAATTCTTTTATTTTTTTTTTAAATTAATTAATTTATTTTGTGTGTGTGTGTGGCCAGTTCAGCCCACCAGGGGGCGGGGCTGGCATGTGGTGCTGGGGATTGAACCGCCCTACCTGTGCTTTTGCTTAGCTTAGCTTGTTCTAAGTAGGTGCTTTAGACCACTGAGCCATCTCACCAGCCCTGGAATTCTTTTAGATGTTAGGCTAGTCAAATTTGTTTTCCTGTCTCAGCACCTTTTACTCAGTATGGTCAAAGAGACATTCTTACAACCTACCCTTCTATTGTTTCAGTTTCTGAAATGAATCATAGGACTCAGGACAAGAGTTAACTTTTGTGCATATTTCAGTGTGTTGTGGAAGAACAGTGTGAACCTTAAATGTTCTACCTGGAAACCTCAAAATGTTTATGCATCTCAGTATTAATCAACTCTGAAGTTTTGGTTAATGCATTGTTTGAGGATTTTTGAAGAAGACTTTGTTTTGTACAAATTTAACTAGCTCATTGTCTTTGACTAAATCACTGTCAGTTCTCTTTTCCCTTTTCTCAGATCCAATGGGAAGAAACACTATTTCAAACCACTGGATAACTACAAATAAAATTGCCCTCAAAATCTCACCATTTATACGTTTCTTTTTTCTTTTCTTTTTTTTTTTTTTTGGCAGAACCGGGGATTGAACTCAGGCCCTTGCGCTTGCCAGGGAAGCACTTATTCCACTGAGCCATCTCCCCGGCCCCTATACATTTCTTTTTCTTGCTGCCTTTCAGTTATATGCTATCCAGAAGCAACCAGGGTTGCCCAGCCTCTGAGCATACTATTATTAGCACGCAGAACATAGAATATTTAGTTAAAGAGATCTGGAGTATCTTAGAAGACTTTGGGTCACAGTTCCTAGCGCACAGTAATTTAATATTCTATGTATGCTTTCCTGATTTCTGTGGTTTGACAGGCCATGAAGTAAAATCACTAGCATGCACCTAACGGTCTTTGTATATCCTATGACAGAGTTTCACATGAGTAACTTAAATTTAAGAAAGTGATCTACGGGGAGATGGCTCAGTGGAATAAGCACTTCCCTGGCAAGCGCAAGTGCCTGAGTTCAATCCCTGGTTCTGCAAAAAAAAAAAAAAGAAAGAAAGTGATCTAGCCTCAGGAACATTTGCCATTAGGGCAGTTACACTTTTTGAAAAGAAGAGGAAATCCTAAAATGTTCAGTATTCTTGACAGACATGACTAGATGGGTCAGACTAGTGTGGGGGAGCCGACAAATTGTTTTCTTTTTCTTTTTTTTTTTTTTTTTTTTTTTTTGCGGAACCAGGGATTGAACTCAGGCCCTTGCACTTGCCATGGAAGCGCTTATTCCACTGAGCCGTCTCCCCGGCCCAAGATTGTTTTCAAAAGGTAAACAAAATGTAAATTCCGATGTACAGCGTCTTGTGACAGATTCAACTAGGATGGTGAGGAAACAAGCCGTGTGTGGGAAAATGAATGATTAGCACTTCATTATATGATCTGTACATTATGTCATATCAAATGGGGCATTCTAACTACTATGTTTGCTTTCTTTTATTCCATTATGGGAGTTGAAAATGCAGGACTCCATGCATGCTAAGCAAACCTGTACTACTGTATTATGATACTCAGTTCCTTTTCTTTCTTTTGTGGAACTGGGGATTGAATTCAGGCGCTTGAGCTTGCCAGGGAAGTACTTATTCTTTTTTTTTTTTTTTTAATTTTATTTATTTATTTGTGTGTGTGTGTGGCCAGCTCAGCCACCAGGGGGCGGGGCTGGCTGGCATGTGGTGCTGGGGGATTGAACCGCGGTCCCTTGTGCTTTGCTAAGCTTGTTCTAAGTAGGTGCTTTAGACCACTGAGCCATCTCACCAGCCCCGGAAGTGCTTAGTCTACTGAGCCATCTCCCTGACCTCCCAGTTCCATTTTTAATAGTAACATCTCACAGTATGTTCTTCATGTGTAAATGCAGAAGCAGTGCAATTTCACTTCTTAAAAAATGTGGATTGAAAGTCATGCTGGTTTGAAATAGATGAAGATCTGGGTTGTGGGGATAGCTCAGTGATCTAAGCGCCTCCTTGGCAAGCACAAGGACCCAGGTTCGATCCCTCGTACCACATGCTGTGCCAGCCACAGGCGCCAAGCTGGCCACTGAAACTGGGCGTGGTGGTGCGTGCCTGTAGTTGCAACGCTGGGGAGATTGAGAAAGGATCGCTGCAGTCTGAGCTATCTAGTGAGACACTTTACTGAATAAATAAATAAAAGATTAAAAACAAAAAAGAGGTGAAGATCATGGGCTTAGCAAATAGGAATTTAAGGCCAGTGACTTTAAGAAGAAGCTCATGTTGAAAAGAAAAAAGATGAGACAATGTACTTTGTTGCATCGTGGGCTGCAGATCATCCTTGTTATAACTGCTGTGTGCATAGAACAGCTGCAGAAGGACTGCTGTGTGTAACAACTACAATGTCATAGGAAAAAGGAATCTGATGTGCAGATGGTTTGGGTGCTTGTGAATTTACCTAGACTTGTGCTTTCCTTGTCATCTCTCAAGCCAGTCAGGCTGGTCATTAAGCTGATCCTACAAGGGTCTCATTGGCAGGACTTGCCATTTGTGAAATTAATGAGTGGAAAAGGGAGGCAAGTACTTCTGTTGAGAGTTTGCTACGTTAAATACTCAGGTGACCCTACTTGTAGGAAAGTGATCAAGAGTGGGGCTGCTTTTCAGCAATCATTCTGCCCCTCCTGGTGAGGAAAATGGTCAGTATTCAGAATTCAGGTTCTTTGTGATCTTCCCCCCCATAATTTTATTGAGAAACATAGCAATGAGACAGTTTGAAATTAAATTAGGACAGTTTCAATAATTAACACATTGCATACTGTCTTCCTAGTGGTTATTTGTTGTACAAGATGCACACATGATATCCTATTTACAAACACTATTAGAACAAATCCTTCTATTCATTGAATTAAGAGAATATAGCTGTATATCTATCCTAACCTTTTTTTTTTTTTTTATTTTGTTTATTTATTTGTGTGTGTGTGTGTGTGTGTGTGTGGCCAGCTCAGCCCACCAGGGGGCGGGGCTGGCTAGCATGTGGTGCTGGGGGATTGAACCGCGGTCCCTGTGCTCTGCCAAGCTTGTTCCAAGTAGGTGCTTTAGACCACTGAGCCATCTCGCCAGCCCTATCCTAACCATTTTGAATACACAGATACAAAATGGTCATTCATCTGTATCCCCTTTTTTTGTTTAGTTCTGTCATTTAAATATTATAGGTGGGTGAACTCAGCAAAATATTCCAAAATAGTCTAGTAGTCCATAATAGTATTGGGTCTTTCACCTGACTGGCAATGTCAGAAGTTGTTGACCTGAGTCCCCTACAGCTCAACATAACATAGCTTTACTTTTTATACTTGGTACTTTCTAAGGAACATATTTAATTAGATCTTTGGAGAGCTTCAGAAATATAATTTTTAATACATTTTATTAAAAGTATAGTTTGGGAAAACAATTTTAACCTTTATTGTTGTTACATTACATACATGATAAAATTAAATTACAAGGCATATAACTGAACAATAAAATTCTTTATACAAAGTATATTTAGATACCTAAATACAATCTGGTTTTGAAAATGAAATCATGTATATAGTTGTACTCCTAAGTGTGTTGAATCCAAAGCTATACGAGACTCCTAAAGGTGCAAATCCAGGTACCAAGAAAGACACTTTTCTGAATTCCCATGTTTTACCGAGCATCAAAAACCACCAATCTTTTAGTTCTTTTCTTGTACATTATTCTGTATCCACATTCTCTACATCTGATTGGATCCCTGGATTTAATTTCATTTTCTGTGTGACATTCTCCACAGATATATATCATTGTCTGCTGCTTTGGGGGTTGAACGTCCTGTTGAGTGTCCATTGTTAGTGCCTGATCTGGGCAACACCGAAGAGGTTCCCACTCTCTCTTTGTGATCTTAAATGAGGTAGATGTCCTGTCTGAGACAGAAATGTTTCCTTTTCTTTCATCTTGATTCATTTTGGATAATACTGTTAATGTAGTATGCCATTTTCTTTGTTTATTCAATATTTGCTTTTTAGTGCATTTTTCTATTCTTTGCAGAAAATAAGTAGATTAACAGATAAGAAAATGCTGGACAGTGAAGCCAGGTACCTCATTTATATTTCTATCCGCTGACAATTTTAAACTTCTGTTTCTATTTCATTTTGTTCTAACCTTGCCCACAGTCCAGATCTTATTTGGGTAGGAGGGTTTTCTCTGTGTGATTCAGAGTCTGGATGTGCAGAAGAATACTTGCGGCCTGATTTAGAGATGCAACACCCAGGAAGACCCTGTTGAGTTCAGTAAGAAAGCAGTGGCAGCTGTGGACGTGTAGGAGCAAAGAGTGCTTCAATGATGTTGAACGTCAGTCTGGCTGAAATTCATATTTATGCAAGAAGACTGTGTTGGGAAGGGTTTTGATTAAAGTCTATCATTCATGTTATTCTCAACCAGGTAGTATACCCTGCTGTCCTTTTTAGCTGAGAAGGCAGGAAATGGAGCAGCAGAGCATCTGGGGAGAAAGACTGGTCCTGTGTAAACTGTCCAATTACACATGCTGTCCAGAATGAGGAATCTTGCCGAATCTTCAGAAACTCTCCATGTATTGCTGAAGAGCAGTCTGTCTGGCTTACGCTGACTGGTTCTCTGAGATTTGCTGACCGTAGCTTATGTGAGAAGAGATCTTTGATCCTTCCAGTGGTGATTTTCAGGGATCAGTGACCCAAGACAGGAATGGCACTGTGTTGGAGGCCCAAAGTCAGTTAGATGTGGACAAAATGGTTTTGGCCTGACCCACATCTATTCTTGTCATCTGAGAAGCCTCATTCTTGTATGTGAACTCCTGCTTTTATAGCCTTGTACCTTTCTGGCTCTCAGGGTGTGCTGTGCTGTGCAAATGAGGTGATGTAAGCATGTCCAAGGAACTGTTGTGGGCAGTGTAGTGGGTGCTGCATCACTTCCCATTGCGGTGGGCACTGGCAGTTGGACATTTCAGGTGGATCTGCTGACTGGTGCAGTGTTTGAGTTTGACTGGCACTGCGCTGACTTGTGTCCCCATCTCTTCTTCCAACAGCAGACCTTGTGTTGTGGTTTATGTCAAAAGTGTCCCCTACGTGTCTGTTTTGTTCGGAACTCGGTTGGATCATGGGGCTTCACAGTTTCTGATGGATGCAGCCGTTGATCAGTCCACAAGTGTGTGTGCTGTAAGACTGGGGGCGGGGCTGGAAGAAGTCCTTGGTGACATGTGGTAGTGGAGCAGTGAGTTCTGTGTGTGGCTCTTCATTTTGCTGTTCCTTGCTGGACTGAGTTGAGCAGATTTTCCACTATGATGCTCCTCAAGCATCCCATTTTTGTCTTGGCTTGAAGATTTGAGGCAAAATAACTATAAGTTACAAGTGTCAGTTACTTTGTCACAGTGACAGGAAAGTGGCATAGACACCTGGCAAGATGAATTGGACGAAAGTTTAGGATTCAGAACCTCCCATAAGCTGTCTTCTCAGTCCTGCACTTCGTTGTAATGGCAATAACACGATTTCCAGTTATGTTCACACATTACCAAGGTAGGGAGTGTTTATAAAGATGATGGGTATCTACAGAAATGTTTTGCATGCCTGGTGATGAGGCTAAATGATAGAGCACCTACTTACCAAGGAGGCTTAAAGTCCCATGTTACATTAATGGCAATGTAAACAATTGGGTAACCCTTTGATATATCACTATGAAGTTTAGAATACCAGAAATGGTAGAAGTGAAATTAGCAATTTAGAAATGGAAAATGAGGATGTTGCTCCATAGGACAAGCTCCCGAGGTGGCTCTGTGTTTAAGCATAAATGAGAATGTATTTGAAGTAGAGCACTGATGGCTTTGGTTTGAGTGAAGGGACAGGAAAGCACCATTTCTTCACATTCTTCCTGTAGTTATTGAAAACTGTAGACTTGTTTTTGTGTAAAAACCAATGAAGATTAAAGCAGAAATATGTGTAAAAGCTATATGGCAGTAGACTAAAGCCCCAAATGTCAGTGAGCAAACATGAATTTTAAGCATAAAAGAGATTTTTTTTTTTTTTTTTTTTTTTTTTTTTGTAAGGAGGAGAAAAAAAGATGTAAATAGAATACAGGAAGGCATGACTGAGGATAGGAAAATTAAATTCTAAACAAAAAACAATTTTCTTCATGTTAGAATGTTTCTATGGAGACATTAAGGACAGTTGTTACCTCTAAGTCTATCTGATCATTCTTGAGGCAAAATTAGCTACCCATATATTGTGTCCTTGTTTTGGGTTAAAATTGAGTGAAACAATTATTTAAGTATAATAGGAAGGGTACTTTTTTATTTTTTTATTTTTTATTTTATTTTATTTTATTTTGCCGAACCGGGGATTGAATTCAGGTCCTTGCGCTTGCCAGGGAAGCGCTTATTCCACTGAGCCAACTCCCTGGCCCCAAGGGTACTTTTTTAGAATAGAAAAGTCTATACTGTGTGTGTGTGTGTGTGTGTGTGTGTGTAACACAGCAGCCCTGCTGTGTGGTGTATGTAGGCCATTTTTATAATTTTCATTGCATTTTTAATTTGGCAACTGGGTCTTACTCTTTTTAGCTAGATTTGGTTCTAAGGTAGATCTGGTGATTTTACCTCAGTCACCCACAATGGTGTTCTTGCATTTATGGGGCATGCCCAAACTATGGTGTGATTCTTTTTATGGGAAAAAAAAATAAAACCTAATTTCCTAAGAAAATATTAGGAGAATAACAATGGTTATTATGTTGACTATTGTTATTTTCAAAGTAGATAATTACAGTATAAGATATGATCATAAAATTCTCAAAATAATATTAACACCAACTTTTCTTTTCAAAAAACTAAGAGAAACAATTAGTGTCACCATCTTGTGTTTTCCTTTTATTCCTCTCTCTTTCTCCATCGTAGTTACTTTTCCCTTTTGAACAATTCTTCCTGTTCTACAGTATTTATTGTATATTTTGTACATTATTTACTCTTTTCAGTTTCTTATACCAGGCAGAAAATGCAATGTTTACATATGTCTTAGTTACTTTCCCCTCGTTGCTGGGACAAAATACCTGACACCCAAAATTAAGGAAGGAATGGTTTATTTAGCTCACAGTTTGTGCAGATTTCAGTTCATAATCAGCTGACTCCAAGACAGAGTGGATTACAGTTCATGGTAGCAGAAAACAGCAAAACAGCAAGAGCAAAAAGAGAGGAGCAGTGGCAGAGAGCAAGTCTCTCTCCCATCCTTATGTTGCATTGAGGCTGTCCACCCCAGGGCAGGTGTAGCACTCACACCCATAATGCCAGCAGCACTAACACCCATAATCCCAGCATTGGATTATGAATGAATCATAAACTCTGGAAGCCCACCCCCTGACTACATAAGGCTTTGGAGGAGACAAGTAGACACCAACCGTAACAACACTTGTGATTCTGTTTAATTTCACTTATATGTACAGACTCCAGTTTCATCCATTAACCTATGAATGTCTCAAGTTTATCCTTCTTTCTTTATGGCTAAGGAGTTTGTACTCCAAGAAAGACAACATCTTTTTTATCCAGTCCTCAGTTGATGGGCATTTTGGTTGTTTCCAGTATATAGCTGTTAGAGATTATGCTACTGTAACCACAGGTGCACATATATCCCAGTAAGAGAATGGCTGGGTTGAATGAGACTTCTAATCTTAGCATTTTGAGGAATCTCCATATCGATTGTTTTTTTGTGGAACCAGGGATTGAACTCAGGCCCTTGCACTTGCCAGGGAAGTGCTTATTCTACTGAGCCTTTTCCCTGGCCCCATCTATATCGATTTCTAAAGTGGTTGCACGAATTTTCTCTCCCACCACCAATGAAGAATAGATGCTTCCCCCAGTCTGCCTCTACATTCCCTCCAGCACTTGCTCTTATTTGATTTCTTGATGATAGCCATTCTTTCAAGAGTGAGATGGAATCTCAGTATTGTTTTAACTTGCATCTCCTGAATGATGTTAAACAGATTTTGATAAATTTCTTTGTCATTTGTATTTTTTCATCTGAGAAATGCTTATTCTTTGCAGATACTCATCTTTATCTTTAGGTTAAGTCTTTGAATTGGGTATCTACTTTTTTATAATTCTTCATATGCTTCAGATATAAATTCTTTGTCTAAGAGAAAACTGGCTAAATTTTATTTCTACTCTGTGTTTTCACTAGGTTGGTGATTTCTTTCTTTGGGCAAAAGCTTTTTAATATGATGACATCCCATTTGTGGATTCTTTCTACCGTTTCCTGTACAGTCTGAGTTTTGTTCATGAAGTCTCTGCCTATACCTCTGTCTTCAGGATTTTCTCTTCCAGTATATTTAGTATTTCTATTTTAATCTTTACATCTTTGGTCTACTGTGACTCTACTGTAGTGCATGGTGATAGGCACGGGCCTAGCTTTAGTCTTAGAAGTGTGGAAAGCCAGTTATTCCAGCACCATTTATTAAAGATGATACCAGCCCGGCCAAATAGCTCAGCAGATTAAAGCGCCTGCAAGTAGGCCCAGGAGCCAGGGGTTCAATCCCTGGGTCTGCTGTGCTGGTCCCACTCCCCAGGTGCACTGAGACTGCCATTGAAGTGATTGAGACTGGGCGTGGTGGCATGTGCATGTAATCCCAGCTCTTGGGAGGGTGTAAACAGGCAGATCACTATGAGTCTAATCTAGTATTGAGAACTTGAACACCCTGCAGACCTTTCCCTAAAAAAATACAAAAAAAAGAGATTCGACCCGAGGCCCACTGGATCCTTATTTGACCAACAGCCCAGGCCTGATGTACAGGCCTAGTGTGGAACCCTGGAGCAGAACACCCTGCAGAGAGGCTAGAGGCAAGATCCACCCAGCTGATCCAGGAGCAGAACATCTTCCCAGAGGGGTACAGAGGGTTTACCTGCAAGGGCTGCAGCAGGAAGAAGCAGAGCACAGCAGCCAGACCCTAGCCACACCCACCTAGACAAGTTTGAACTTGGTAGATCCAGATCTGGTGCTACCGTAATAACTCTAAGCTCTACACCAAAGGTCAGAAGACAGTGTTATACAAAATGACAAAGAGAAAGAGCAAAATGCATTCTCAGGCTCCGAGCCCACCCAGAATAAATGCAGGAGACAATAGTATATGGAAATCACACCCCTGAAATCTCAGAAGTAATAGCGGCTAAAGTAAAGAAACAAGTGCAGAAAGGTGTAGAGGCAATCAGATTAGAAATAATTTCTGAAGTAAAAGGTATGCAGCTGTCATTGTCCTTATTTATTTATTTATTCATTCATTTATTTTTGCGGAACCAGGATTGTCCTTATTTTGGATGAGGGAGCAAACACCTCCTGCCCACACTCCCAGAACTGTTGTTCCTCCTCTGAAAAGCGTGCTGGCCCCAGCTCTCGTCCTGGTGCTGGGCAGACCTCTAGAGAAAGGTAAAGAGTAAAGAGTACATGTCACTCTTAGCTGCTCAGCATCATGGGAAGAGCAGGGCATGATGGGAACAGGCAAGTGTTGTAACAGGATCAGAAGAGATGTGTGAGGGGAGAAGGCTTCCCCAGCTGGCAGCCATAGCTGAGAGTAAGAGAGAGTTATGCTCGCCCCTGAAGGATGAGTGTGTGGACAAGGCAGGAGCACAGAAGAACCTTGCTAATGTGGGGGAGGGGGGTAGAGGGGGAACCCCCAGGCATTGGGGGCCAACTTAGGAGAGAGAGGGTTGAACCTCAGCCCACATACTGTTCCCCTCTGAGCTCTTTGTCTCACTTCTCTTTGATTTAGTGCAATGTACAAATTGCTGATTTTCTGGGGTGGGGAGTGTGTGTGTGTGTGTGTGTGTGTGTGCACGCTATTCACAGAATGTATGTGCTTTGGTTGTGAGAGGAGAAGGCCTGCCTGGAACACCATTTCCTACCACCACCCCAAATTTTATATGGTAAATGAAATCCTCCTTAGCGTGATGGTAGGTGGGCTCTTTGGGGCTGGCTGGACCAGTGGGGAGCCCTCAGGGACGAGACGACTGCCTTCATAGAAGACACCCAGGGTCACTCACCCCTTCCTCTACGTGAGACCCAGGGACAAGCAGCCATCTGGGAGCCAGAAAGCCCTGGTCCAAGCCTGAACTGGCTGCTACCCTGATCCTGGCCTCTACTGCTGTGAACAGACAACTCAAATTGTCCAGGAAACACCCATGTGTGGCACTGTGTGTGTCTGTCCACATGGACCAAGGTAGTTTGATTATTATTGTTGTGTTTTGGTTTCAATTTGCTTCTATAAAGCTGTGAAAATGTAGATAGAAATCCTGCCAGTGGCTACCTTCTGCAGGCCAAGTGCCACAGAGAAACCACTACTGTCTGCCTGTGTGACATTTTCCAGGCCTGTAATCTGTTACCCATTCTGCTTCCCCGTGTCAGCAGTGTGGAGCCCCATGTCCTTGCGATTGCTCTGTTACAACCCACCATTAGCACTTCCAGTCCTGCTGGCCAAGTACCCACAGAGAATCCTGGCCACTCACTGCCCAGGGACCTGCCCCAGCAATAATAGCATAATAATTCCAGGCGCAGCACAGGGCGGGGCATCCTCTACAGCACCTAATGCTGCTCGCTGTCTTACTTACTATGCTTCTAGGAGGTAAGCTAAGGAAAAAGAAATCTATGAAATACAGAAATAAATTCCCAACAGAAAGTATCTTTTCCTTAAAAAGTAAACATAAATTTGTCTGTCACCAGATCTCTAATTTTAGGTCATTCTGCTATAGAGAACTCTGATTTTCCCCTTTTGAAACAGTTGTTACAGCTGACATAAAAAGTCATTGGAAAAATGAAATGTGACTGTGAGCCCTATAAAATCATGCAAGTGTATGTACAGGATAGCAGAGATGATATTGCTATGAATTTCCATCAGTTTTTTGAAAGTAGCAGTTAATGTTTAAAATTTTTACTGTGACTGTGCTAATATCTTTAATCTGAGCAGCTACATTAAGGACAGCAAAGTACAATGTAACAAGCATGGTTGAATACCTCTCCTTTTAAATGTGTACTGTTTCTAATGACTTAGCGATTATTGTTATACTCTTTAAAATATATTAAAAAGGAAAGAATAAAAAGCACAAGAAAAAAAACTTAAAGTTTATTGAAAGGAAACATTAATGTTTAATTGTTTCATCAACCTTGCATACCTGTAACTGGTAATCTGAGTAACACATTTGATGATAACCAGCCGTAATATAACAACCGTTGTTAATTTTCTATTCTTGTTTTGAAATTCTGTATCATTTTTATGTTGCTTTGTTTCTGCCTTTGGTTTTGTCATTTGCCTTTTTTTTTCCCTCTTTAAAATAAAAAAGGGGCCGGGGAGATGGCTCAGTAGAATAAGAGCTTCCCTGGCAAGCACAAGGGCCTGAGTTCAATCCCTGGTTCTGCCAAAAAATAAATAAATGAAATAAAATATATCAAATAAAACTCAAAGTAAGCGGACAAGATGATAACATTCCTCTGAGAGCTCAATGAGACTGAGCACTGCAATGTAAAGTTACCTATGGAACTTGAATAAATTCAGAAAAGTGATTTTTTTTTTTAATTTTTTTTTTTTTTTGTGTGTGTGTGTGTATGGCCAGCTCAGCCCACCAGGGGGCGGGGCTGGCTGGCATGTGGTGCTGGGGGATTGAACCGGGTCCCTGATGCTTTTGCTAAGCTTGTTCTAAGTAGGTGCTTTAGACCACTGAGCCATCTCTCCAGCCCCAGAAGACACTTTCACTGCTGAGCTATCTCCTTGGTCCTTAAAAGCCTCTTTATTAATTACTTCCTCCTAGATACGATTTAGCAACAGGAAATGAACTAAGAGTGGAGTACAGAGAAATAAGGACACTAATCAAAATAAGCGGCAGAGTCTTGAGCATCGAGTCTGACCACGAGAACGCTTCCTGTCTCAGGACCCTCGTACTCCAGGGAGGCTTGCTGGATGCTATTATTTGGCGATGCATGAATGTGGCTCTCATA
>NW_004524831.1:990803-992439 GCF_000260255.1 Octodon degus | reverse complement strand
TGCTTTGCTAAGCTTGTTCTAAGTAGGTGCTTTAGACCACTGAGCCATCTCACCAGCCCTAGAAAAGTGATTTTAAAAAAATGATAACTATAATGAAAGATGTACTAAGTGCTTCTAAAGAAGACACTGATTAAAAAAATAAAGAGTAGAAAAATGATGAAATCCTTGAATGAGCAATTTAGGAAAGAAATAGAATCTATGAAACAGGTTCAAAGTGATATACAGGAAATTATAACCTCAAACACAAGCTGGCAAAACCATTTGAATGAAAGTGAAAATAGACTTTCAGACCTTGAAGACACCATTGCAGCTAGTGAAAGGGTAAGAAAAGATCTCTTAAAAACAATTAGGGTGCAGGAAAAGATAATTCAACATCTGCAAGATGATGCAAAGATGAACAACGTAAGATTAATAGGCATCAATGAGAAAGAAGGACTCGATACAAATGATATAAAAAGAATATGGATAGAAGTAATAGCAGAAAACTTCCCAAATATGGGGAAGCAATCTGACATTTAGGTAACCGAAGCTTATGGAACTCCAAGTAACATCAAACCAATTAAAAACACACGCGGACATATAATAATCAGCATCCCAGAAATCAACACAGGAACAGTAAACTAAAAGCCACTAAAGAAGAAAAACAGGAGGGCCTGCCCCTTAGCTCAGTTCTTTTAAGTGGCTGCTTCAACAAAGCAGTCAGGTTCAAGTTGCTGTGGTTCAAGCCCCACAACTCAAGCCAGCCAAACCTGCCCTGAGGTCATTCGGCACCAAAAAAAGAAAAGAAAAGAAACAGATCACATTTAAAGGAAAACCCATCGGAATAATGGCAGAAGAAAAAAAAGAATAATGGCAGATTTCTCTTCACAAACCATCAAGTCAAGAAGAGCATGGAGCAAAGTAATACAAGTCTTGCAAGAAAACAAATTACAACCCAGACTAATACCCTGCAAAACTGTCTTTCAAGTATAATGGAGAAGTTAAATACTTCCATGACAAAGAATGACTAAAGAATTTCATGATGACAAAGCCAAGCCTACACAGACTACAAAAAGATATTCAAGAGAGGGATCAAAATGACCACAACTCCTTGAATGAGAATAGAAAGAACCCACTGAATAGGGCAAGCAAACACAAGAGAATAAGAGGTATACAAAAGCAGTCTTTCAGTTATTGTTTTGTATACAGCAGCAAAATATTTCCATTAGCATACTCTACAAATGGACTTCTCCTGCACCCTAAGAGTCATGATTCTATCCAGGTTTACAGGGTGAATAGCAAGGAAATAGTGGTGAATAGCAAGGAAATAGCAGTAGCTCAGTCCCACATGTGACACCGGGCCACCAGTAAGCATCATGGACATTGTCCATGTCCACAAAAACTTTGAGTGATACCCGTTCCCCAGACTGTTAGAAATGCTGGTGATGTATTTGCCATTCTAGTATTTATTTTCTGTTTTATTCTTAGTAATTCTTTATTATCATGAAAACTTTTTCTTAGTTCAATTGTTTTGAAATATTTAATTTTTCATTAATATTTAATTTCCTGAATATTATTTAATCTTAATTCTTGTTTTAAGATTTGTACTGTATCTTTGACTTACAATCTACTTAAAAGACATAGTATGATATTTTCT
>NW_004524831.1:971644-989558 GCF_000260255.1 Octodon degus | reverse complement strand
CAGGGACCACGGTTCAATCCCCCAGCACCACATGCCAGCCAGCCCCGCCCCCTGGTGGACTGAGCTGGCCACACACACACACACACACATAAATAATTAAAAAAAAAAGATAAGGTGGCTAAGTGTGTTTGTATTAGAGTCTGCATGTTCTCATCTGTTTCACTGATACTGTGGTCTGTATTTCTGCCAGTACCGTGCTGATTTTATCACAGTAGTTTGTAGTATCCTTTTGGACCTGGAATTTTGATGTCCCCCAATTGTCCTTTATTGATGAGAATTGCTTTTGTTCTTCGAGGTCTTTTCTGGTTCTAAATGAAGTTTAGGAATATTGTCTTGTCCGGGGTACAGTTCAGGGGCACAGTGCCTGCCTGCCAAGTTTGTGGTCACGAGTTCAATTCCAAGTCCAAAAATTAAAAAATGTCTCTAGTTCTGGGAGGAATGCTAGTGGTATTTTCATTGCTATTTATAAATTCTGTATTACAATTTTGGGACTATGGCCATTTTTCACTATATTCGATCTTCCTATTCATAAGCAAGTGAGATCTTGTATTTTCTGATATTCCATTTGATATTTTTAAAGAACACTTTAGATACTTCATTTGTTAGACTGATTCTAAGAATTTTTTTTTTGTTCATATGAGGAGGATGTTATTGTGAAGTAAGTATTCTCACTTATTTCTTTCTCACTATGTTTTTTTTTGTGTGTGTGTGTGTGTGTAGGTATACTACTGATTTTTGAGTGTTGACTTTGTATCAAGCTATTACAATTTTTGTGGCATTCTCTATAGAGCATATGTTTTCTGAACATAATACTAATTTAACTTCTTTTCCTATTCTCATTCCTTTTTAATTCTTTAAAGAATACAACATAGTGATAGAAGAAAAGGTTTAGAAACAATGCCAATTTCATTTTAACAAAGTAATAGGAATTCAGCAATGGTTACTATATAACATGATGCTGTCTTCAAATTAGTTGCTCGAAGGGCTGGGGAGATGGCTCAGAAGGATAAACGCTTGACTGGCAAATGCAAGGATCTGAGTTCAATCCCCGGTTCCGCAAAAAACAAAACAAAACAAATTAGTTGCTCGGGCTACCAAATGTAAATGTGCAAGGTTTGCTTAAACAAAACAAAACAATTACTTTTCTTTCTTTCTCTTTTCTAATTGATTCCACTACTGTTTCCAGAATTATATTTAGTAGGAGTGATGAGAGTGAACATCCTTGTTTTGTTCTTGATTGCACAGTGAGATTTCATTTTTTGGACCATTTTATGTACTGTTAACTGTTTGTTTCTCATAGATGGCTCAGTGGATATGAACATTGTTATTGGTAGTTTGCTGTTTAAATCTTATATATCTAATTTATTCTCAAAATATTTTGGTGAGGGGCCGGGGAGATGGCTCAGTAGGGTAAGTGCTTGCCTGGCAAGTGCAAGGACCTGAGTTCAATCCCCAGTTCTGAAAAAAAAAAAAAAAAAAAAAAAATTGATGACTTAATGATAACAGTATAAAATCTTTGGTGGATTCAGAACCTTTCTTCATTGGGTATGGGGTAGTGGCTGAGAGTGTATGTGTGCTAAATTCCTGACTCAAACTTTGCTTTCCTTACTTATGACCACTGTTGTTTTCTTTCTTTGTCTTTTTTTTTTTTTTGCAAAACTGAGGGTTGACCTCAGGCCCTTGCCAGACAAGCGCTTATTTTCCTGAGCCATGTCCCCAGCCCCTCTGAGAGCTGTCTTGTTGGTGCGGAGTTGCTGTGTTTTTCCACAACTCAATTTTCTTGATTCTCTCAAGATTTGGTCTTGTTTCTATACTGTTTATCTTGAGTTAGATATGTCTTACGTTTTTTTTGTTTGTTTTCTTTTGTTTTTTGTGGAACCGGGAATTGCGCTCAGGCCCTTGTGCTTGTCAGGGAAGTGCTTATTTTACTGAGCCATCTCCCCGACCCCTCTTATATATTTTATTTATTTATTTATATTTATTTATTTATTTTTGGTGGTACTGGGGATTGAACTCAGGACCTTATGCTTGCCAGGCAGGCGCTTATTCTACTGAGCTATCTCCCCAGCCTATAGCAATTTTTTTTTCTTTTACATATTTTAGAGATTTGTGTTCAGTGATGTTTGTTCTCTAATGAGTTAATGATATCGCTCAGTCATTGCAGGCCAATCAAGCCCACAGTCTCAAAAAAAAGAGCATGGTGAAGGTTTAAATACATAAGACAAATGGTGCAATTTTAGGGCTTTACTAGGTTCCAAACCCTCTAACAGAATTTGAGATTCTCTGGAACTCAGAGAAGAAACTTCCCAGGGTGGCCCATATTTATTAGGTTTTTTTTTTTTTAATTTATTTTTTTTTAAATTAGGTTTTTAAAAGAGAGGGATATTTAAGAAAACACAAGGATTTTAGCAGAACATTGGGAAATATTTTAGTAAATATTTTAGTGAATTATGTCAGTCAGTAGAACTACCATGGGGCCGGGGAGATGGCTCAGTGGAATAAGCGCCTCCCTGGCAAGCACAAGGGTCTGAGTTCAATCCCCGGTTCTACAAAAAAAAAAAAAAAAAAAAAACTACCTTATCTTTAGATTGATCTTTGTTGTAAGAGTGTGGAGGGGCCAGGGAGATGGCTCAGTGGAATAAGTGCTTCCCTGGCAAGTGCAAGGGCCTCAGTTCAATCCCCAGTTCTGGAAAAAAAAAAAAAAAAGTGTGGAGACTGCATCTGCAAGCTTTTAGTTAATTGGAATTTAAGCCATCTGCCCTTAACTGTGACCTTATCTTGTCCATTGAGACATCCCAACTTCACAGGCCAGTACAGACCTCAGTGGAGACCAGTGACTCACAGTTTTACTTACTATGAGTCTGCTACCTGATGAGGGATTTAGTCCTTGGGCAAACTCACACATAAATATGAAAAGCCAGTTGTTTAATATTAAATCCTCCTCAGAGCTTTTTTATAGTGATCTCCATAAATTCTCTATACAAAATCATTGTATTATGTACACCCCAAAGATTGTGGTCTTTGTTTTATATATTTCCCATTGTTTTCATAGATTTGAATTTCTCTGAATTCTGATGGCTACTTTTTTCCTCTGAGGAAACTTTTTTTTTTTTTTGGTTTCTAAGTTACTTCACAATAAATTCCTGAGGTATTGAAATTTATCTTTCTGGGGGCCTGCTGGTTAGCTCAGTTGTTGAAGTGCCTGCTCATGCAAATGCAGTTAGGCGAAGGATACTGTGGTTCGATCCCCACTTCCACCTGCATTACCAGTCCCTCCCTTAAGGCAGCCTGAACCAGCCAAAAAAAAAAGGAAAGAGAAATTTATCTTTCATTTTTCAGTATGTACTTTATGTTGATAAAATATAAGCATATACAGTCTTGACTTACAAATACATACCTGTTTTTTTCCCTGAACATAAGTAAAACATTTTGTGATTACTTCCAGATATTTTTGTCACATGCTGTATCACGAATCACTATTCTGTTTACATGTGGAACCATACAAGGCTGCCTTTCTGTAGAGATCCATTTATTCTCTAATAATCTTCAGATTGTAATAAAAGATATGAGTGTGTTTTCTCTACAGATCACAAGCTACCACCTTGCTCATGAGGTGTTAAATGTTGTTAATATTCTGTTAAACTACACAGTTGTAATTTTTTGAACAGAATAAAGGGGTGGCTTGTTTGTGACAATATATTTTCTTTACGTTTTTTTCCTTTTGTGGCGATAGTCTGACATAATGTCTTAATTGAAAATCCTTAGAATAAGCGCTTGCCTGGCAAGCACAAGGGCTTGAGTTCAATCCCTGATCCCTCAAAAAAAAGAAAAAAGAAAATGTTCACTGGCTTTGAAGTTACCTCATCACTGAGGCTGAACTTTGAACTCCTGGTAATACCAAACTCATAGAAATCCTCCTATATCAGCCTCCCATGTATCACCACACCTAACTGAAGCTTTCTTTTTGTAATTAATGCCTAATCACTTTGTGATATCCTCATTTTTAATGAGTTTAACATTTTATATATACCCTTCCCTTCATTAATCTCATTTAGACAAATAAGGAATTCTTATATCTTAGTACAAAATGATATTAGGTGTCACTGAGATATAGGATAATATGCCACCTAACTTCTATATTGGGAGGCTGAAAATAGGATTACTACAAGTCTGAGCTACATTGTGAGACCCAGTACCAAACACATTAAAAATAAATAAATGAATGAAATGAAAATTCAGATTTAAAAATGCTGCCTATGTAAAAGAAAGAATGGCTTCATTCTATAAATAATCTTATATATAGTCTATTATTTTTCAAAAGCATTGTCTAGATATATATATTTTTTTCCACTTAAAAAAAATAATCTAGAATTAGCCATCTGGACTCAGTTTAGATGACCCCAATTTTGTTGGCAACATCCAATGCATCATAATTGGGAGCCTGCCAAACATAGGCCTTCTCTCCATCAGGCCTGATTAGGGTATTGACCTTGGCAACATTTTGTCATAGAGATTCCTTACAGCTTGTTCAATTTGGTGCATATTGGCTTTGACATCTACAATGAACATGAGTGTGTTCTTGTCCTTGATCTTTTCCATGACTGACTCTGTGATCAAGGGGAACTTGATGATGGCATACTGATCAAGCTTGTTTCTCCAGGGGATGCTCTTCTGAAAGTATTTGGGCTGCCTCCGAAGCCGCAGTGTCTTGGGATGGTGGAAGGAGGGTGATGTTCGTATCTTCTTTTTGTGGCTGTAGATGCCCTTCAGCACAGCCTTCTTGGCCTTCAAAGCTTTTGCTTTGGCTTCAGCTTTGGGAGGAGCAGGGGCTTCCTTCTTTGTCTTTAGTGCCATCTTGGTGAAAAGGCATCTCTAGACATTTTTTTGATTCTATTTTTTGGGAATGGTGATTCACTAGCTGCCTCTACGAGCACTGATTTAGAAACAGTACACGATAGAATTTCTATAATCCTACCAGGAAATCACCATGTACTAATCTGCTGTTTCTCTAGCAGACAAAAGCAGTCTAGCATCAGAACTGTGTGTAAAACTACATACATAACCATGGGTTTAGTGACAAACACATGGAATTTCTATTTCTTTTTTTTTTGTTTGTTTTGCGGTACTGTGGATTGAACTCAGGATCCTGTGCTTGCCAGGCAGATGCTTATTCTACTGAGCTATCTCCGCAGCCCCTGCAGTTTCTATTTGAAGGAACAACTTCAGTTCAGCCTTGATAAAAGAAGAGTTCAAGTTCTCAGATTATTAATGTCAACCTTCTTTCAGGACATATGTCTGTGATTATTTAGGAAGCAGTGACCATGGAGGACGTAGCTGTGAACTTCACCAAGGAGGAGTGGGCTCTGCTGAATCCATCCCAAAAGAAGCTCTACAGAGATGTGATGTGGGAAACATTTAGGAATATAAAGGCTATAGGTAAGGATGACATTCTTTTCTCATGTGTGCAATGAGAGAGCATTGGTCCTTGTTCATGGGCACAGATTCAGTAAATAGATTATGAAAATACTGTGAACAGTGTTGCAACCCTGTGTACATTATACCATGAATGTAACTGCTAACTGCTAATTTGTACATAATGATATGGTGACTTTTTGTATTTCTGTGGCTATCAATCAGGAAGGACTTGGGACAACCAAATGGAGGAAAAGTACAAAAATTGCTCAAGAAATCTAAGGTAATTTGCATTCATAAAGAAAAGTAGTACTTCTTCAGGGACCATGTGTGAACAAAATATTACACTTACTGTCAGTGTTCATATACAAATTCACAGGTTGAATTTGTATAATCTAAAGATTGAATACACAAATATTACAATATAAGAAACTAAATTACTAGTTTTCTTATACAGCAAGAGTCACTTTCCCCTATATTGGTATAAAAAATGAGGAAAAAAAAAAAAAAGGAGGCCGGGGAGATGGCTCAGTGGAATAAGTGCTTCCCTGGCAAGCACAAGGGCCTGAGTTCAATCCCCGGTTCCACAGAAAAATAAATAAATAAAAAATGATGAACATGAAAGTGTATAAAGTTGCATTTAGGAATTCTATATAGATATAAAAATAATGAATCTTATTCTTTAGCAGGAACTCGTTTTCACCTATCTGTTTATGTATATGTGAATATGGGATGTACATTATATAAATATTGCTAACCAGGAAGCAATGTTCAAAATGTACAAGAATTCTAAAATGTTAGTAAAGTGTTTGAAAACATTCTCCAGAGAATTATGTGTATTCATGTTTTTAATTTCAAAGAATGCACCCTCATATATTACTTGTGGGAATATAAAACAAAACCATTTGTATGTACATTATACAGATGTCTCAAAAAATAAAACTACAACTTTGAATTTGATCCAGACAAAATTGCATATGCATATACTGAAAGGATTTAAAAATATATCTTAGTGATACATATGTACTTATACTCAAAATAGGGTATGCATAGTTTCTCATAGTAGTTAAATTATGGAAATAATTCTTAATTCCTAAGCAACAGTCAGTGTATGCATGGCACAGGAGAATGTGGAATACGATAACATAGTAGTACCTTTTTATAATTTCACTCCATGGTTAGCTGAACCAGCAGGATGTCATCTTGAAATTCATCTTACCCAAATATTTCTCTCAAAATAAGAATTTTTTTTTTTTTTGGCAGTACCAAAATAAGAAATTTTAAAAACGTAGAAATATATTTAATTGTTTAGATACTTGTTTCATTCTGAGCACTAAAAAAATATAGTACATGTATTCAGCTTAGCAAAAAGAGGTGTCTCATCTTCTGACAACAAAAATGAAGGTACTTTACCTCACAATGTAAAATGCAGTAATTTAGACACCAAAAATGAATTGTCATATGTTTTCTTATATGAGATATTATATTAAAAATTCGGAAATAAAATTAGGAAATGATAAAAGGCAAGAGTCTTGGAGGAGGACCGGGGAGATAGCTCAGTAGAATAAGAGCTTTCCTGGTAAGTAAGGGCCTGAGTTCAATTCCTGGTAAGGGCCTGAGTTCAATTCCTGGTTCTTAAAAAAAAAAAAAGTCTTGGGGGAAGGTGTCAAAATGGTAAATGTGTTCTACATATGAATTAATGACTTGAATTCAACTTAATTTTTGCTATTGCAAATATGTGATATGTGTATAAATTAAAGAAAATTCAACTTCATATTAGCTATGGCAGATGTGTACAATTCAAAATTAAGAAATGATTGTATTTTATTGAAAAATGGTCATTTTGCTGGCATGCTCAGCATTGGTTCAGAGTATTCATTCAGAAAATATCTTAGCAAGTACTAACCAGAACTTATTGACATGGAGACCATTTTATTGTGATTCATATTTTGTCTTTACAGAAATGATGAGGGAGCAAAATGCTATCAATATAAGGCTTGTAATCAGCCTGAAAACAGATCAAATCATACTTCAGATGTGAATGTGAATATGCAACAAGTTATTTCAAACCCAGCCAGTAGTCTTGTTTGTAGAGAACCCCTAATTGGGCACTCAGCATTAAATGTGCCCATTTTACCTCACAGTGGAGAGAAGCCACATGATCATTTGGGATTTGACGACAAGCTGAGCAAGTATAATGGACATGGAAAAACCAGCAATGATAACCAATCCTTTCAGAAGAATGTAAGAACAAAATATGGAGAGAAACCCAATCAATATGAGCAACGTGGGATATTGTACTCTGAACTTAGTGAAAGAACTAACCCTGGAGGGGAAACCACTGTTGGTCAGGAAAGTGTGAAGGCTTCCAGCACCCAGAGTGGTTTTCAAATCTATATTCACAGTGGTAAAAAGCCATATGTGTGCAAGCAATATGGAAAAACTGTTAACGCTGAAACTAGTAAAATTCAGGAAACGATACCCATTGAGGAAAAACTTTATGTATGTAAACAATGTGGAAAAGCATTCAGGAGAAACACTCAATGTCAAAGTCATGAAAGTACTCACAAAGGGCAGAAACCTCATGAATGTAAACAGTGTGGGAAAGCTTTCACCAGACGCAGTTACTGTAAAATACATGAAAGAAATCACACTCTGGAGAAACCTTATGTGTGTAAGCACTGTGGGAGGGCATTCAGTGTGCAACAGTCTTGTCAAATACACGAAAGAACTCACTCTGGGGAGAAGCCTTATGTGTGTAAGCAATGTGGAAAAGCATTCACTACGAAGCATTATTATAAGCTACATGAAAACTTTCACGCAGGAGAGAAACTTCATGTGTGCAAGCACTGTGGGAAGGCATTCACTACCCATAAATCTTGTCAAATTCATGAAAGAATTCACACTGGGGAGAAACCTTATGTGTGCAAGCAGTGTGGAAAAGCATTCACTATATGGGGTAATTTTAAAAGACATGAAAGTACTCACAAAGGGGAGAAACCTTATGTATGTAAACAGTGTGGAAAAGCATTCACACTGAGAAGTAATTGTAAAAGACATGAAAGAACTCATAATGAGGACAAACCTTATGTGTGCAAGCACTGTGGAAAAGCATTCACCAGGCTTGAATCTTGTCAAATACATGAAAGAACTCACACTGGAGAGAAACCTTATATGTGCAAGCAGTGTGGCAAGGCATTTACTACATACCAGTTTTGTCAAATACATGAAAGAACTCACACTGGGGAGAAACCTTATGTGTGCAAGCAATGTGGAAAGGCATTCAGTATAAATACTAATTGTAAAAGTCATGAAAGAACTCACACTGGGGAAAAACCTTATGTGTGCAAGCACTGTGGGAAGGCTTTCACTACACACCGATCTTGTCAAGTACATGAAAGAACACATACTGGGGAGAAACCGTATGTGTGTAAGCACTGTGGGAAAGCATTTACTACACATCCATCTTGTCAAATACATGAAAGAAGTCATACTGGTGAGAAACCTTATGTGTGCAAGCAATGTGGAAAAGCATTCACTACAAAGAATTCCTATAATAAACATGAAAGAACTCATACACGGGAGAGACTTTCTATGTGCAAACAATGTGGGAAGTCATTCACTACACAACAGTCTTGTCAGATTCATGAAAGAACACACACTGGTGAGAAACCTTATGTGTGCAAGCACTGTGGCAAGGCATTCACTAGACACCGATCTTGTCAAATACATGAAAAAACTCACACTTTGGAGAAACCTTACGTGTATAAGCAATGTGGGAGGACATTTACTACGAAAAGATGCTGTCAAGAACATGCAAAAGGGGCTGGTGAGATGGCTCAGTGGTCTAAAGCACCTACTTAGAATAAGCTTTAGCAAAACCCAGGGACCACGGTTCGATCCCCCAGCACCACATGCCAGCCAGCCTGCCCCCTGGTGGGCTGAGCTGGCCACACACACACACACACACACACACACACACACATATAAATAAATTAAAAAAAAACATGCAAAAGTACATACTATGTAGAAACCATATGGAAGCAAGCAGTATGGAAAAGAATTCACTGTAAATTCAAGCTATATATGTTAGGAAAGCAGTTACACTGGGGAGAATCATTAAATGTGCTGTCAGTGTGAGAGGGCATTTACTACACACCAGTCTTGTTACGCATGTGAAATTAAACTTAGACAAACTTAAGTGGGCTATGTGGGAAAAGATTTGGTAGTAAGTCCTCAGTTTATATACATAGATTGCACATTGGGGAAGATCCCTGTGTATATAAACAATGAAAGCATTCAATGGACTTTTTTTTTTTTAATCAACCATGAGAAAAGATTCACTGGAAAATCACCCTGTAGATGTATGCGTATTTGGAAAAACCTGTGAAAATTAATCATGTTTCATCACCTGTAGGAATATATGAAAAATTTGATGTCAATACTTGTTCATATACTTTTTAAAAAATACAGTCCCAAATGGAAATATCCTTTAATATTTTTTTTCTGCTTTTCAGTAAATCATTTGTAAATAACTGAACTGACTCTATGTACTGTTTATTAGAAACAATATATTTTTTAAAATTTTATTTATTTATTTTGTGTGTGTGTGTGTGGCCAGCTCAGCCCACCAGGGGGCGGGACTGGCTGGCATATGGTGCTGGGGGATTGAACCGCGTCCCTGTGTTTTGCTAAGCTTGTTCTAAGTAGGTGCTTTAGATCACTGAGCCATCTCACCAGCCCCTAGAAACAATATTGACGTAATACATTTTTAAGCAATGATTTGTCACTTCCAAGTAGGGTTAATGTTCATGTATTTTGGTATTTCCCCTGCACCCCTGTGGAAAGGTATGGACCACTAAAACAATAAATTTTAATTCAGATTTCCCAGTACTTTGAGATTTTCTTCATGTATTTATCTTATACTCTATATATAAATAATAACTTTGAGTTTGATGTTATATGTGTGAACACAAGCATATTTAGAGCAGTGTAATCCTGTAGTTTTTGAAAGTTTGTTTCTTTATACAAAACTTGTAGATTAGCAAATTTTTTTTCATATCCTAACTAGATATTTGCCTATATCCAAAAAGTTACATAAAGTGCGTAATTTCACTTATTTTTCTTTCATGTTGAAGCCAGTGCTATGATTTATATAAAATTTGTTGTATGCACATTAATATTTTACTTTCCATGCTTATACTATTATGACTTCAAATTTGCAGGTATTTTTTTTTTAATGTGTTTAGCCCAGGGTTTCACTATGCAGCCTAGACTTGTAGTGATCCTCCTGTTTTCAGCCTCTCCAGCACTGGGATTACAAGTATCAGCCACCACACCAGGACTCTTGTGTCCAGCTTAGCATGCCCAAGGATGGGGCCAGTGCTGTGGTTCCTTGGGTTGAACCCCAGTCCCTATGCTTGCCTAGGAAGGCAATTAGTCTGTTAAATTCTCCAGCTTAATTTTACTAAAATTTACACCAATACTAAATCACTTGTGACAAATGAGATGGACCATACTTTGTCCAATAAAGGATGTAATGAATTGTGACATATCAGTCGTGCTTACTACAGAAACAGTCAATGTGAGATGCACAAATATGTAACAATTTGCATCATTGGCTTACAAAGACTGCCCACACACTCAAGATGTGGAAGGGTATAGAAGATCTTGAAGGACATGCACAAAAAATCCAGTCAAGGCCTGAGCTAGAAGTTGAAGTGTCTATGCTGGAAGCCAGGCAATGACTTTCAGTTGACAGTGAATAGTAGACTATCATCCTATAGATGTGAGCCTGTTTGGAAAAACTTGTGAAAATTTGTCATCTTTCAATACCTGTAGGCATATATGAAAATTTTGATGTCAGTAATTTTTCATAGGGCCGGGGAGATGGTTCAGTAGAATAAGCTCTTCCCTGGCAAGCACAAGGGCCTGAGTTCAATCACTGGTTCCATCAAAAAAAAAAGTAATAATAATAATTTATATACTTTTAAAAAAGCACATTTCTCTGCTGAAACACATGTAAGCCTTTGGAAACAGTCACAATGTGAGATATACAAGTAGATAAGAACTTACATGATTGGCTTATAAAGATTGCCATATGGCAGACCAGCCCAGACCCTGGATGTGTTGATTCAGGAACTGAATCCGAGCATGATGGCATGTGCCTGTAATCCTAGAAATGGGGAGACTGAACACAGAAGGATCAGTGTGAGTCTGAGCTGCATAGTGAGACTCTGCAAAATACATAATAAAAGAATGAATGAAGAAATAATAAGCCAAGTAACATTTGGCCAGGGAGGTTAGTTCAGTGGCATAAGTGCCTGCTTTGCAAGCACAAGGTCCTGAGTTCAACCCCCGGTACAAACAGAAAAAAGATGACCAATATTTAGTCTGTCAACATATTACACTGGAAGAGTATTAAGAAAGATCTGTTACAATTTTCATTTCTGTAGCTGATCATGGGATCATAGTTTGTATGCAGAACTGCTAGTGTGGCAGTTTCTGTATTTGTTGGCTTTAAACAAACACTTCAGTTTGTCTTGTTTCTTTTCCCTAAAGTGGAGATCCTTAGCATCATTCCTATAAGATGTGGACCATTTGAAATTTGGCTTAGTTTGTATTTTATAGTTTTATGTAGGTATCTCTTGTAGTTATAAAGTATTGTTATAGTTTCCCATTGGCTTTAATAACAGTGTGAGAATGCAAGGCCACAGACACCCTAATGTATCTCTTGCCATCTGAGTATATGCTTTTTTTCTCTCCATTTTGGAGTAATAGTACAGCGTTTCCTTGGCCATGTAAATCAATAAGGTCTCCAAACACTGCATTTACATTTTTTTTTCCTACAGTTTTATTGATAAACATATAGCAATGAGACAGTTTCAAATCAAATCAGAAGTACAGTTTCAACAAATAATACACTGCATATATTCTTCTTAGTGGTTAATTGCTGTACAAGATGCGGACTTGTGATCCTATTTACAAACACCATTAGAACAAATCATTCCAGTCATTAAGACAATGCAACTATATATCTACCCCAACCACTTTGAATACACAGATACAGAATGGACATTCATCGGTGTACCCCATTTTTCCTAAGTTCCGTTACTGAATATTATAGCTGTGTAAACTCAGCAAAATATTCTAAAAGAGTCCAGTAGCCCATAATAGCATTGGGTCTTCTGTTTAACTGGCAATGTCAGAAATTATTGACCTGAGTCCCCCACAGCTTAACTTAACAGCATGGCTTTATTTCTTATATTTCGTCTTCATACTTTTCTACTGGATGGTTAAGACCAAGGTAAAGCAGGACCTGTGCAACAAGAGTTGTAGCTTTTTGGTCTGAGAAGGTCAGTGAAATGCCCTCAGGATTTGTCCTGAGATCCTGTACCTCATATTGTAGAACCTTTATCAGTGCAGCCATGTGGATGAGTCACGACCATTGCTTGGCCAATGCATTTACATTTTTAACATTACATTCCTTAAGAATCATGAGACCAAAATGACCCGCAGAGTATCTTTACTTCTAGTTTACAGGTATCACTATTCTTCCTGGTACAACCCTCTGTTATGGAGCTAAGACTTCTTTCTAAGGCAGCAGAATGTAAGGTGATGAGAACAGGGTGTAGTTTTTGTTAAAATGTCTCTTGGTTTCACTGACTGGTACTACAGTTACTTCTACCCCTTCATTCCTTGACCCATGAAGCTTGGCTATGGGAGCCAAGCCCATAGAGTGCATGCTGACACAGCATAAACACAGCTTTTTCAAGAACCTTGTCCCAGCCCTCTATGCTATTTCTACCATAATTGGTGCCACAAGTACGTCTTCAAAATATTTGAACTTCGTAATGCAGCAGCATCTGGATGGTGATGAACACTGTAAACTCACTGAGTTTCATAAGGATGATGCCGTAATCTCTTTTGGCATCAAATATATTCCTTGGAGTTTAAGCCAATGCTGTTTAGAATTCCATAATCAGAGATAAGGAATCATGTAAATTAATGATTGGGAGTTTTGTTGGAAGGATGATAGGAAATATAAATCCATATCCAGAAAAACTTCCAATAAGAACAAAGCACAACCCTTCCATGGTGAAAGCAGTCCAATATAATCAGATGCCCCAGTTCAAAGGCTAATCCCCAAGCAATGGTCCCTCTCTTGGGAAAGTGTTCATCTGTGCTGTTGGCATATTGGGCCTGCAGCAGTGGCTGTAGTCAAATTATCCTTGGTGAGTGAGAGTCCATGTGACTAAGCATGCATAGCCTTCATTCCTGCCAATATACCCACTCTGTTCATGAGCCCATTGAGCAATGGAAGGGGTTTATCCCCTTTGTTGTTAAAATCCTGTTCTGCTGAGGTGACATTTTGTTGAAAATTTATAACCCTTCTCTTATATAAATAGATCTATTCACATCTTTCATCCCCAAATGTCCTTGTGACCAATTTCCTACTTATATTTCTTCATGTTTCCAAACAGCTAGTTAGACCATCAACTGCAGCCCATGAATCAGTATATAGTTGCATAGCTGGCCATCTTTCCTCCCAGGAAAAATATACTATCAATTACTTGGCCCAAAGTGCTGTCCATTGTGAAGATTTTCCTCCACCAGTGTCAAAGGTGGTATAATGCTGCAGCTATCCACTTATGGGTGATACTTGCATAACACCAGCTGTAAACAGTGGCAAGGCTTTTTCACACCCAAGGAGCTGATGCTACAATAGTACAATTCATGAGGCCACCATACTTACATGTTCCGAAAAGGAAATGTAGGAGCCACGGGCATCCAAAGACATTCTTCATGTAATGTACTCTTTTGACTTGCTCTGTCCTAACCACATGTGTACAGTTTCAGTCTAGGGCTAGAAAGTTTATATTAAATTGAAGTAGAACAGTGAAGGTATATTGCTGGTCTTCCCCTCTGAAAACAAATTATTTCATATGAGTCATGCAGATAGGTAACTAGAAGGATGGCATTTGCCAAGCCAATAGCTGCATACTAAGATCAAGTGATGGGTTGATTTCAGCAAAAAAATACCACATCTGTAAAAGTGTTGCAATTGGAGTCTACTTGATTCAGTTTGTGCTCATGTACCATCATTCTTGAGATCCATCTGTGTGCATAGGCCAAATTGAAGAATTAAATGGAGGGGCTGGTGAGATGGCTCAGTGGTCTGGAGCACCTACTTGGAACAAGCTTGGCAAAGCACAGGGACCGCGGTTCGATCCCCCGGCGCCACATGCCAGCCAGCCCCGCCCCCTGGTGGGCTGAGCTGGCCACACACACACACACACACACACACGTAAATAAATAAAAATATTTAAAAAAATAAAATAAATGGAAGTATAATGGGAATGTACTGCTTCATTCTTCAGAGCCTTGAGAATGGCAATAATCTTCCCCAATCCCTCCAGGAAAGCACTATTGTTACTTATTTTAAAAGTTTCCCAAGAAAGTAATTGTAAAGGATTCTTTTTGGTATTCCACTTATCGAGCCCTCACACTACAGTTTAAGGAACCAGTATGAGGACTGTTAAAGAACAAAGTATATCTACCCCAACTCTGCATTTGGAAAAGAAGGAATTACAGGATGAATTTGAGGACATACAAGATTAACTGTGTTGCATTTTTGCTAGAATTCCATTCATTACCTAAACTCCATAGGCCCCTACTTTTACTGGAGGGGCATAATATTTGGAATCTTGTGGAATTCTAAGTGGTTTAGAACCAGTGGCCCCTAGTGCCCAAATTTCCACATTCCTCAATTTACAGTTATTCAGGTAAATGTGCTTACGTCCTCTTGGGGAATGGTGGGAGAAAGAATAAGCATATAAATTTTTGGTGGTGCACCAGGGTCCTATCTCAAGGGGACTTGGTCTTTTCATTCAAGGAAAAGACGTGTGAAATGGTGCATATTTGGGAACTGCTTAAGGAGCCATGATTCTTGCTTACTTTGATCTGAAATAAGTCTCTTCATATTCTCTTTCTGTTTTGATACTTTGCATCTAGTAAAAGGTGGTTTTTTTTTTTTTTTTTTTTTTTTTTTTTTTGTGGAACCAGGGATTGAACTTAGGCCCTCGTGCTTGGCAGGAAAGCGCTTATTCCACTGAGCCATCTCCCTGGCCCTGAGTAAAAGTTTTATGGATTATTCTGATCATTGTTCTTTTTCTGCTGTACGTTTTCATAGGTGCCTGCACTTTGCTTTTGGCAACTATGTGTTGTCACTTCACTCCTGCCACTTTGAGAACCAATCAAACCCATTGTCTTTTTTTTTGTTTTTTTGGTTTTTTTTTTCTTCGTAGAACTCAGGCCCTTGTGCTTCCCAGGCATGCGCTTATTCTACTGAGCTATCTCCCCAGCCCTAAATCCATTGTCCTTAATTTTTACATTGAGCATCTGTAGTCCCCACTCTAAGGTCCAGCATACTGAGAAGAGCAGTTATAGGTCTGTTCACAGATACTGGTACTCCCCTCATGAATGCACTTCTCAAGGTTTTACTGAAGGGAATATTTTCTGGAACATTCCAGTGTGACAGATCTGTTCTAGCATTCCCATTTTCCTAAGCCTGTGAATCTAGAGACTTCAGCAAACAATGAAATGTAAGGCACCTCTGACTTCTTCAGTGTGGGTCATATTGTGATCCATATTTGTACCAGTGAAATAAACTATTAATACCTTTCTTTATGCCATGTGCTACAAATTGAGAATCACTGCTTAAAAGGCCCATATCAACATACCCAACCTGATCCAGTTGTATTGTTTTCATACCATTATCCCAGACATAAAATTCATTTGTATATTGCTCATCAAGCCTCTGCTTAACAAAAACTTAAAGTTCTTTCAAGAATAGTAGACATCTTCATAGTTTATACAGCATACCTCAAACTATTATTTTTTTTTTATTTGTTTAGAAACAGGGTCTCACTATGCACTTCAGGCTGGCCTTGTCCTTACTTTAGTAGCCCCCATCCTGGTCTGGAACTTGCAGAGATCCTCCTGGCTCAACTTCCTGAGTGCTGGGATTACAGCTGTGTGCCACCACACCCGGTTCTGCGGCTGATTCCGCATGGTATATGAGGCCAAGGATGGAACTCTGGTCCTTGTGCTTGCCAGGTAGGTGCTTATGCCTCCAAGCTCTCACTCTTCAGCCCCTGTACCTCAAACTTTAAATAAAGTGTGTCTTTCAAGGTCAGTCTTGTAGGAAGGGAGACAGTCGTGCATGGCGAGGGTGGATCTGAAACAATATCAGGATTATTATGTTTGGTCAACACAGAATCAGTTTTCTGCAGGTATAGTACCAGAAGCTAACTCTACAAGGGTAGGTCTGTGTATGCCCCCAGCACAAAGTAAAGAAATCTCTTTCTCTGGAAAAAAAATCTCATGAGAATTTAGGTGCTAAATACCCTCAGCCTCATGAGAGTGATCTAAATATTTCTATACCAGGACACAGGAACCTATTTGGTTTTGATAAGAGGCCTTACCTTTACTTCAGATACCCTTCAAAGCAGAGTATTAAGTACAGTTTTTCACCTAGGTGAATTATCAGGAGCCCATGAATGGGTTTTTGTAATCTTACTTGTTTCCAAAGAACAGAAAAACTTAGAAATTTTAAAGTTTTAGAATTTGAAGCTAATAATATGAATCTTAGCACTGTTTTCATTTATTTTATTGCTTTCAGAGTTAGAAGAATTAGTTTGTTGATTGGTTGAGCTAACTGTCCTTCATTAGTTTGTCCAAAGGTGCTATGAGAAACCAACAGTCATCATTATTTTTTCCACTCTGCCATAAGTATACAAAACTCTCATATACAGAGTCAGTAAATTCTTCCCATTTCATAAGTGATGATTTATGGCGATCATAAAAATCTTTGTTGTGTATGATTTTCAACAATTCACAACAAGGACTATTTTTCTTCCCCATAGCACTAGAAAGACTGATCATTCCATCTTTGTATCTCATCAGATTAGAATCCACTCCAGGAATCCTAAAGCCATGAAAAAATTTCACTTTTGCAATTGTCCTTCCCTGGAATCACTCTTATAGAAAAAATTTGCATCAGTCAATATTACTAGAGAAACTTTTTTTGTTGTTGTTTTTTGCGGAACTGGGGATTGAACTCAGAGCCTTGTGCTTGCCAAGGAAGCGCTTGTTCCACTGAGCCAGCTCCCCAGCCCCTAGAGAAACATTTAATGGAAGATACATACATTTAAAAGATTATCAAGCATTAAGAGTACTTGTTCAATACTTGCTGCATAATTTTTATTTGGACTAATCCTATCAGCTGTAGATTATCAACTGAAAAAAATACAGTGTCATTGTCATGGTGTGTGTACTGTTACAGAAGCAGTCTAAGTTACATATGTGAGCAGCACTGGTGCAGCAGAAACAGCTGACTGGGGATTTGTGTCCTAGTTCAGGGTTTCAGTGGCACTGTAGGAAGCTGCCAATTTCTTTCTTTTTCTTTTCTTTTCTTTTTTTTTTTTTTTTTTTTTTTTTT
>NW_004524831.1:966351-971309 GCF_000260255.1 Octodon degus | reverse complement strand
GGCAAAGCACAGGGACCGCGGTTCAATCCCCCAGCACCACATGCCAGCCAGCCCCGCCCCCTGGTGGGCTGAACTGGACACACACACACACACACACACACACACACACACACACACACAAATATTAAAAAAAGTTCAGCTGTGAACTTGCTCTCTAGCCCAAGTTGGCCTGTAACTCATGGCCATCCTTCTCCTGTTTACAGCCTCCCAATGGCTGGGATTTCAGTCACCAGCCACCTGCCACCTAGCCCAGTCTCATTCGCAGTCACAGCAGGCCCCAGGGGAGGGACCTGCACTCCAGGCCCAGAAATCTAATACCCCCTACTCCCACTGCCTGCCCCTGAACCTGCTTGCAGATACTTTAATCTGCTGAGCTATTTGGCTGGCCCAGCTTTTATAGTTTTTATTTTTCTTTATTTTTTCTTTATTTTTTTATTTTTTTGTACTTGAGGGAAGGGTCTACACGGTTTCAGGGTTTCACTACTAGATCGGACTCCTAGTGATCCTAGTATAAACACCTGTTTACAGCCTCCCAAGAGCCAGTCTCATTTGTCCTCTCAGCGCGCCCCGCCCCGGGGATGGAGGCAGGGGCCAGGTGGCACAGCAGGCCCAGGAATCAGCCCCTATGCCTGCTTGCAAGCGCTTTAATCCGCTGAGCAATTTGGCCAGCCCTATAGATTTTAGAAAACTTTTGCAGTGTAATTAATAGAGATCTCAAAAACTAAAAATCAAAAGGAATAAAACTTTTAACACCCATGATGGCACAGTTATTAAAATGGGCACTAGGCTGACACTGCCCATCTTATGTGATTGGGATATCCAGGTATACTGGCTTTTCATAGTTGCTTTGATAGCTGTAGTTGTTGGATAGTCACAGTGGGGTAATTTTCACTATTTCCAGGGGCTAGCCTGGCCAGATTTGGTGCAGAAAGGGATCATCTCTAAGGATAGTGTTGCCAGCCTGGAAGATGTGAAAGAAATCACCAGGAGAGGTGGTCCTCTGGGGACTGCGGCTAATGAGGGGTGTAAAGAGAACTTTGGGCAGTGGGGGAAATGGGTGTTGGGAGGCTGAAGAGAGCTCAGAGGCTGACTAATCAGGGAGAGGTCTGGCGGGGAGGGGGATCAAGAGGACCTCAGGGAGTCACACATGCACCTGGTGTGTGGTGGAGTGGCCAGGGGGAGTTGGGAGAGTGAATGGCAATGACCCCTGGTTAGAGGGGCAGTGGATGGCTCAAGCTCTGGGGATGGGACCCTGGAAGGCAGCTCTGGGTGTGTAGGATGGGTGCATACCAGCTAGTTAGTGGAGGCCCACAGCTCCAGGGATTGCGTCAGGGGAGGGCGCCATGCAGGCTGCCTGGGGTTGCCATGGCCCGGGACTCACAGGCAAGCTCTGCTAAGGGACGTGGCCTGTGTTTGGGTGCTGCTGTGGGTTTCAACGGGGTAAGGTGTGTGTTGCACAGACTTCTGCTAATTACACATTAAGGAAAACTCAATAGTATTGTACGTGGTCATCCAGAGGCACTGGGGCTTCAGACTGGGGAAAGGTGAAGTTTGAGATTCTGCAGAAGGCAGGCTAGCAGACGGGGGTGTCTGCACAGTTTTGATTGATTGATTGATTGATTGATTGATTGAGCACCAATAGAGGTATGAGACAAAAAGAAGGTAGGAGAATTTCCCACTGGGCGCACATGTAGGTGTTTGTCAGATACATACCTGGTGTGGCGAAAGGAGGTGCAGCAGGACCTATACTGAACGTCCTCAGTCATCATCACCTGATGGGGCATAACTACTCTCCCTGCAGAATGCACAAGTGATAGTACGAGGTTTATGGGGGGAAGGATAAGTGGGCTTTTATTGCTTCAAAGAATGAGAGAAGAAGCAGAACTTAGAGGAAATGGACTGCGGAGAGAAGGGAGGTTTAGTGGAGTGGGGTTAAATTTCAGAGAAAAACCCCTGAAGGCCAAAAGCAGTGGCTCTGGGAACTTGAAAGCAGCTGCCTGCACAACCGGCCTGGAGTGGGGGGAGGAGGGGTGCTGGGTGGGCCTAGACCTTGCAGAACGTTGGAAGCCCAGAATGGGAAGCCAGGTGACCAGACCTGAAGCACTCAGATAACTGGGAGATAAAGCTGCCTGGATATAGATCATCTTAGAGGCAGGGTTAGGGAGAAAAAGAAAGAAGGAGAGGGAAACTGGGGGACTTACTCAATCTGAAATGTCCAGCAGGGGCCAGGGAGATGGCTCAGTGGAATAAGCGTTTCTCTGAAATGTCCAGCAATATCTGGTATGCAGAAGTGGCAGGAGGCATAGGTACTGTGGTCTGAGGATGTGGCCAGGTGGCTTTGCTTGGGGTCGAGGTTCAAGAGAGCTTAAACACTTCCAAAGAGGGTTTGTTTTCCTTCCTGGATCTTGGCACAAAATTGTAGCATAATTTTTTCCCTTCTTGGGCTTTGGCATAAAAATGGATATATAACCCTCAGAGACCACCAGGCTTGTACAAATGCAACATGGTACAGTTTTTACTGTGCCTGGGTTCTGGCAGAGTGCAAGAAGAACTGCCTAGAACAAAGAAGTGTGTCCCTTATACAGATATTGAGAAAAAGCAGGGGACATCAGGAAGGAAAATTCCAATGAAAATAATAGTTTAAGTTTTCTGGCAATGTGGCATCTATCTCACTGAACTGAGTCCTTTGAAGTGTTAGCTGTAAATTCTTGGGTGTCTCCACGACCTGCAAATTTGCTTGTCCTACCTTTTCTCCTTTCCTTGGTGTTTCACCTGTGACAGTCTCAGTACAGAGCTTTGTTCCCTGCAAAGAGCAGTGTTTCTGCTGGCCAACAGGCTGGGACTCAGGAAATGTGTTTATCTCTTTATTATTAGTATTTATCTATTTATTTATTAGTTATTTATTTATTTTTGTGGTACCAGGGATTGAACTCAGGACCCTATGCTTGCCAGGCAGGCACTTATTCTACAGATCTATCTCCACAGGCCCTGTGTTTATCTTTAATACTCAAGCATTTTCTGGAAAAAGTCTGAAGTTTCTCTAAGGCAATTGGAATACTTGCTTTTATCTTTATTCTTACAGAATATTGCCGTCATGCTACTCCCATGTCTTTACACAAAACTTGTGTTCTTCTTAGGGGCCTTATATTCATCTTGGTGCATAAAAACAAGTAGATGAAGAGACAATGTGAAAATATTGGCAATGACAGTGACTGCCTCACTTCCAACAGCAAGTCTTGCTTCTAATCCATTTTCCCTAGGCTTCCACGGACTCACGATGCTTTCTCACACTCAGGGATTAATTCTTTCATAGAATATTGACACTGGATCGTTCTGAACGCTTTTGTGATCCACTTTCTGGAAGAGTCCACTGAGTACATTAAGAAAACTAATAAAAGCTAGGAATAAAGCCTTTCAGGGCAAGCGTTCTTCACAGGAGGTGAGATTGCCACCATGGGAGGAGACTGAACCACAATTTGTTTTGTTAAGAGTTCTTCCCATGAGCCCCACCCAAGCTGGAAGTTTGCTTCTTCCATAAAACTTAGCCCTCAGGCACTCAATGGATCCGGAACTAAGCAGAGCTGAGAGAACTGTCAGTCTCGAACTACCCAATCAGGTGGGCTGAGAGAGGAGGGCACTTCCTGTGTCATGTCGGTAAACAGTGAGTCGTGACTTCTTTGCTGATAGACCCCTCTTAATTAGAGCATACTTTGAGCGCTTCTGCTGGCCGCAGCCTGCATTGGAAGGATTCTGGAAGATTCTCAAGCCATATAATGGTGAAGTTGTGGGATGGTGCGGGTGTGGATGGATTCGGTTGTGTTTGGGAAGGAAGAGGCCACAGTGAGCTATAGCGATGATAGGCTCTGCTTCGTGTGTGTCAGAGGTTTCCCTAAACTTTGGCTAGGCATCTTTATCTTTTACTTTTTCTGCTTTTCTCAGGCAGAGGCAGTTCTGAGTTCCCAGCGTCCTAATCCTCTGTGACCCTGCTAGCCCTGAATGCTTTCCTGGGTGGCTCCAGATGCAGCCTTTTTGTTTTTGAACATGGCCCTTTGTCAAACATAGGGTGGCTAAGTGTGTTTGGATTTTAGTCTGAATCTTCTCACCTGTTACACTGATACTGTGATCTGTGTTTCAGCTAGTACCGTGCTGATTTTATCACAGTAGCTTTGTAGTATAATTTTTTTTGTGTGTGGGATTTTGATGTCCCCTAATTTTCCTTTATTACTGAGAATTGATTTTGGTATTCTAGGTCTTCTCTGGTTCTAAATGAATTTTAAGAATATTATCTTGTCCAGGGAAAATTTCAGTGGCACACTGCCTGCCTGGCAAGTTTGAGGTCGTGAGTTAAACTCCAAGTCAAAAAAAAAAAAAAAAAAAAAAAAGGCTTTAGTTCAATGATGTGTATGCTAGTGGTATTTCCATTGGTATTTATAAATTCCATATAACAATTTTGGGACTATGGTTATTTTCACTATATTCGATCTTCCTATTCATAAGCAAGTGATGTCTTACATTTTCTGATACCCTATTTGATCTTTTTAAAGAATACTATAAAGGATACTTTATATCATTTTTTAGTCTGATTCCTAAGAATTTCTTTCATTTTATTTTATTTTTGGGGGATTTTTTTGGGGGGTGGGCAGAACTGGGGATTGAACTCAGGCCCTTGCGCTTGCCAGGGAGGCACTTATTCTACTGAGCCATCTCCCTGGCCCCAAGAATTTCTTTTATACAAGGAGGATGTTACTGTGAAGTACATTTCTGTCTTATTTCTCACTATGTTTGTTGTTTGTGTATAGGTGTACTGTTGATTTTTGAGTGTTGACTTAGTATCAAGCTGTTGGAACTTTTGTGGAATTCTTTGTAGAGTGTATGTCTTCTGCAAATAATAATAATTTAACTTCTTTTCCTATTCTCATTCCTTTTTTAATTTTTATTTATTTATTTATTTATTTATT
>NW_004524831.1:962483-966071 GCF_000260255.1 Octodon degus | reverse complement strand
CACACACACACACCACTCTCTCTCTCTCTCTAATAAATAAAATAAAAAAAAAACAAATTTCACTGAACAAAGTAATAGTAATTCTACGATGGTTCTATAATGCATGATGCTATCTTCAGATTAGTTGCTCAGCCTACTAAATATAAAAGTGCAGGGTTTGCTTAAAGAAAAACAACAAAACAGTTACTTTTCTTTCTGTCTCTTTTCTAATAGATTCCACTAATGTTTTCAGAATTGTATTTAATAGGAGTTAAGAGAGTAAACATCTTTGTGTTGTTCTTGATTACACAGTGAAAGCTTTCATTTTTTCGACCATTTTATGTGCTGTTAGCTGTTTGTTTTCTCATAGATGGCTGAAGGAATATGAACATTATTATTGGTAACTTACTATTTAAATCTTGTATGTCTAATTCTCAAAATACTTTGGTGATTTAACGATAGTAATATAAACATTTTGGTGTATTCAAAACCTTTCCTGGGCTGGTGAGATGGCTCAGTGGTCTAAAGCACCTACTTAGAACAAGCTTGGCAAGGCACAGGGACCGTGGTTCAATCCCCCAGCACCACATGCCAGCCAACCCCGCCCCCTGGTGGGCTGAGCTGGCCACACACACACACACACACACACACACACACACACACACTCACATAAATAAATAAAAATTAAAAAAATTTTATAAAAAATAAAAAAAAATTTTTTTAAAAAACCTTTCCTTATGGGGTATGGGGCAGTAGCTGAGAGCATATGTGTGCTGAATTCCTTAACTGACTCAAATTTTGCATTCCTTACTTATGACCACTATCATTCTTTAGCAGCTTCTCCTTAGTTTGCCATGTGTGATTTTCCATTGATGGTGTTCTTTTTGTTTCTTTCCTTGTAATTTGCAAAAACTTATGGAGGTGGTGTGGGAAAATATTTTGAGACATTTTGTCTCACTCTTCACAAATGCTGATATCTGAATCAAGGGAAAAGTACTTTTTCATTAGTTCTTTTTGTCATGAGTGTAAGATTTCTCAAGTTTACTGAACCATAATCATATCTATCTGCAAGTGTAATAGGACAGTGTTTTCTCTGGACATTAGAATGAAGTCACTGGTCTATGGATTTGTGGAACTACAAAAAAAAAAAAAGTCACTGTGGAATGTATCAGGGTTTTTTTTTTTTTTTTTTTTTTTTTAATGTTTTTGGTACAGGGTCTCACTATGCAGCTCAGAATCATAGTGATCCTTCTGTTTTTAGCCTTCCCACTGCTGGGATTACAAGCCTGTGCCACCAAGCCTGGTCTTGGTGGCCAGCTCAGCACTTGGTATTAGGGCCAGCATGGCATGTGGTACCTGGGATCAAACTCCATTCCATGCACTTGCCTAATCAGGCATTTATTCTGCGGAGCTGTCACTGGTCCACAGTTGCTGTGATTTTCCACATCTTAATTTTCTTGACTATTTTAAGATTTTCTGGGGCTGGGGAGATGGCTCAGTAGAATAAGTGCTTTCCTGGCAAGCGCAAGGGCCTGAGTTCATTCCCTGGTCCTGCCCCCCTCCCCCAAAAAAAAAAAAAGATTTGGTCTTGTTTTTATACTCAGTGTTTATCTTGAGTTAGATATGTTATATATTGTAGGGATTTGTGTTCATTGATCTTTATTCTCTAATGAGTTAAAAATGTCTTAGTCATTGCAGGCTGATCAGGGCCACAATCTCCCAAACAAGTGAATGGTGAAGACTTAAATAAATAAGACAGATGGTGTAATTTCAGGGTTCTAGTAGGTTCCAACCCCTCTAACAGAATTTGAGATTCTGTGGAACTCAGAAAGAACTTCACAGGGTGACCCATATTTATTAGGTTTTCAAAAGAGAGGGGTATTTAAGTAAACACAAGCGTTTTTGTAGGACATTGGGAAATATTTTAGTGAAGTAGTGAATTATGTCAGTCAGAAGAACTACCTTATCTTTAGACTGACCTTTATTGTAGGAGTGTGGAGACTGCATCTGCAGGCTTTTGGTTGATTGGGATTGAAGCCAGCTGCCCTCAACTGTGATCTTATCTTGTCCATTGAGACATCCCAACCTCACAGGCCAATACAGACCACAGTGGGGACCAGTGATTCTGAGAGGTTCACTTTCTATGAGTCTGCTACCTGTCTCCAGACAAGGGGTCTAGTCCTTGGACAAACTCATATGTAAATATGAAAAGCCAATTGTTTAATACTAAATCTTGCTCAGAGCTGCTTTGTAGTGTTCTCCATCAGTTCTCTATACAAAATCACTGTACTATGTACATAGCAAATGTTATAGTCTTGTTTTATATATTTCCCATCGTTTTCACAGAGTTCACTTTCTCCTGATCCCTTTTTATGCTTCTATTCTCCTTTTTCCCCATTTTTCTCCCCACCCCTCCATTGTTCCCCAACTCATCTTAACATTTTCTTCTCAGATGCCTCAAAAAATGAAAAACTGGGGGTTCCATTTGATCTAGCTATTCCCTGTGTTAATTTGTCCTCAAAAGAATTAAAAGCATCATACCACAGTGATCTGCTTATACTGGCATAGTTTGTAACAGAGAAATCTTGAAAACAGCCCAAGCATCCATCAACTGATGAAAGCATAAAGATCTTGTTTTTGTTTTTATAAAAGGGCATATTTCTTTGCTATAAAGGCTAAGCTTGTGACACATCTAGGTAAATGCATGGACACTGAGCTCCCACCCTGAAATGAAATAAAGTTTGACTTACATGTGTAAATATCACATGGTTTCTCTTGCATGAAAAACGAAAACAGTGAATAAAGAACAACTTCATATACTTGTTTGTTTATTTGTTTATTTATTTATTTATTATGTTTAAAAAATATTTATGGGCTGGCAAGGTAGCAGACTAAGCACCTGCTTGGGCAAGCACAAGGTCTGTGGTTTGATTACCGGCACCACAGGCCATGCCAGCCACAGCCCCTGTTGTGCTATGTCGGCGATGGTGTCCGGGCATGGTGGGATACACCTGGAATCCCAGCATTGGGGTGGTGAAAACAGAAGAATCATTGTGAGTCTAAGCTGCATAGTGAGACCTGTAACAAATACATTAAAAATAAATAAATAATGAAAACTGATTCAGATTTTAAAATATTGCCTATGTGCCATATGAGAAACAATGACTTCATTCTATGAATGGTCATGTGTATAATTTGTTGTTCCTCAAAAGTATTCTGTGGGTATTTTTCTGATTCTACTTTTTGGAAATGGTGATTGACTAGCTCCTTGTATAAGTGGTGATTTAGAAACACTACACAAATACAATTTCTGTAATCCTACCAGGAAATCACTTGTACTAATTACTTTGTTTAGCAGACAGTGGCAATTTAGCATCAAAATTGTTTGTAAAACTATGTATATGGGGGGCTGGTGAGATGGCTCAGTGGTCTAAAGCACCTACTTAGAACAAGCTTAGCAAAGCACAGGGACCAAGGTTCAATCCCCCAGCACCACATGCCAGCCAGCCCCACTCCCTGGTGGGCTGAGCTGGCCACACACACACACACACACAATAAATAAATAATAAATTAAAAAAAACTATGGGGCTGGTGAGATGGCTCAGTGGT
>NW_004524831.1:954366-962198 GCF_000260255.1 Octodon degus | reverse complement strand
TTTTTTTTTTTTTTTTTTTTTTTTTTGTGGAACCGGGGATTGAACTCAGGCCCTTGCGCTTGCCAGGGAAGCGCTTATTCCACTGAGCCATGCCCCGGGCCCCTTCAATTCAGCTTTGACAAAAGAAGAGTTCAAGTTCCCAGGGTACTAATGTTGACCTTTTAATCAGGGATTGAACTCAGGCACTTGTGCTTGCCAGGCAAGCGCTTACTCTACTGAGCTATCTCCCCGGCCCCAATGTTGACCCTCTATCAAAACATATGTCTGTGATTATTTAGGAGGCAGTGACCATGGAGGATGTAGCTGTGAACTTCACCAGGGAGGAGTGGACTCTGCTGAATTCAGCCCAAAAGAAGCTCTACAGAGATGTGATGTGGGAAACATTTAGGAATATAAAGGCTATAGGTAAGGATGACATTCTTTTCTCATGTGTGCAATGAGAGAGCATCGGTCCTTGTTCATGGGCACAGATTCATTAAGTAGATTGTGAAAACATTGTGGACAGTGTCACAACCCCATTTACCTTATACCATGAATGTAATTTCTAACTGCTAATTTTTGCATAATGATATGGTGACTTTTTGTATTTCTGTGGCTATCATTCAGGAAAGACTTGGGACAACCAACAAATGGAAGAAAAATACAAAAATTGCCCTACAAATCTAAGGTAAGTTGCATTCATTAAAAAAAGCAATATTTCTCAAGAAGCTATGTGTGAACAGAAATATTACACTTATTGTTGGTGTTCTTACAGGTTGCTTTTGTATAATCTAAACTGTGAATAGAGAAGTGTTACAATATAGGAAACTAAATTAGTAGTTTAATTGTGCAAGAGGCACTTTCTCCTATATTAGCAGAACAAAATCATGATCAACATCATGAAAGTGTATGAAGTTGCACTTAGGAATTCTGTATAGGCGTATATAAAAATAATCATATTTTAGCAGGAACTCATCTTCATCCTATATATGTATATTTGAATATATGTACATTATCTAAAAATTATTAACTTGGAAGCAACATTGAAAATGTACAGGAATCCTAGAGTGTTAATAAAATGTTTGAAAACATTCTTGAGAGAATTGTGTGTATTCATGTTTTAAATTCCCCAGTATGCACGCTTATGTTATTGGTGGGAATATAAAATAAAACTATTTGAATCATTGCTGCCTAAAAAAAATACAAATAAATCTTTGACTTTGATCCAGGCAAAATTACATATGCATATACTGAAAGATTTAAAAATATATCTTAGTGATATATATGTACTTATACTCAAAGTAGGGGGGGCCAGGGAGATGGTTTGGTAGAATAAGTGCTTCCTTGGCAAGCGCAAGGGTCTGAGTTCCATACCCAGTTCTGCCAAAAAGAAAAGAACAAAACAAAACAAAAAACCAAAACAAAGTAGGGTATGCATGGTTTCTCATAGTAATTCAGTTATGGAAATAATTCATAGTACCTAAGCACCAATCAGTGTATGCATGGAAGCAGAGAATGTGGGATAGGTATAGCATGGTGGTGCTTTTGTATAATCTCAGCACTCTGGTTAACGGAATCTGCACGGTGACTTGAAATTCATTCTGCCCCAATAAATGATTAATATTTCTCTCAAAATAAGAATTTTTTTAAAAACCTAGAAACATATTTAATTGCTCATACATTTGTTTCATTGTCAGCACTAAAAAAATATGGTACATGTGTTCTGATAAGCAGAAAGAAGTATCTCATCTTCTGACTACAAAAAAGAAGGTACTCCACCTCAAAATGTTAAATGCAGTAACTTAGACACTGAAAGTGAATTATCAAGTGTTATATTATGTGAGATACTAAAGTATAAGTTTGGGATTATAAATTAAGAAATGAAGGGGCTGGGGAGATAGCTCAGTAGAATAAATGCTTGCCTGGCCAGTGCAGAGTCCTGAGTTCAATCCCTTGTACCGAAAAAAGAAAGAAAAAAGAAATGATAAAAGACAAGAGTCTTGGGGGAAGGATGGCAAAGTCATAAATATGTAGTATACACATGAATTAATCACTTAAATTCAACTTGATTTTAGCTACTGCAAATGCATGAGAATTCAAAATCCAGAAATGATTGTATTTCTTTGATAAATGGTCATCTTGGAGGCATGCTTCAGGGCTTTCAACCTATTCATTCTGAAAATGTCATAGCAGGCACTAGCCAGAACTTGTTGATACGGAGGCCATTTTATTGAGATTGATATTTTGTCTTTGCAGAAATGAGGAGGGAGCAAAATGTTATCAATATAAGTCTTGCAATCAGCATGAAAACAGATTGAATCATAGTTCAGATGTGAACGTGGATATGCAACAAGCTGTTTTAAAGCCAGCCAGAAGTCCTATTTGTAGAGTACCCCTGATTGGGCACTCAGCATTAAATGTGCCTATTTTACTTCACAGTGGAGAGAAGCCACATGATTATTTGGGATTTGGTGACAAGCTGAGCAAGTATAATGAACATGGAAAAACCAGCAATGATAACCAATCCTTTCAGAAGAATGTAAGAACAAAATATGGAAAGAAACCCAATCAATATGAGCAGTATGGGACACCGTACTCTGAACTTAGTGAAAGAACTAACCCTGGAGGGGAAACCACTGTTGGTCAGGAAAGTGTGAAGGCTTCCACCACCCACAGTGGTTTTCAGATCCATAAAAGAATTCACACTGGAAACAATAAATATGTTTGCAAGCAATATGGAAAAAGTGTCAATACTGAAACTGGTAAAATTCAGGAAACCATACCCATGGATGAAAAAACTAATGTATGTGGAGAAGCATTCAAGAGAAGCACTCAATGTCAAAGTCATGAAAATGTTCACAAAGGGCAGAAACCTCATATATGTAAACACTGTGGGAAAGCTTTCACCAGACGCAGTTACTGTAAAATACATGAAAGAAATCACACTCTGGAGAAACCTTATGTGTGCAAGCAGTGTGGGAAGGCATTCACTATGGAACAATCTTGTCAAATACACGAAAGAATTCACTCTGGGGAGAAGCCTTATGTGTGTAAGCAATGTGGAAAAGCATTCACTACAAAGCAGTATTATAATCTACATGAAAACTTTCATGCAGGAGAGAAACTTCATGTGTGCAAGCACTGTGGGAAGGCATTCACTACCCGTAAATCTTGTCAAATACATGAAAGAATTCACACTGGGGAGAAACCTTATGTGTGCAAGCAGTGTGGAAAAGCATTCCCTATATGGGGTAATTTTAAAAGACATGAAAGTACTCACAAAGGGGAGAAACCTTATGTATGTAAACAGTGTGGGAAAGCATTCACACTGAGCAGTAATTGTAAAAGACATGAAAAAGCTCACACTGGGGAAAAACCTTATATGTGCAAGCAGTGTGGGAATGCGTTCACAACGCAAGGTTCTCGTCAAAGACATGAAAGAATTCATACTGGGGAGAAACCTTATGTGTGCAAGTATTGTGGCAGGGCATTTAGTACACACCAATTTTGTCAAATACATGAAAGAACTCACACTGGGGAGAAACCATATGTGTGTCAGCAATGTGGAAAGGCATTCAGTAGAAGTACTAATTATAGAATTCATGAAAGGACTCACACAGGGGAGAAACCTTATGTGTGCAAGCACTGTGGAAAGGCATTCACAACACACCGATCTTGTCAAGTACACGAAAGAACACACACTGGGGAGAAACCTTATGTGTGTAAGCACTGTGGGAAAGCATTTGCTGCATACCCATATTGTCAAATACATGAAAAAACTCACAGTGGTGAGAAACCTTATTTGTGCAAGCTGTGTGGCAAGGCATTCACTAGACACCGATCTTGTCAAATACATGAAAAAACTCACACTCTGGAGAAACTTTATGTGTGTAAGCAATGTGGGAAGGCATTCACTACAAAAAGATCCTGTTTAAGACATGAAAAACTACATACTAGGTAGAAACCATGTGGAAGCAAGCAGTATGGAAAAGAATTCAGTGTAAATTCAAGCTATATATGTTAAGAAAGCAGTTACACTGGGGAGAATCATTAAATATGCAGTCAATGGGAGAGGGCATTTACTACACACCAGTCTTGTTACGCATGTGAAATTAAACTTAGACAAATTTAAGTGGGCTACTTGGAAAAAGGTTTGGTAGTGTGTGCTCAGTTTATATACGTAGATTGCACGTTGGGGAAGATCTGTGTGTATATAAACAAGCATTTAATGGACTTTTTTGTTTTGTTTTAATCAACCACAAGAAAGAAGTCATTGGAGAATAGCCCTGTATGTGTAAGCCTATTTGGAAAAGCTTGTGAAAATTTCACATCTTTTATCACCTGTAAGCATATATGAAAAATTTGATGTCAATACTTGTTCATGTACTTTCAACAAAATACATACCCAAATGGAGATAACCTTGAATATATTTTTTTCTGCTTTTCAGTAAATCGTTTGTAAATAACTGAACTGAGTATATGTTGTGTTTATTAGAAACAATATTGACATAATACATTTTTATGTAAACCATCATTTCTAACTTCCAAGTAGCAATAATGTTCATGTTTTTTGATTTTTCCCACCCAGTGGAAAGGTGTAGATCACTAAGGGAATAAATATTATTAGTAATTTAAAATTCAGATTTCTTACTAGCTTTGAAATTTCTTTTCTTTCTTTTTTTTTTTTTTTTTGCAGAACGGGACCATTGCCTTGCTCATCTTTTACATATAACTGTATGGCTTGACATTGTCAAATTCAATTTTTTTTTTGCAGAACTGGGGATTAAACTCAGTCCTTTGTGCTTGCCAGGCAAGAACTTATTCTACTGAGCTATCTCCTTGGCCCTGATATTTTCCTCATGTATCCACCTCATAGTCTATATATAAATTTATGTGTGTAAGCAATGTGGGAAGGCATTCACTACAAAAAGATCCTGTTTAAGACATAACTTTGAATTTGATATTGTATATGTAAACACAGACATATTTAGAGCAGTGGAATCCTGTAGTTTTTAAAAGTTTGTTTCTTTACACAAAACTTTTTTTTCTTTACACAAAACTTGAAGATTAACAAATGATTTATTTTTCCCATCCTAATGAAAATATTAGCCTGTATCCAACCATTAGATAAAGTGCATAATTTCGCTTTACTTTCATGTTGAAGCCAGTAAATTGATTCACATAAAATTTTGTTCACATCAACATTTTACTTTTCATGCTTATATTATTATGACTTTCAGTTCGGTAGTTTTTTTTTTTTTTTTTTTTTTTTTTTTTTGCGGAACTGGGGATTGAACTCAGGCCCTTGCGCTTGCCAGGGAAGTGCTTATTCCATTGAGCCATCTCCCTGGCCCCCCTTTTTTTTATGTATTTAATCACTATGCAGCTTGGACTTATAGTTATTCTCCTGTTTTCAGCCTCTCCAGCACTGCAGTTACAAGCACAAGCCACCATACCTGCACTCAGTGTCCAGCTCAGCATGCTGAAGTACAGAGCCAGTGCTGTATTTCCTTGGATTGGACCCCAGTCCCTGTGCTTGCCTAATAAGGCACTTACTCTGCTGAGCTATCTCGCCAATTTTACTAAATTGATAATAATAAACCACTTTGCCCTGAGTTTTGGATTGTGACACATCAGAAATAAAGGATACCATGAATTTTAATGGATCAGTCAGTGCTTACTACAGAAACAGTCATAATGTATTACACACAAATATATAAGAATTTACATGATTGGCTTATGAAGACTGCCCATACACACAAGATGCAGAAGAGAGAACAAGGTCTTGTGTGACATACAAAAAATCCAGTGAAGGCCTGAGCTAGAAGCTGAAGAGTCTGCTGGAAGCCAGACAGTGACTTTCAGTGTGACAGTGAATAGTGGAACTCCTCTGCTGAAACACATGTAAGCCTTCAGAAACAGAGTGAGCTGCATAGTGAGACTCTGTGCCAAATACATAATAAAAGAATAAATAATAATAGAAGTAACACTGGACCAGGGAGATAGCTCAGTGGCATAAGTGCAGCAGTGGGTGTAGTCAAAATAGCCTCTGAGTGAGAGTCCATGTGACTGAGCATGCATAACCATCATTCCTGCCAATAAGCCCACTCTATTCATGAGCCCATTGAGCAATGGAAGGGGTGACTGGAGAGCGCTGACTGCTCTCCAGGAAATGAATCACTTTATCCCCTTTCTTGTTAAAATCCTGTTCTGCTGAGGTCACATTTTGTTGAGCATTTATAATGCAAATGTATTTACGTTCCTTCCCTATACAGATAGTTCTATCCAAATCCTTCATCCCCAAATAGTTTTGTGACCAATTTCCTATTTATGTTTCTTCGTGTTTCTGAACAGTTGCATTGTTGGCCATCTTTCCTCCCAGGAAAATCATACTGTCACTTACTCCGGCCAAAGTGCAGTCCATTGTGAAGATTTTCCTCCACCAGTGTCAAGAGAAGATGTCTTCAAAAGTGGCTATAAGGCTGCAGCTATCCACTTACGGTGACGCTTGTATAACATGATGAAGCAGCAGTAAACAAGAGGCTTTTTCTCACACTAGGAGCTGATGGTCCAATGGTCCAATTCATGAGGCCATACTTACATGTGGAGGAAAGGAAGTGATCAGGAAAGTGTAGGAGCCATGGACATCTGAGGATATTCTTCACGTAATGTACTCTTTTGACTTGCCCTGTCTTACGTGTGTACAGTTTCAGTCTAGGGCTGGAAAGTTTATATTGCATTGAAGTAGGACAGTGAAGGTGTATTGCTGGTCTTCCCCTCTGAAGGCAAATTATTGGGGCTGGGGAGATGGCTCAGTAGAATAAGCGCTTCCCAGGCAAGTGCAAGGGCCTGAGTTCAATTCCCAGTTCCACCAAAAAAAAAAAAAAAAAAAAAAAAGAAAGCAATTTATTTCATGTGAATTACATGGGTGGGTAACTAAAAGGCTGGCATTTGCCAAATCAATAGTTGTATACCAAGATCAAGAGATGGATTAATTTCAGCAAAAGACACCACATCTGTAAAGATGCTGCAACTGGAGTCTTTACTTGATTCAGTTTGTGCTCATGTACCATCATTCTTGAGATCCATCTGTGTGCATAGGCCAAATTGAAGAATTAAATGGAAGTATACTGGAAATGTACTGCTTCATTCTTCAGGGCCTTGAGAATGGCAATAATCACTGCAATCCCTCCAGGAAAGCACTATTGTTACTTATTTTATAATTTTCCCAGGAAGGAAAATTGTAATGGCTTCTTTTTGGCATTCCCTTTGTCCTAGCCCTTACATTTTGAGGCACCAGTATGAGGATGCTGCCAAGTACTAATTATATCTACCCCAACTGTGCATTCAGAAAAGGAGAAGTAATTACAGGATAAATTTGAGGACATAACAAGATCAATAGTGAGTTGCATTTTTGCTAGAATTCCATTGAATTTTAGCAGTTAGGTAAAACTCCATAGGCCCCTATTGTTACTGGAGGGCTATAATATTTGGAATCATTGGTATCAGCAGTGGTTTAGAACCAGTGGCCCCTCGTCCCCAAATGTCCACATTCTTCAATTTATAGTTTTTCAGGTAAAAGTTTTTAAGTCCTTTTTGGGAATGATGGGAGAAAGAATGAGCATATGGTGTACCAGTGTCCTGTCTCAAGGTGACTTACTTATGACATGGTGCATTTCACAACTTGCTACCTGGTTTAGGAGCCATGATTCTCACTTACTTTGACCTGAAGTAAGTCTCTTCATTTTCCCTTACTTGTTTGTTTTTTCTTTTTCTTTCTTTCTTTCTTTCTTTCTTTTCTTTCTTTCTTTCTTTCTTTCTTTCTTTCTTTCTTTCTTTCTTTCTTTCTTTTT
>NW_004524831.1:950047-953916 GCF_000260255.1 Octodon degus | reverse complement strand
GGGCACTTTTGGCCAGCTGGAGAGGTGTGAGGTTTGAACTCCAGCAACCTGAGGCTGACAGCTTTGTGGAAGCAGCCTCTTAAAGGCCTGAGCTAGGGCCAGGCCCCCACTTCCTTACTTTTTTGATACTATGTGTCTTAGTTACTCTTCTCTCATTGCTGGGAGCAATACCCAACACCCAAAATGAAGGAAGGAAAGGTTTATTTAGCTCAGTTACTGGCACAAGGCAGAGAACAACCTTTCTTGGCAGAGGCAAAGAGCAAGAATGCAAGGGAGGGGTAGCAGCACAGGCAGCTAGCTTCTCTTCCCTCCTTACATTGTAATGCAGATTACCTGCCCCAGGGCAGGTGCCCCATCCACACCCATGCTAATCAATCACAAACTCCAGAAGCCACCCCAAGACTGCAGGAAGCTTTGAGGGGTGGACACCTAGACACAGACCATAACACTATGTATCTAGTAAAACTTTTGTGGATTATTCTGATCATTTTTTTTTCTGATCATTATTCTTTTTCTGCTATGCATTTTCATAGGTGCCTGCACTTTGATTTTGGCAATTATGTGTTGCCACTTCACTCCTGCCACTTTGAGAACCAATCAAACCCATTGTCCTTAGTTTTTCCATTGAGCATCTCTAGTCCCCACTCTAAGGTCCAGCATACAGAGAACAGCAATGATTGGACTGTTCACAGATGCTGGTGCTCTCCTCTTGAATCCATTTCTCAAGGTTTTACTGTAGGGAATATTTTCTGGAACATTCCAGTGTGACAGACTAGGATTGACATGACAGATCCGTTCTAGGATTTGCATTTTCCTAAGTGTGTGAATCTAGAGACTTAAACAGTAAACAGTGAAATGTAAGGCACCTCTAACTTCCTCACTGTAGGTCATATTGTGATCTGTATTTGTACCAGTGAAATAAACTATTAAAACCTTTCTTTAGGGGCTGGTGAGATGGCTCAGTGGTCTAAAGCACCTACGTACAACAAGCTAAGCTAAGCAAAGCACAGGGACCGCGGTTCGATCCCCCAGCACCACATGCCAGCCCGCCCGCCTCCTGGTGGGCTGAGCTGGCCACGCACACACAGAATAAATAAATAAATAAATAAATAAATAAATAAATAAATTTAAAAAACAAACAAACAAACAAAAAACCTTTCACACCATGGGCTGCAACATTGAGAATCACTGCTGAAAAGGCCCATATCAACATACTCAACCTGATCCAGTTGTATTGTTTTCATACCATTATCCCAGACATAAAATTCATTTGTATATTGCTCATCAAGCCTCTGATTAACAGAAAAATTGAAGTTCTTTGCAAGAAGAATGACTTTCCTTTGGGGCAGGGCATTTGGCTGAGTAGTGAAATGCATGCCTAGCAAGCTAGAAGCCCTGGGTTTGGTCCTTGGCACCAAAAACAAAAAATAAACCTCCCCTACAAAAGGAATAATGGACCTCTTGATAGGAGAGACTATGTATCTTGTATGTATGCATTTATTTATGTATTTATTTGTGTATTTATTTATTTATGTTGGGACAAGGTCTCACTATGCACTTCAGGCTGGGATTGTGTTCACTTTATTATTTTTTTTTTATTTTTATTTATTTGAGAGAGAGAGAGAGAGAGAGAGAGAGAGAGAGAGAGAGAGTGGTGTGTGTGTGTGTGTGTGGCCAGCTCAGCCCACCAGGGGGCGGGGCTGGCCGGCATGTGGTGCTGGGGGATTGAACCGCGGTCCCTGATGCCTTGCCAAGCTTGTTCTAAGTAGGTGCTTTAGACCACTGAGCCATCTCTCCAGCCCTGTGTTCACTTTAAAACACCCAGCCTTGGGGCCGGGGAGATGGCTCAGTGGAATAAGCGCTTCCCTGGCCAGCGCAAGGGCCTGAGTTCAATCCCCGGTTCCACCCAAAAATAAATAAATAAATAAATAAATAAATAAATAAATAAAACACCCAGCCTGGTCTAGAACTTGCAGAGATCCTCCTGGCTCAACCTTCTAAGTGCTGGAATTATAGGCAAGTACTACCACACCTAGTTCTGGGGATGAGACTGCATGGCATGTGTTCAGGAATGGAACTCCCGTCCTTGTGCTTGCCAGGTAGGTGCTTATGCCTCTAAGCTATCTCTCCAGCCCCCAGACCTCAAACTTTAAATAAAGTCTTTGAAGTTGAATCTTCCTGTAGAAAGGGAGATAATCATGTTGGTGAGGGTCGGTCTGAAATATCAGGATTATTATGCTTTGTCAACACAGGATCAGTTTTCTGCAGGTATACTAGCAGAAGCTGAATCCATGGGGTGGGGGTGTGCATGGCACCAACACAGAGTAGACAAGTCTCTTCCTCCAGGAAAATAATCTCATGAGAATTTAGGTGCTAAACAACCTCAGCCTCATCAGAGTGATCCTAAATATTTCCATGAGAGGACACAAGAACCCATTTGGTTCTGATAAGAGCCCTCACCTTTACTTCAGATACCCTTCAAAGCAGAGCATTAAATGTAGTTTTTCACATTGGTGAATTATCAGGAGCCCATGAATGGGTTTTTGTAATCTTTTTTTTTATTTTTTATTTTTTAAATTTTTATTTTTATTTATTTTGTGTGTGTGTGTGTGTGTGTGTGTGTCCAGCTCAGCCCATCAGGGGGGCAGGGCTGGCTGGTATGTGGTGCCGGGGGATTGAACCGCGGTCCCTGTGCTTTGCTTAGCTTAGCTTGTTCAAAGTAGGTGCTTTAGACCACTGAGCCATCTCACCAGCCCCTGGGTTTTTGTAATCTTCTTTCTTTCTTTTTTTAAAACTTTCTTTCTAAATAGGAAAACCTAGAAATTTTCAAGATTTTTGAAGTTTAAGGCTAGAAATATGAATGTTAACACTGTTTGTTTTCATTTATTTGATTACTTTTACAGTTAGAAGAATTAGTTTGTTGATTGGTTGAGCTAATAGTTGTCCTTCATTAGTTTGTCCAAAGGTGCTATAAGAAACTAACAATTATCATTATATTTTCCACTCTGCCATAAGTGTAAAAAACTCTCATATAGTTCCCATTTCATAAGTGATGATTTGTGACAATCATAAAAATCTATACTGTGTATGATTTTCAACAGTTCACAACAAGGGCTATTTTTCTTCCCCATAGCCCATCTTTATATCTCATCAGATTAAAGTCAACTCCAGGAATCTCTAAAGCCATGAAAGAATTTCACTTTCACAATTGCCCTTCCCTGGAATCACTCCAAGTAGAAAAACATCTGAATCAGTCAATGTTACTAAAGAAACATTTAATGTAAGATACATTTAAAAAATTATGATACAGTGGACTCTCACATGGTCAGATGTAGAAAAGCGCAAAAGGACTGTCCGTGAGCTGGAGTTGTAAATCTTTCTGTTAAATGCCTGGAGCTGATCGTAGTGTTCCATCCAAGTTCATATCAGGAGGCCTAATGGTGTATGCTCAAAGGCTGAGTGGCCAGTGCTAGAGGATGCCTGCCCTAGAAGTGAGGAAAGAGTGTGCAAGGTTATGGTAAAAGGTGGAGTTCCACTGAAGACAAGGAATTTCTTTTCTCTCTCTTTTATAACTTTCTAGTAACAATTCTCCTTATTGTGGGTCTTCTACACATATAAGTACAGCTTTTCAATTTAAGTGGTTATTTCTTACTAAATTTGACATATTCAGTTAACTCTCCCAAATAAAAAAATCTCACCAAAGTACAAATGATGTTACAATTTCTCACAATTAACACTGTCAAAGGAATTTTTACAGAGAGGAACTATTTGGGGGAGAATGATTCTAATTGGATATCATGAGGAAAATGCCCTTCATCTATTTCTCTCTCTCTCTCTCTCTCTCTCTCTCTCTCTCTCTCTCTCTCTCT
>NW_004524831.1:946928-949252 GCF_000260255.1 Octodon degus | reverse complement strand
ATTTATGTGTGTGTGTGTGTGTGTGTGTGTGGCCAGCTCAGCCCACCAGGGGGCGGGGCTGGCTGGCATGTGGTGCTGGGGGATTGAACCGCAGTCCCTGAGCTTTACTAAGCTTGTTCTAAGTAGGTGCTTTAGACCACTGAGCCATCTCACCAGCCCCTCGATCACTACTTTTATAGTTTTTAAATTTGTTAGTGTAAATAGATTTTAGAGAACTTTTGTAGTTGAATTAATAGAGATCTCAGATATTAAAAACCAAAAGGAATAAAACTTTTTACACCCATGACAGGACAGTTATTAAGATGGGCACTAGGCTGACAGTGTTCATCTTACCTGATTCAGATATCCAGGTATACTGGTTACTCATAGTTGCTTTGATAGCTGTAGTTGTTGGATAGTCACAGTCGGGTAATTTTCACTATTTCCAGGGGGTAGCCTGACCAGATTTGGTGCAGAAAGGGATCATCTCTAAGGATAGTGTTGCCAGCCTGGAAGATGTGAGAGAAAATCCTGAGGAGTGGCTGTCCTCTAGGGACTGTGGCTGATGAGGGGTGTAAAGGTAAATTTGGCCAGGAAACTGGGGTGTTGGGAGACTGAAGAGAAAGTGCTCAGAGGCTGACTGATCAGGGAGAGGTCTGACCGGGAGGACCAGGAGGACCCCAGGGGGTCACACTCTGCACCTGGTGTGTGGCAGAGTGGCCAGGCGGAGTTGGGAGAGTGAATGGCAATGACCCCTGTTTAAAGGGGCAGTGGATAGATAGCTCAAACTCTGGGGATGGGGCCTTTGGAAGGCAGCTCTGGGTGGGTAGGCTGGGGGCACCATCAGTTAGCTAGTGGAGGCCTGCAACCCCAGAGCTTGCAGCAGGGAGAGAGGCGCAGTGTAGGCTGCCTGGGGGTTGACATGGCCTGGGGCTCACAGGCAAGCTTTGCTAAGGGGCATTGCCTGTGTTTAGGTGCTGCTGTGGGTTTTGGGTAAGGGACATGTTTTGCAGACTTCTGCTAATTACATATTAGGCAGAAATCAGTAGTATTGTACTGTGGTCATCCAGAGGCACTGGGGCTTCAGACCTGGTGAAAGGTGAAGTCTGAGATTCTACAGAAGGCAGGCTAGTGTTACAGGCAGCCTGAGTTAGATAGAAATATTGTAGGTAGTGAGAAAGGGACAGGCCCTCGAAGGGGATGACAAAGACCAGACAGCTTACTGGGGAGATGCTCCTGGTGTGAGCCAGACCTAAAGATCAAACAAATACTGACCTCCCTAAAGTTGGCATCCAGGATCGTTCATTAGTCAGGAAGAATCACTGACTGAAGACCACCAGATAAGGTTGCCCGCTTGCTATGTGACTTGTTACCCCATTTGGTCCTAGGCCTAATAAATTTTACCTGAGCAATGGTGCTTGTAATCCCATTGGTTGACCATAGTTTTGTCCTTGGAGGACAGGTTTCACTGGGATGGACTGGTTCCGATCCCTCTCTACATGCTAGAGGGAATGTCAGGCCTGCTCTGTTTCAGTTTCCTTGCTTTGACTTTACTCCTAATTTTTCCACCTCTTTATGCTTTCCTTTTTAGAGGCATGTAAAATTAGGAAAACTCTGACTATTTCAACTAAGTGAAGCCCTTAGAAAATGAGCATTTGTTAACGCCTGTATCTGCCTAAGTGGGACCCCATTGTCTCTACCTTAGCCACACATGGTTTTGTCCTATAAAAATAACCTGAAGGAGACAGCTTCCTGGGCAACCCGCTCAGGACCCCCCTCTGTCCCTCTCCGACAGAAGCTTTCCTGTCCAATAAAGTTTTACCTTCAGCCTCTGTTTGTTCCTAAAATTCATTCTTCGGTTTTAGAGAACACGAACTCATTCAGGCCAGGTTGGGAATTTCACATCCCTATATCATTTGGAGGTTCCACCGAGATTATTGGACGGAGGTATGAGTTTGCTTTTCTGTCATAAATTCTGGATTGAAACTTTCTTAGGTAACAAATTTGTGTGTGTGTGTGTGTGTGTGTGTGTGTGTGTGTGTAACCAGGGATTGAACTCAGGCTCTTGCACTTGCCAGGGAAGCGCTTATTCCACTGAGCCATCTCCCCATCCCTAAGGTAACAAATTTTTATGCTTCAAATGTTAATAGGTCTTTGCCCATTGCTCATAATTGTTCATGCTTTGCCTCATACAGTTCTGTTTCATATAGTTCTGTTAAAATTGCTTGTAATTGCTTCTGCCTTGTCTTTTACATGGTTTTGTTAAAATGTTGGTCAAAATGTTGTTGGTAAATCTAAGTTAAAACATGGAAATGTTACAAGGTTATGATATTTTTCTGAAAGGA